>NC_090935.1:804195263-804504674 GCF_040938575.1 Ambystoma mexicanum | reverse complement strand
ATTGATAATAGCCGAGGGGGGTGGGGGGAGGGCAGAAATCAATTAAACAAGGAATGCATTTAATTTGGGATGCGTTAAGTTAATCTGGGCCCATGGGAGTCACAGGAACTAATTCAAAAATAACACAAATGGCACAATGATGCAGGCCACTCAAAAGCCCCAATATTTGAATAAATCTGATTTTAGTGCTTTCACAATGAATGACAGAACGCCTTCAGAACTCACATGGGTACAAAATCACCCCTATCCGACCACGATGCCAGTTGCAGAAACCACATCAACAGGTAATATAACCACCAGAGAAGAAACCAGGGTAACAAACACATGTCTATCAACCATTACAACCTATGCACAGAGTGGGAGGGAAAAGGGAATGACCAGGAGGCCGAGGGGAGTAAGGGGATAGACACAGGAGGAAAAAGAGGGGAACGCAACAGGAAAAATGGGAAGAACATTATAAATTCGGCCTAGATACAGTCGATAATCCTCAGCACCCACACCAAACGAACAAATGGTATGTGATATGAGCAACACGGCAAAGCAGACAACAAATGAGAGTTGTTACATTTGTTCACTTATATCCCATGCCTCAGGCACCCCTAAGGTACTGCTGCCACAAGAAATTCCATTTGAAGAGGCTCAGTGTCTCTTACATCTTGCGCTGTGTAGAATCAAAAATACTTTTCAAGCACACACGGTTTCATTCGAGCTGTTACAAAATGAGCGGACATGTTACTCCCGGCCGCAAGGAGTAATTTGTGTAAAGAACCTTTTTTGGCGATAAAGGGGATGCTGCACTCTGACAATAAGTGGTAGAACGAAGAAATATTGTGCAAGGCAGAAGCACTGCGAGGGCTGTCTGAAGAAAAACTTTTATGGCTACAGAGAACATGCGCTCCCATATGGACCAAACATATAACGAAACTCACTTGGGTTACTACTATCAAAAAACCCTTCAAACTGCAAAAAGACATTTCTTACAAACTCTGCTTCCACGGGCAAGATAAAAGGAACATGGGGGAAAACAAAAACTGCAGCAAAATTCTCATAATACCTGACATGAAGAAAGGAACGGCTGCAATGATGGATACATACTGGGTTTGCGGCAACCTGGCGTACCTGCACCTCCCGCAATCATGGAGTGGCTCTTGCTCTCTGGCAACGCTGCATTCCGCACTGATGGTGAACCCAGAAAGCCACATCCAAGGAGAAAGCACACAAGTGGCAGCGCCAAGCGAACTGTCCCCAATGCCGCCTGAAGAGGTTCCCGTGTATGTCATAGGTGAACAAAGTTTGCAGAGCACAATGCAGAGGAAGAAACGATCATCAAACTATATTTCAGCTAGATCATCAGAACTCCTGGCGCAGATCCCCGATCGATTCTGGTTGTTCAGCTCTGTCGAGACATTCTTCGCGTCCCTCGTTCCCAGCATCCAGGCGAGGGCGAATGTAAAATGGCTTCAGATAACAAGGTGGGAGTTCACCCATGTCAGGGGCAGACCTGGGGGGGCACGCAAAAAGCATGCAGCAAAGCATGCAGCGAAACCTAAAGTGAAGAAACTGGTGGGTGCCCTGCACTATGGGCCATGTGTTGTTGATGTGTGTAGTGTTCTGGTAGGATGGGGAAGGGTGCTGCCATACAGGAGACTGCTTTGTCCTCCCTGTAGGCTGCAGGCACTGCAAGTGCATCGAGACTACACTTCCCAGCATGCCTCGCACACAGACAGCCAATCAGGGATCGGATCGGGCGTGGTACGCCCCAACGCGCATGCGCGAAAACACCGGCACGGGGCTTGTGCTCAAGATCGCTGGGGAGAAGGACGTGAGACACCGAGCTCCGCAGGAAAACTCGTGCGAGGGGCCCCGCCCCGCCTGATTGAGAATCCGGCCCCTCGCCTATACTCAGATAAGTTGGGGACGCATACCCAGGGAATCGAAGCCGCGCAATACTCAGTCCTGAGAAAGCCCGTAGAGAAAGTTTTGGGAAGCGCAGGGGGCACAGTCTCCCAGTCCATATCGCTCGCCCCTGCGCCGGCATACGAGATAAGTACAAGCCCTGGGATAAATAGTGTTTAGCAGCGCGAGTCATGCAGATATGAGGAACGCAACATTGGCATTGTGACACGGAGAATACCCGCGCCCCAAGCCATGCGCGGCGAAGCTCGCGCTGGCATTTTTACTAACGACTTGTTTGCTAAAAAGACAAGCACGGCGAGCAGCATAGTCCGTGGGGAGCCGTATCATTAAGCCTGGGAAGAAAGTGTGAATGCGGCATGGAGTGAATGACCGTGTGTATGTGTGACCAAGAATAACACATATTCTTTCGTTGTAGCGGAAGACGTGACCAGTCTACACCGTTTTCAGAGACGCAGCACAGACTGACAGCTTTCCAAGGACTGAGCACTTGGACCGGACAATGAACCCAAGCTAAGTGTTGCATGCTAGTCTAACTGTGACAGTGGTTGCCATTGCCAATTGCACTGCTCAAAGGGGTCAAATGTTGTTTATGTGATTCATACTTCAGAAAGCGTACTGTTTGGCCCAGCCTGTAGGCACTGCAGGAAATATCATGTGGTGTGTTATGAAGATGACGATGAAGGTGTGCAGCAGTTGAGCCTCACCCAATTTCCCTCTACCTACCCATTACCTCGCCCTACTCCTTTTCCCGGTTTTCCCACAACCCCCCAACCTATCCAATCAACGAGACCCTAACCCTCTTTCCCTGCCCTGGTCGCGAAGGCCTGCGTAAGCTTCGTCTTGCAGGTATCAAGACCAGTGTGGGGGTAGTTGGTACATCCACTCCTGCGCCAGGTACCGGTGTGCAACCCTGACAACCCAGCTGGCCAACGACACTGAAGAAGGATTCAATGTCATCAAAGTGGAACTCAGAGCCTTATGATTAATGACCATGCAGAACAGGTATGTGCTAGACATGTTAACAGCAATGGATGGATGTGTTTGCTGAAAAATCGGGAGCGCATGTTGCACTTTTGTGCCTTCTGCAGACGCGGACAACGGCTCCCTTTCCCATGTCATAGCAGTGGTGCACGACCTTGCAGAACATGTGAAAGATGAAAGAGGAGCATAGCCCAGCACCTGGTTCGACAACCTCTTCTCCTGGGTACCATTGTGGTTCGGAATTACAGTTAAACTCCTCATACCACTCATTGTATTTTTGCTCCTTACTTTTTGCGTGTGCCAGTTAGGACTCAGATGCTGCGCAAATGCGGTACCTAACGGTGTGCTGATGATAGTAACAATGGGCCGTGCAAATGGAGTGGCTCAAATAAAACATGAGGCAGAAGTGCAAACAGGAGATAATTTAGAGCCCAAATACAGAATGACAGCCATATACAATACAGGGCATATAGTAGATAATTTATATCACACAACCATAAAGGAACCCAAAGAGCTACAATGGTATAAGGAAGTATGGATAGACCTGGAAGGTGAGGGAGGGTGTATTTATATGACCTTCACCTGCGCGTGAATACCCTTAGGAACTGTGACCCCCTTGAAGACAGCATAAACTAGAGTTGAACAAGACTCCAGTTTGTGGGCTACCGACTCCATTTTGTTATTTCATAATGGTAGGCCAGCCATGAAATTAGAACGCAGGCCTGCAGCTCACACCGCCAGGCGTGCACAGCGAACAAGCTACTCCCCCTACCTCCTCCCCTGTGCCATCTCTGTAGTCGTCCGGTTCTCATGGGAGACTAGCCGCGAGAATGCAACAAACTTTACACTGTATCTTCTGTCTTTCATCTTACTGCTGACAACAGAAGTCGTTCATCTCCACAAATCTGCCCCCATTTAACAGACCAAAGCCATAAAGAATACCAGTTCCAGATCCTTTGAATATGGTCAAGTAATTAAGAATGTTCTTTAAGTATGTTCTAATTGTTCGCGCCTTTAAATCAAAGAGTCTTTCTTCACACAACCAGATAATGTTGGTCATGAACTATTTCCATTGCATGCGGGATACTGAAAGAACCACATTAAAATAACGAGCACATGGGTGTATCCTATATTATATGTGTAACCAGAATTATTAATGATAGATTCCAGTTTTAAATGTGGTTTGTATTAACTTGTACAATGTAGTTTAATAGAAATGGATTGCGGAGTGTGTTTTGCTCTTTCTTCTACTGCTGCTGCTGCTACTGGAGTCTGTCTACCATTGCTGCAACTGCTTCCAGGAGGAAGTAGTTTAAAATCCCTAACACACGCGGAGCACGCGGTGTGCGCAGTGTGTTTTGGTGAGCCTGAGACTGCCCAGGCTCTTTCTTCTACTGCTGCTGCTGCTACTGGAGTCTGTCTACCATTGCTGCAACTGATTCCAGGAGGAAGTAGTTTAAAATCCCTAACACACGCGGAGCATGCGGTGTGCGCAGTGTGTTTTGGTGAGCCTGAGACTGCCCAGGCTCTTTCTTCTACTGCTTCTGGTGCTACTGGAGTCTGTCTACCATTGCTGCAACTGATTCCAGGAGGAAGTAGTTTAAAATCCCTAACACACACGGAGCGCGCAGTGTGTGCAGTGTGTTTTGGTGTTCTGGTGTGGAGGTGAGGGTGAGGGGCAGGTCGATTTTCGTCCATGGAAGAAACTTTGTTCAACCACAGTGGGAAATCTGGCAGCAACCGTCTGCCCCCCCACACCAGACTGCAGCTGCGACGCTGGAATTCCGCTGCCGCTCCCAACTCCATTGATGTACTGGGCACGTCTCGTGTAAGTACAAAATTAACATTTAACAACGAAACTGTAATGAAACCTGTAAATGATCTTGCCGAGACTCTAGTAGGAGAACACGCAGACTCAGGTTTACATCCGTCTCAGCCATCTTTTAAGAAAAGAACGGCGAAGAAAAACACATTTCAGCCTTTAACTTCATCATTGGTTCCCAAACCTCTACCCGCGGACATTCCATCATGTGTCCACTCTCCCCGAAAGCATTCATCACCGTCTAGTACCCCGCCGATCCCTCTCTCTTGCCCTCCACTATGCAACTCTGCAGAGGAAACGAAAGAACTTTTATCGCGTGTGGCGTTGCCGTGTTTGGGGAAGGAAGGGGGGACTGAGGGGAAGGAGGTTGGCAGCCACGTTGGCTGCTCCATGGCAGAAGGCCCAGGACCGGAGCACCCCGCTTACCTTGGGCCGTGTGGGTCAGCTCGGGAGGGCTCGGGAGGGTGCTGGGGCTTCTCTGGACATGTGTGGTCCCGGGGATGGGCTCGCGAACGGGGCTGCTTTCTGCTTGTGTTTGGCTGCTTCTGCCTCGGGGGAGCCCGTGCTCGACCTGACAGCGAGCTCTGAGAGAGAGGCAAACCACGGAGTGGAATTCTGTGCGCCCGCTTCTATGTCCGATGTATATGACACGAAATGTGAAGTTGTGCTCACATCTTGTACGAGGCCGAGCACACCTAACTCACTACTTTCAACAGCGCATTATGTTAGAAATTCCCCCATAGCCAAGCTGCCCAAGCTAATGGTACTAGCTGGACTGCTGAGTCCAGAACGTGCCCTTCACATTGCTTGACACCTAAAATAGCCTCGGAAGTCTGTGCCCAAACTGGCTTTGAGCTTGGAAATGCTGAGAAGAACTGTGAAATGGAAAACAAGGTATTCTGCCCCCCTGACATGCTCCCACACGCACTAAACACATAACATGAAGAGTGTGCCCCTCCTGCACCCATGAACAACAGGAGAGACTCACTTGAAGTGGTAAATAAAATCTTACAGAGCAATTCACAAATAAATAAGGCCCGCAATTTCTCGCCCAGAAGAGTCAGCCCCTCAGCTGATCGGGAAAAACAGTGGATGCCCTCAGTGTCCACTCACGAGGCACAATTAGGGGTAGGTCGGATCACCTCATACCACAACCCGATGTATGCTATGAAAAATGCAGGGCTTAACGAAGAAAAAGCCGGGTGTCCGGCATCACCTCGCTTATCCTGTTCTCAAGCCCGGGCTCCTCAAAGGCAGAACACTCTGCAAATACGTTCAACTAACCTCAGAAGCGGCAAACATACGGGCGCCCACAATGGTGTGGCGAGTGACTCTTACGCTTCTAGTTCTTCCTTGTCTGAGACCTGCTCATCCGTCTCCTCAATTTTCCAAAAGTCAGGAGATCTAAAGCTCAACTACATAAAAAAGACCGCTGCTCAAATGTCAGGCTGGACGCGAACCTCATCAAAGAACTTCAATCAGTACTAATGTCATCTACAGGAATCTCGATTGCCCCCTTCCTAAAGCTCTATAAGCAATTGAATGACAACGTGAAGGACCTGACAACGTTAGTGGCGCTTATGAACTCGAAACTAATTAATATCGAAAAAGACTTGAATGCTGAGAAAAAGGAAAACGGGGCTTTAAAAACAAAAACAACCTCGGCTTTGCAAACATTAATGGAACAGAAAGAAAATAACAAACTGGACAAAAAATTACTGGCCGAGATTGTCAAAGAAGCACTAAGTGTGCTAAAACATCGACAGGCGTTGCACCAGGATGCCACTCAGCGAGACAGGTTGGAACCGCAAGGTCCTCAAAGAAACGACAATGGGCAATTGTTTACTGAGCCCCCCGCCTCTACATCTGTCAGCAACCTCCTTATGGACACTGGAGCTCTGAGGCAGCAAATTATCACGGAAGCCTCGGAAACTACAAAACTCTCTAGTGATCCAATAGAAGCTTTGAAAATTACATCAACAAGCTCTAATTGCCCGGTCTCAAATAGTCTGACCAGTTCTATGGGTCCTCTGACTCATTTAGTATCTGTTAACCTGTGTAACCAGGGCCTAACACCCGACACTGAAAAACCTTTGCAGGGGGACCCAGCTCTTAGTCTGGGAAAACTGACAGATGATTCATCCGAACAAATGACCTTTGCCTGCGCTTTGGAAAGCAGCAAGAGCTCCCACAATCCTGCGACGTTGGACCCTCAAACACCCTCGACATCGGCAAATACACCGGATATGGGCGCCCCTCGTGTGTCTGCGGAGACCTTAATTCCACAAATAGTTGAGCCGAAAAGTCAAATATTCAACATATTCAAAGGAACTGTACCTCAGAAACCAGGTCCAAAGGTACCTGAATTAGGACAAGTAAAAAAACGAAAAATCAAAAAACCAAAGACTTGGAAATAACTCAAGAAAATTTCTCCGGAACCTAAAAACGGTCAATGTCACTGTCAATAACACTCTTACAGAAGAGAGAGACTATGTAAAGAATAAAGATCTCCCTACTGCCAATGCAATTGCAAAGAGCAAGGGCCTGGAGCCATCTTCTGATCCTGCCAATGAACCATCCATCGACCTTATCAATCTTTCTGTGTACGAAGACTTGGAATCCCAGGAATTGGCCCCTGAGACGGGAGACGAAGTCTTGGTAGGTGCC
Organism: Ambystoma mexicanum; assembly: GCF_040938575.1. NCBI lineage: Eukaryota > Metazoa > Chordata > Amphibia > Caudata > Ambystomatidae > Ambystoma > Ambystoma mexicanum. The sequence goes on along the minus strand of NC_090935.1, from coordinate 804,497,287 downwards.
CCAGAATCGCAGAAAAAAACAAATGATGAAAATGACCCGGAACTCATTCAACTACCGATTGGCGCTTCAAGAATTTGCACTTTACTTGAAAAGACCATTGCACAGGACGTGCCGCAGGCTGTCCCCTTGAGTCCGACTTTCAAAACTTTGGAGAACAGACGTAAAGCCCTTGTGCACCTGCAGTCAATCCCCAAATCTTCGATGGAAAAGGTTCCAGACTCGAAAGAGGGCTCGCGAAATTATGGCGATCCAAAAGGAAAAACTTATGATGGGCCTGACTGTAACAAAGAGAACAAAACCAGATCAAGACCGGATCGACACGAGACCAAGGAATCAGGTCTTGGCCCAGACCAAAGGGAACGGCGCCAAGCAAACAGGACGGACAAAGGATGCAGTGAAAAAGGTCCATCACCTCACAAAGTCCGGCTAGAACGCATAGAAAACGGCGACAATCTCGTCTTAAATCGCACAAACGTCCTATGCCTATTTCAACACGTGCCATCTCTTAGAACGATTCGTTCTGACGACATCAAGATTGTGGAATTTAAAAACGAGGACCAAAATGACAAAATCATCCTCCACTTTAGATCCAGAATCGTCCTGAATATTGTCCTGGACGCTGCATCTGCACTTATGTCCATGGGCTACGACATCTCAGAAGTGTTTGAGAATGCCAAAACAGACTATAGGTCAGAAACTCAAAAACCCAAACTTGCCTATGCTCGTCGGGAATCGTCTTCTTCTAACAGAGCCACTGAAATCGCCCCGTATCAAAACTCAGAAACGTCCAGAGAGAGCGAATTTCATTCTCGCCTCGGCAATAAGAAAACGCAATTATCCAGTAGTGCCACTGAGAACGACTTAGGGAAATTCCCTAAAGATGATAATATCAAAATCACCATCAAAGGCACCGGTGCTATGGACTCAAGCTGTGACGATTCATTAAGCCCAAGAGATCTAAGAGGCGATCAAAAGGAATGGTCCTTATGTAGACCCTTAATACGATAATGCCAGGTGGTAGAGGCGCAACTGGAGTTCAGGATCGGGTCCTGGAACACTAGGGGCTTCTCCCACCTATTCGAAGATTCCTGGCTGGACGTGCTTGACGTGGTCTGTCTTCAGGAAACTTGGCTGACTACTTGTCCGATCGTGGATACCTATGAAGTGGCATTCAATCCGGCCATCAAAAAAACCAGAGGAAGACCTATCGCAGGCCTGCTGACACTTGTAAAAAAAAGTTCTGGGTGCCGTATTATGAATACCACAAACTTGTCGCCCTTTATTCAAGTATCAACGCTAGCCTCGGCAGGGCCTAGAACTAACCATGTGATCCACTTGCATCTACTTAACCTATATTGGAACCATACTCAGGCCGGGACAACTCCCTTCATAGATCAAGTCTCATCAACAATTGACAATCTACTGCTCAAAAATGAGTCAAACAACATAATTATATGTGGAGACTTGAACATTAACTGCATGGATATAAGACGGAAAAACAACGAAGTCCTTCATGTACCGAATAACTTGGCCACTAAATGGATGGCGGAAATGGAAGCCAGAGATCTGGTAATGCTGAATGGAAGCACTACCGGCGATATACCGGCCAAACCAACGTGGAGACGACTCGCACAGAATTCTATCTTGTATTACTTTTTCGTCTCAGAAAAGATTCAACAGTCGACTCTGTCTTTTGTGGTAAAGCAGATGACCCAAAGTGATCATGAGATGACAATTTTAACCTTGCGAGTTGCAAAACAACCATCTGATAAATGCTGGAATCATCGGATCCTGGTCGAGCCAAACAGAGTGAGGCTGTCACTCCGTCCCGATGAAGTCTCTAAAATTTCAGAAACATTCATTAAGACTGATTTTGGAGTGGAATACGTTCATCTTCTACAATCGTTTGTGGAAAAAAAACATGGATCGAGAAATCCTGGGTTTGTAAAATAAACATAAATTTGATGTTGAGGTCATGAGGAGAAAGAGGGAACTTCGTGCCACTATTAGACACATAAAATCCAGAGATCCCACAAAATTCTTGCAAGAAAAACAGAAATATAAAAACTGGATAAGATCCCACAAGGCTCTAATGCTCCAAAACGACGCAGAATTGATGCTGCTAAAGATGAGTAACAAAAACTCGTCTGAGTTTTGGAGTTTACTAAACAACGAAGGTGCTCCTCAATCTGCACTGATGACAAACATGGTTTCAGAGGCAGGGTGGTCTTCACAATTCGAAAATCTTTACAGTAAAAAAGGGAAGTGTTCGTCCCCGATGACATCGAACCTAACAAAATGGGACCTCACTTTCCCTAAAGCTGATCTGCTCCAGATAATTAAGAATGTCAGTGCCTCAAGGGCCCCGGGACCGGACGGCCTCACCAACTTCACTATAAAGCAAAATCCAGAACTTGGAAGACTGCAATAATAGTCCCCATCTTCAAAAAAGGAAATCGCCTTGAGCCCAAAAACTATCGATCGATAGCGCTCTTTGACGTGCTAGGCAAAGTGTACGCAACCATGCTCCAACAGAAACTGTCACAATGGATTGTCGATAGCAACCACACTGATGTACGACAGACGGGCTTCGTAAAAGGTGTCGGCTGTGGCCTAAACCCTTTGCTAATAAATTTGCTAAAGATGGAAGCAATTAGATCTGGAAGAAAGGTCTATTTAGCCCTGATAGACTTCTCCCATGCTTTCGACTCCATCGACCGAGAACTACTGTGGACAAAGATGACCAACTGGGGCTGTCCTGAGAGTCTACTAGCCGCCATTAAAGAAATTCACACTGCTACTACCATCAGAGTGCGCCTCGACCAACACGGATCTCTTACAGAGGAAATTCACACCTTCTGCAGAGTTAAACAGGGCTGCCCCCTGGCGGCGATCATATTTAACTTGTTTCTCTCGGACATTGGCATGTCAATTAACGAGCCTCGATCCTTTTCCCCAAAAATACATGGCTGTGCTCTAAGCTGGATGCTGTATGCGGATGACTTAATCTTGTTAGATACCACCCCAATCGGCCTCCAGCGTAAAATGAATGCAGTGGAACGTTATGTGGAAACCAATGGTCTGCACATCAATAACACAAAAAGTGAAATTCTTACGCTGCAAAACCTGCAAATGGGCCGCCATCAGAAAAACAACAAATTTAGATGGCATCTGGGAAAAGAAAAACTTACCACGGTGGAAAGCACTAGATATCTCGGCATGCAAATTAACACAAACATAAATGATAGCCCTTGGATGGAGATTGCGAAAACAAAATGCCGACACTTTGCCTCTCAAGCACTGATCCTAAATAAAAAATACAGGAAGTTCTCTCTTAAACCAGTGATAACCTTTTACCAGCAGAAGGTTGTCCCGTCCCTCATATATGGAGCTGAAAATGCTTTTGGATGCCCAGTTGAATTCTGGCCAACCCTAGAACACATCTTCTGGGTAAAAACTTTACATCTACCAAATAGCATCTCAACAGCCTGCCTACGTTATGAGTTAGGCCTGATTTCTATTGAGGCACGGATCACGTGGAATGCCCTGGCCCTATTTAGGAAAACTACACTGCCAGACGCTGCTCCACAATTTAAAATTCTGAGCAAACCTGGAAATGCGAACCCAGACTGTCTGTTAGCTTTATGGTTTAAGAAATGTGAAGAGCTTCTGACCATGTATGAGACCAACACCAAAACGCTGCAGGACAATCCGCTGTTGGTAAAGAAAAAGATCTGGGAATTCGATTGGATCCAAACCAGCGAAGACCGAAGGACTTCCTAAACAATGAGGGACGCTCCTAGTGAAGCAAGAGTGTTCAATAAACTGCAAAATTATGTGATCTTATTCCCAGACAACAGGAGGAGAGCCACATTCATGAGATTCCGCCTAAACCTGATTAGAATAAAGATCGAACAAAGAACTGGGCTGGAAAGGATAAGTCTAATATCGTATGTAGGTTTTGTAAAGCCTGCGACGAAACGCTTAAACACCTGGTCTTATTCTGCCCCTACTTTAGATCTCTAAGAACTAAACATCTTGGCCAAATGTTAAATGAATATCCACTGAGGAACGCCGAAGAATGGTGGCAGCAGATGTTCATGGGTTCAAACACAAAACTGACAAGGGTGTTAACCCTGTTTTTACATGAGATTGAAAGGAGCCTTGAGATATCTGACACCGAAGTATAAGGACATTAGGATAGTGTCTAACATGGCTTAGTCATCACACGAAGCAAACTAATCACTCCCTGACAAGGCTCCTTTGGCACTAAAGACACAAACCGTGTCAAAAGGACGGAACTTTACCTCATGCATATGTTTTGTCTTGTTTTGTTATGTATTGGGTCTGGACTAACTCGAAGTGTTTTAAAGGTTTGTATAAACCAATAAAAAATTTAAAAAAAAGAAAAAAAAAGAAATGGATTGCAATAACAAAATGCATAACAGAACATAACGCTGTACATGCCAGCACAAAGCTACCTCGTTTAAGTTCAATGTAAATATATGCATGATATCGTGTGAAAACAATATAGCAACCAGTTGCCATAACTAGTCTAATTTTACAATGACAATATATGTTAGGGCCTACATGTGTAGAATTTAATAATGAACTGTTCAATTTAGTATGGACAATGACCTGAGCATATGCGACTTATCATCGTGAGATATGTAACCATGAGAACACTCCGTCAGGTAGAAAAGATGATATGCTTTAGATGAATATAATCAGAATGCAGTAAGCCACGTGTAAAAAGCCTTTATGTAAAACCTACTCCTGAAGGCCCTGTTTTCCCGTGCTATGCAGAACTACACCGCAAAGGTGTTTCGATTCCCCTCTACCTTTCATAGTGTCAAAGCAGATTAGCAGAGATTTAATGATGTTTGAACAACTGGTCTTTAATCCCCTCAATAAGACTTATAACCGTTGTGGTATGTGCCTCTTTGTGACGTAGCCTTTTACATGTAATTCAAGTCTTAGATTTAGAATCCCCTTTGTTGTTTATCAGATGGACATTCCAGACCACATCATGTTGACCTCAAAAGTCTCACCTCTTTAGCCAATATATCTCGTATTGTATCAACACACAGTTAAGCCTGCCTATCAAAGGATCAAACACTGCATCTATTGGTTGTATTTTGACCTATGCCTAATGATAAATTAACTTGTATTTGAGAAAGGTCTTTTCCTTTAGTGTCTAAGCTCACAGGTGTCAGAGCACGCTGGACAAGCAGATTATGGTATTGGATGAATGGGAATGTGTGGCCACAAGGGCAAATGTCAAATGGTTATTTAACAAAGAAACATCCCAACAGTTGCCGATCCCGCATACCAGTTTGATGAGCCCAGCTGACCGATTGACCAGAGAAGCATCATCACAACACCACGTGTTCCTGAGCCAACCACAGCCCTCCGACCCTATGGCACCTATAGGTGTTCACCCCTAGTGACCAATCTCAACTGCTCATGTGCCCCTTAGGCCTTCCCTTTGTTGATGACGATAAAGCTGTATAAAAGTAATTGTAACATGTTTTCCTGCAGAGTGCTCTCGGCTTGAGCAGAGTAGATTCTGCTTGCCCTATTTTAGATAAAGCCTTTTGATATAACCAGCACTTGGTATTGGTCTCATTCCCTCTGGGGAAGTGTCCTGATTGACTTTATTGGGAGAATTAACTGCATTTTTGGGGGCCTCTCACTTTCAGGTGTCATGGCGGGACATCCTCCCTGGCATGGCCTGTCTGCCCCTTGCGGGGTGATGGTGGTACTGGTGGGTCCTGAGGGCTGGGACATCCCACTCCCATATGGGCTTGCCTCATTGTCATGCTCGGATGCCTCTGGCATTGCTTGAGTGTCTGTAGGGGACATAGGAGATGTTGTCAGGTTTCATTCCACCACGTGTTTTGGCATGCAAGACATTAATTACATGGTGCTGAGTAGGACCGCAGACAATTGGGCTGATGGGCATGGATGGTCAGGGGTGTTTGCATGTGGGTGTACAATGATGGGGACGGATGCGGATATTGATGGGTGTGTTTCACATGGCCAGTTAGTCTTTGTCCTGTGTGTGGGGATGGCAAGGCGTCCGTGCTGGGGCAACTGTTGTCTGGCATGCATGCTTCTGGTCCCCATGCACCCATGTCCCCTCCACAGGTGCCACTCAAATTGGGGGTGGGCTTGCTACATGGAACTGGCAGGTACCTATGTGGCACTGCTGTGCTGCCAGCATAGCTGTATAGTCAATGGCTCTTAGATGGGTCCCTTGGCTCCCCTCCTCATTGCTGTGATTCACAGGGGTGGCCTTGGGGCATTGGCGCATGGCTGCTGTGGTATGTGGCTGATGTGGCACCCACTTACTGCACCCTGTCACCATGCCCGGCTCCTGGATCTGGCCACTGGGCCAACTTGTGCTAGCCTGTCATTGATGCATACACATGTGCTGGGGGGTTGGGGGGTTGACTCAACTCCTGCTTCCAGGCTGCTGCCACCCACCTCCACACCTCCAACTCCCTCGATGCCCTCCATGTCCAGCACAGTGCTGCACTTCTCCTCCCATGCAATGAGGACCAGTGGCTCCACAGTTCCTCGTCCGGTTGCCATGCTCTCCCATCAGTGTTGGGACAGCAGTCTGCGCACCTTGACCCTCAGGTCATTCCAGCACTTACGACAGTCCTCCCCATCAGGAGGTACACTTGCCACCGCTGTCACCTTCTGGATGATTGAATTTCAAGGCTGTCCTCTGCTGAGCTGAGGTTTTGCGTTGCCTGGGCCCATACAGTCTATCGTGGTGTGCAACCACCTCATATGCAAGCACCACCAGCTCCCCTCTGTGAATTTTAATTTTCTTAGGCAATGGATTGTGTTTGTCAAAATGGCCACCACAATGCTTCCAGCTTCAGTGGTGAAGCAATTTCCACTGGTGCTATTGCTGCCAGGTTTGCCGACGGTAGCGCTATTAGCATCGGTTTCTCGGTGGGCACCCTTATTTTGGCGCAGTTTCTGTCAGGCACTAAGTCGGGGGCAAGTTCACGCCAGGTTGTGATACAGCGCTGATACCTCTGCATAACCCGGCAGTAACGCTATTTACACTCGGTGGAAGTTGCGCCAGATTACCGCCCAAATCGTGATGAGGCCCAATGCCATCTAGTACCCACCTAAACAATTATACTTTTCAACCCATCTATACAGTCTCCATCCACACAAACACATACATCCGACCTTCTAATCACCCATAAAGTAACGCCTATAAAGCTGCCATATATATATAGGCTTTGCCAGTGTTTGTTTTACAATGCCTTCACTCCATCCTCCTCCTGCTTGTATCCATAAATCTTGTCAAGAACCATGCTGCCTGTGACTCGTGGTGGGCAGTGAGGTTCAGGGTGGGCCTCATTAGTGGGGCAGGTAATTAGGGATTCCTAGGATCCCAGCAGTTGGGTGGGCATGGTAAGGATCTCCTATGAACTTTCCTCAGAACAACAAACAGGAGATCAAGCAGCTGTACTTATCCTTCCACAAATCACTCAAATGGCACTCATAGCAACTAATATCTAGTTCCCAGAAAGGCATCCCGCCATCACGAGCCAATCACACAGTAAGTCATTCACTGAGCCATTCCCGTGTCAAAGAGCCTATGTGTCTGATTGCTTTGCATTGCACTTCCTTAATCATTTATTTGCCCAGTCCCTTTCCATTCATGCTTTACAAAACCAACTCAACACTGATGGATTTGTGGAGAATGAGGAGGCGCTTACTCAGCAGTTCGTCCCATTGATACTAACCCCATTAACGGCGGCTTTTTGGCCCTTTTCTAAGTGCTCCTTATTCATGCAGAAAGGAGAATTGAGTCACAGGATCACATGATGTGATACAGTGGGAGCCTGTTACACCCGGAGGGGGCATAAATAGTTAAGGACAGACACACCGAGGGGGTTTGCACATCTTACTTTAATGGCGTACATTCACAAACTGCCCTTCCCTTGCACCCCCTCCCCCTTACGTGCTATGTCAGGTGATACGTCTCACGTGACGTGGTGTCGTTCTCTTAAGGAGATACGAACACTAACATCACCCCCGGATGAAATGTCCTTACAACGTTCTTAGCACTCTTTCACCAGGCGTGCTGGCTTCTTCACGGCTCGTTGGGGCCGGGTGCTAGTGCCTTCTCCTGGATCCTCATCAGGCTTCTCTGTTCTCTTCATTTCTGGACGAGGGGAGAATCTTGGAGGCGTCCACAGTGTGTCTCGAGGATCTATTAGCATTGGTTCGGGATCTGGAGGCTGAAGTCTCTCATTTTCCGTGGTTGTTGCAAGCTTGAATTTGGAGCTGTTCCGTGTTATTTCTCGTTTTTCATTTCCAGCAGTCACCATTGTTCCTTTGACTGCCGTGACTTGTAGTGTCTGTGGTGCAAACCTTGAATCAGTCTTCTTAATTTTTGGCTGTTGCACCAGTACTTCGTCTCCTACTTCAAAGTCCTTTGGACGCGCTCCTCGCCTTTCATCTGTTTGGATGCGGGTTCGTTCTTTCTTCTCTGCATCTCTCCATAGGATTTGTGGATCTGTTTCTGGTTTGTTTATCGGATGCTCTATGATTCTTGTGCGAACTTGGTATTTTACCATGAGTTCAGCCGGGGTCTTGTTTGTGGCTTCGTGAGGCGTATTTCGATAATCTCGAAGCATCCTACATAGGGCTTGGTGCGGGTCAACGTTTTCTAGTCTGGCTCTTTGCAGTGTCTTTTTGATCGATGACATGAATCTCTCGGCCATCGCGTTCGCCTGGGTCCACAGGGGTGTCATCTGTTGGTGCTTGAACCCTAAGTGTTTGGCGAATGTCGTGAAATCGTGGCCTCAGAAGGGCGGGCCATTGTCTGACTTGATGACGTTCGGTATGCCCCATTCACTCACAACTTCGTCGAAGATTGCTGCAACTTGTGCGAAGGCTGTGGATGATGATCTTTTTACGATTGGGAACCTTGAATGTTCATCAATGAATAAGAGTAGGTATTCCCCTGATTCTAGGGGACCTTAAAAGTCTACCGCCACTTTTTCCCATGGATGTTCTGGTATCTGTGTCGGCTGTATGGATACTAGTGTTTCGGCTCTGGCCGTGGATTGGCACGCCATGCAATTCCTTACCCAGCAGTCGACTAGGGCGTCAAGGAAGGGGAACCACACATGGCAGCGTAGTTGGCATTTGGTGTTGTCTGCTCCCCGGTGGCCCTCGTGGGCCGTCTTAATTATTTATGATCGCAGTGCCGCTGGGCTTACTATTCTGCACCCTCTGAGGAGTATGGTTCTGTCTTTTACAGCTAGCTCGGAGTGGATTCTTGCAAGTCTCTCCAGTTCGTCTCGGTTAGCTCCTGGATGTATTGAAAGTGATCTCTTGTAGTCTTTCCACTTGTTGTGTTCCGTGAGATCAATCGCCAGGGCCATGGATGGATTTGCGGCTGTCGCGAATGCAACAGTTTCTAGTGACAACGCTGGTGGTAGCGCACTTGTGGTAACATAGCCTATATATTCCATGTCACCTTGTCTTGGTGTTGGCTTTCCTGTGGGGTGTCTCGACAAATAGTCGGCTGGGTTGTGCTCACCCCCGGTATGATGTATTATGTGGTAGTCATATTCTTGTAGGCGAATGCCCCACCGTTCAATTCTGGGGGGCATCTTTGTACGTGGGTTTCCAAACAATGACAATAGGGCTTGATGGTCCGTAATAAGGGTGAATCTTTTCCCTATAATGAAGTTTTGAAAGTGTTCACAGGCCCAGACTGCCGCCAGACTCTCTTTTTCCGCCTGGGAGTACGCAGATTCTGGGGTGCCAGCGCCCTGCTGGCGTAGGCAACTACATGTCTCGGGTGGGTGTCGATTCCGTTGTTCTGGGCGAGTATGGCTCCTAGCCCCACCGGGCTTGCATCGACCACAATTTCAGTGTGCCAGTCTGGGTCGAAGTAGGCCAGATTCCTGGCTTCCGCTAGGGACTGCTTGATGGTGTCGAATGCCCCTTGGCATTCTGCTGTCCAGGCGAAGAGCATGTCTTTCTGGAGAAGTTTTCGGAGGGGTTCAGTGATGGTGGCATAATGGGGTATGTACCTTGCGCAGTACCCTGCCATGCCCAGGAAGGAGCGAATATCTGCTATCTGTCTTGGTGCTTGCAAGTTGAAGATGGTAGCCACTTTGTTGGGTCCGGGGTCATTCCATCTGCGGAGAATATGTGACCGAAAAATTTTAGCTTGCTTTTGCTGAACCGGCACTTTTCCACATTCATGTGAGACTAGCGTCCTGGATGGCTTTGCAGGTGGCACGAAGTGCGACATCATGTTCTTCGTGTGTGCGTCCATACACTAGGATGTTGTCACTGTAGTTCAGTGCTCCTTTGATTGGCCGGATGATTTGTCTGATGGCCTCATGAAAGATTTCTGCGGCTGAAGATATGTCGAAATTCAGGCAGGTATGTCATGCGTGGCAAACGTCGTGATTCCTCTCGACTCAGGATGGAGTACCATCTGGTGGTATCCTTGGTTCAGGTCTAGTTTGGAGTAGAGGGTGGACTTATTCAGTTGGACTATCATGTCCTCAATTCGGGGGCCCGGATGTCTTTCGCGCTGAATGGCAGTGTTGGCTATGCGCATGTCGACATGGAGTCTGAGGCGTCCTCCATCCTTCGGCACTATTACTAGGGGGGATACCCAAGGGGTTGGCCCGGTGGCTGTTCGATTATCCCATCTTCTAGAAGTTGACTGAGTTCGGCCGACACTGCTGCTTGGAGGTGGAACCCAACTCTCCTTCGGTGTTGTGGCACAGGTCGCACGGTGGGGTCTATGTGAAGTTTCACTGGGGGTTCTTTTAGTTGTCTTAGGCCCTTGCAGATGAGGGGGAATTCTTTCGTAATGTCGTCCTTTGACATCAACTCTGTATGCGTGGATTCTGGTTGGAGGTTGAACACGCTCTCTCTTGCATCTAGTGCTGGTTCTGTCGAGCGGATTCTGTCTCCATCTCGCACATGTATGTCAATGAGTTCTAAGCACGAGGCGGTCCTGTAGCTAAGGCATCTACCTTTGGTTGGGCTGCGGATGACATGAATGTTTGTCGTGATGGAATGGTTGTCGTGGATGAGACGACGACTGAAAAAGCCAATTGTTTGTAGAGGAGTTGCAACGCCCCATTGATATATTTTTGAGTCAGATGGAGTTAGGGTTGGCTTGTTCGCTATTTGATGGAATTCCTTTTCGCTCATTATGTTGACGGTGGCTCCTGAGTCCACGAGGAAGCAGAATTGCTTCCCTCCTATGTCAACTGGTATCTTGGGTGCCTCGCGGGCTTCACCTTCATCCATGATGAGGTTGACGTATTTGTCTTGCGGGTGCTGGTCGTATGGATCGGTTTCATATTGACCCCTTTGTAGGTCTCCTTCATAGTGGGAGTAATGTGTAGGAGGTCCATCATATTCATCTCTGATGTGGGATACTTGCACGTCTCCTTCATTACCCTGGGCCTCATCTGTTGGGTAGACGTCTTCGACCACTCTGACGTATCTTCTTGGGTTTTGGTGATATGGTCGTGATTGGTAGGTCTGGGCTTGTGGATTTCTGGGTGGTATTTTGAATTGAGGAGCAATTGGGGGTCTTTGGGTCGGAAATGGCCTGCCTTCCCTGCAAACCGATTGAAAGTGCCCCTCTCTGCCACAGTTTCCACACCTCTGGGATAGCGCAGGGCAAGTTCCCGCGTGAGGGAAAGCCATCCCACACCGGTAACATTGACGTTGGGTTCTCGGCGTCATGGAGTAGCTGGGGTTAGTGCCTCTTTCCAATGGTCTAGGGTTGTAGGGTTGCCACGACAGTTTCATTCTTGTCTTGTTTCGTCGAGGTGGTGTTTGATATCTGGGTCACTTGTTTCTCAACCCTTTCTAGAATTCTGGCCATCTGGCTGACTTCGTCTATGGTGATTGGCTTTTTGAGGAGTTGTTTCTTTAAGGTCTGGGAAATGCAGCCCTCGATTATTGTCAGCCGTATGGCTTCATCAAGTGAAAAGGCATTGAATTGACAATTTGCTCCTTTTATACGTAGGCGGGTGATAAACTCATCAACGGTCTCATCAACCCTTTGTATGCACTGATTAAATATGTATCTTTCATAGTCCCTGTTGGGCTCAATCACTAGTCTTCGGTTTAGGGCTACGATCAGGGTTGGGAAGTCCCCCTGTGCTGCAGGAGGGATGGTTTTTATTAGGATTTTGATGTCATTGCCGGCTAGGTTCAGAAACATGCTGCGTAATCTTGGTGACTTTTCTTCCCCTGCGGCATCTATTAAGGTATTGAAGTCCTCTAACCACTCAGTCCATCGTGGGCCCTTGTCTGCTTGTGGCATCATGGAGAATGGGGGGGCATGTGCCATGCCGTGGTCGCGGTGTTCCCTGTCGGTGCTGGTGCGTTCGGAGCTTGTTGATCCTGAGGTGAGCTCATGGTGAGGTGGTATTGGTGAGCAGGGTGTATAGGGGGTCAACCACCTTTGTTCTGGAGGCCTCTGGGCTTCTGTTGCGAACGCTGGCGGATTGCTGTGTAGTCGATAAATGGGGGCCACTGAATGGGCACCCTGGATAGGCGTCTTCCGTCGTGTGGAGCTGGTGCTTGAGGCTGGGCCGCGCGTAAATGACTGGTAGTGGGGGCGCTGGCCAGGATGTGTGCGCCCCTGCTGGGCTGGAAGGGGCATGTTGTTGTCTATGCGGCCTCCAGGTTGTAGCCTGTAAGGTGTTGTGCTTCTTTGTGGCCGTGTAGTAGTATTTCCAAGGTTGGAGAAGGAGAGGTGGGTGTGAGGTCACTCACGCACGTGGAGCGGGCCGGGCCGGTCTGTTGTAATGAGGAGGTAGGCCCGGGATCAGGCGTGGTCACCAGCAGGCTGGAAATGCCTGCAGCGTTAGGAGGAGGCAGGCCTGGGATCAGGCCTAGTCACTAGCAAGCTGGAAATACCTGCAGCATTAGGAGGTCGTGGACCTGGGATCAGGCGCGGTCGCCGGCGGCTGGAACTGCCAGCGGCATAATGAGGAGGAGGGCCTGGGATCAGGCGGAGGCGCCGGCGGGCGGAAAGTGCCTGTGGTGTTCAGCGGAGCCGGATCGTTGCACGAGGAGGAGGACTCGTTGGCCTGGGAGTGCGCCTCGTCGCCAGTTGTTACACCCGGAGGGGGCATAAATAGTTAAGGACAGACACACCGAGGGGGTTTGCACGTCTTACTTTAATGGTGTACATTCACAAACTCCCCTTCCCTTGCACCCTCTCCCCCTTACGTGCTACGTCACATGATACGTCTCACGTGACGTGGTGTCGTTCTCTTAAGGAGATACGAACACTAACAGAGCCGCTTATAAAATGCAGGTTTCTTGATATAAAAGATAGTATTTACTATGGAAGAGGTAACGCTGAAGGCTGGCGTCTTGCACAACTTAAAAATACATGAAATGAACTTTGGAGTAACACTCCTACTTTACCATCGCATTAAAGAATGTTTGCAAAATGTTAAAAACACGCGTGAAATGAAGGGTGAGTGTGATTAATAACTTTGAGACTTATTGTGAAATTGCATTTCTCAAATGCATCATTACATGTAAACTACTGTTTGGCTGCCCTTCGAGAAAGTAATTAAACTTGGAAGAGTTCTACAGTGACTGTTCCAAGTAATGATAAAGGTTGGAACCAATTCCAGTGAAAGATTAAAAATAAGACTTCTGTTGCATTATTGTTACGGTTCTCATAGTCCAATATAAAAGCTGTGAAATAACCAGCCAAGCTTGGTTGCCCCCGGGCTAGCACCATCCCAAAGAAAGTTTCTCATCCAAGCAGCTGCCCCTGTTTGCACCGCAAGGATGTCACCGCCCACTACAATTAAGACAAAGGGCTACTGTGTAGAGGACGTTATGGCTGTCCTGTTAACATGTATGGAAGAGCTCAACTGTGCAGCATTTGACGACACATGTTTTAACACTAGCTGGTCAAACGCACTCTCCCACTTCAGTGCGAGAAATAGTGTATAGCTGGTCAGTTCAACGTGGTTTGTTGCAACAGCCCTTCACTAGGGAGTTTCCAGATGCCTGTAATCTGGAGCCAGACAAGTATGAAAGGAACTTTTGGATTGATATCACTTAGTGCCTCCGCGACCTGGTTAATTGCAAAGATTGCGCTGTCGCATTAGTGCGTCATAGAACGGAGACTTTGAGTTCCTCGACTCCGTTTGTTAAACTCAAGGAGAAAAATGTTATGACCACACCTTATTACTGCTCCAGAAAAGATGGAGCTGGATCCAAAAAGGTTTAGTGATAAGTGAGTTTAATTATTTTGCCCTTTAAATTGTGTTTCGGCAGGGTGCCTTTCTCAAATCAGGGCTATCCAATAATGTTTCTTTTGACCATTAGTTGGGGTGTGATAACTGGGATCAATCCCAACTGAAAATAGCGTTCCCGCGTCCCGCGTCAAAGTGAGATGGTGCTGGAGCCAAGCTGTCCATTGCACCTGGCTTTACGTCAGAGGTTGGAAGGTCATCTCACGCATCGTGGCAAACATTTTAAAGAGCTCAAAGAAATACAATCAACATTTATATCTGATTCATTTTCATACTAAAACAAGCATTGTTAAAGCCAATCACAATCGCTGCTACTCATTGCAGTAAGCATGAAGAAACATCAGCAGGAGTTTCAAAGGTGCCGGCAATGATGCTGTCATGTCTTGCAGTGAGAACAGATGCAGGCAAGTGAGAGGATGAAATCGGAGATTGAGAGAGGGAGACAGTGTGGATGCCATTGAAAGAGCGTGCCAGTGAAGATGAGCCAGAGGACTTGTGAATGGGAGAGCATGAGGGCGGAGGGTGACAGGGAGAGCGCGGGTGTGACAGGTGATGGATGAGAGAGATGTCATGATGGTGCCAGGGGGAGGCTTGCAAGGGTGGCAGTGGGAGCGGGAGGGTGCATAGAGAGTGAGTGTGCGAGGAGGAAGAGTGAGTGACGGAACGAGGAGAGAGAGAGAAAGGGTGAGAGAAGAGAGGGTGGGGGTGTGAGACGAGAGATAATTAAAGTATGAGGATAGAGGGAGAGAGTGGGTGCGAGAGGAGAGAGAGTGCAGGGAGAGAGAGACAGGAACTCCAAAAGATTCCAGGTCACCCACAGTGGACAGGAGCATTTTGCGACAATTTCTGGCTGGCTGTGTTCAAAGAAACACTGGGTCCTATCTCAACAATACATGCCAGCAATCACCTGTAGAACACATATTCATGCTGCCTGTGTTCAAATACATAGCTCCAAAATGGAGGAAATGAACCAAAGGTTTTAGGAACTGGGCTGAACACATGGAGATGTTGCTCCTAACTAGAAGTGAGATGCAAATAAATGAGAAATATTTTCATCTCCACATTTACACTATGCATCTCACGGAAAATATATATCCAACAACAAAGGGACTATTTTTAAAACCAATATTCATACACAATGCTTAATGTAATAGTTTGAGTTATTCCTTATACGACCGTGAGGACAGTGCTGGAAAAATATTTGCAAATGTTTCTAGAAACATGTTGGTCTGAAAATGTTTTTACTTTAAGTTAGAAGTTGGATTCTAATTAATTAAAAGGCCTATATATCAACCCTTTATATAGATTATTGTGTATTTTGGCTATATTCATACATTTTAGTGAGTGCCTTCACCTTTTTTTGTTGTGAATACAATCATTTAGTGTGTTTGTGATATGAGTTAATTGTATGAGTTGTCTTTCCTTGTTTGATGATGTATTTATTAGTAGTATAAAGATAATTTTTGCTGGCATTAAAGGTTACAGTAAAAGTCTGACCTTTTAGTGATGACTACGTCTTCCAATCTTTGCAGTTCCGCCTCCACTTACTTAGGTAAGTGAACTGGTAATTCGTCAGTGTCTTAGCGCCACACGTTAAACTGTGGTATCAATGTGGTGTCTGACCTTCTGACCCTTGAGACACCCATACCCTTCAAACATGTTTTTTGTGGTCCAGCAGGAGTGCCGCAATGTCCTCCTGATATACATTGAATGCACAGCCAACTTCTAGAGCGGTGTCACACCTCATTGATGAGTCTTTTGCCTCAGGGGATACTTAGAATGTGGCTGGTGTGAGACCGTAGCCCATTCTTGTGAAGACTGCACCTTCCAATGGAAGCAGAGGTGATCCACCATAGGTATAAAGGCCAGTTGTAGTGCAGGATGAAGTTGTCGTAATTGGGCTGTTGGCCTCACAGTCACTGAGGCGCCATTGTCGATGAGAACGCGCACCCGTTCGGATAGCACTGTCACTTAACAGAATGGTTGGCAGTGCTTTTCTTTTACACCCCATCAGATTGCAGACACAAAGAAAACTTATCCAATAGCATCTTTGCTCTACGATCCTAGGCTAGCTGCATATTTTCTTTGTAGGTTGCAGCTACTCTGGTCTGACGCAACCCTGTAGAGATGAGTTTGTTTATGTGTGTGTTGGCCATGACACCCGATAGACCTTAGCATGACACCGGCCCGCCTTGTGCATGCTCAAGCGACTCTCCACAGAGGTCACAGGAAGTTCTCCCTGTCTTGATGGACCTTAGATTCTGAAAGCGGGCGGGGCCTCCTCCCCAGCCGCCAGGCTTTTATGTTGGTTGAGCTCTCAACGCATGCACCTCTTCCAATCGCAGTTCCTTGATTGCTTCCTCCATGTGAGATGCCCTAGTGGCAAGGACCTCATGAGCTCTGCCGAGCTCTGAAATGTGTTGCAATGAGATACCAGGTTCTTTCGGTATGTTAGATGGAATGAGAAGCACATTTGTATGACTTGCGCTGAAATCTCCTCATCCTCATCTGTCCAGGTGCAGAATTTAATAAAGAGGGTTGGTAGGCACCACCTTGCACTGCAGCGAGATGCCACTGGCACAAGGGCATTAATGTAGACCAGAAGCACAAAAAACCAAGAGTACCTTTCTTATTATTTTGTGCTCACCGAATGATGCTAAGATCAAATCAAGAAGGCAACATTAATTCCAATGATAATCATGTTGCTCTGTGTGAAACCATGTAATGCAATCTCATGAATAATTAATCTCTTTAATAATCTACAATAAAATGCATCTTGAGAAAACAGACTCTTTTCAACCAAAGCCAATGCATTTCGTCGAAAAGTCGGTCATCAAGGCAAAGTCTGAGTACCTCATTACGACCCGGGCGGTAAGGGATTACCGGTACCGGTAAGGGCACCGGTACCAGTAATCCCTTACCGCCCTATTCCAAGGTCCCTTTGCAGGTCCTCCCTTAACGGCTGGTTTTACCAGCCGTTAAGGACGGGACCCGCAAAGGGACTTTGGAGGTAATTTGGAGGTAATTATGGTACCGCAATTACCGCCTTCCCCATTCCCATTGAGCCCTATGGGGGCTCAAACGGGAATGGGTAAGGGCCAATGGTGAATGGGGAATTACCGCCCCGCCAACCTTGGAATGGGGCGGTAATTTCAGCATTCACCATGGCGGGATCGGTAAGGTACCGGCGGCAACCATGGCGCTAATAGCACCCTGGTTACCGCCTGGGTCGTAATGAGGCCCTGAGTCTTCATATAATGCAAACCTGAATCTTTGAAAATGATAAAAAATCCCAAAAGGTAGCTATGACCTGTAGCACCAATTCGTATCCTAGTGTAGTCCACTCAAAGGCGATACTCAAAATACACATTCACGCCCTTACAGCTTGTAAATTAAGGTTTCCCTTGAGAAGACATGCCAGCTCTGGATGAATGCAGCCAGCTGTCTTAACCTGGCCTGAAATGCATCAAGAGACGGAGCTACCCATTGGCTGGCCTTATTGAAGCCGAAATCTCTCATAGTTCACATTTACCATTGGGCTGAAATACATGTAGATTGCTTCTTCCGTCGCTTTGTAGGCACCATCTCCAGCCAGTTGAACCCGGGGGTCCTTCAATTCAGTAACACGTCATGCATGGATGGGATGCAGAATAACTCTTACATCAAATAATAAGACAGACTCAGGAAGTTGGCAAAAAGTCTCTCCCGACTGTTTTATTATCAATTGTCTAAAACAGGGAGTTACACCGGTCATCAACGGACGTTCGCTCGAGCTCTCAATTATTTTGCATAAAAACACATTTATATACTAAAACTTCGTCATACATGATGTCATACTACGTGGTCTCTACAGTCAGGTGGACAATTTATGACCACCCCTAGTGCAAGTCATCTTCATTGGTCATTAAATACACAGCATATCATTGGCTCTCAAACTATACAGCCCTTCATTATATGACCCTCTACAATTGGTTGGCACGCTCGTGCCCTTCTGGAACATTTGGCTCACTAGCAGCACGTAAGCTGATACCCAGGTGTCAGTGGATGGACTTGACCATGTATCCCCGCCCAATTACCCCAACATCTCTCATGCCTTCTGCCATTCAGATTGTCTTTGAACTAAGCCTTGCAAAATATCCTTGCTCCTAGGAATATAAGGAAGTATAGGCACACTCTTATCACAGTTCTGGTCTGCACGCCCAACTCCTATTCCCATCCTTGGCTCACATGACAGGAGATCATATTTCAGCCTGTTTTGCAGCATTTAATTGTCTTGAATTAATAAACTTGACACTTGTGGTATTCCTTCTTTGCTCCTTAACAAAGGCTGATTCAGCTTCTCACAGTCACTGTTCTTCAAGGACAGATAACCCGTTCTTGGCTGCTCCATCCTTTGGCACCAGGCCAGACAGCTCTTCCAGGCCTTTCCATGCTCTTAGCTTCATGTTGCTGCGACACAGCTTTCCGATCCTTCTTTCTTCATGGGTCTGAGCTTACTAAATATGCGACACCAATGTCCAGAATTCTATACAATGGTGGCACCACCTGCAGTCTATTCACTACGTATAGCTAGCCTTTAAGATCACTTAGTCTACTTGCATTACTGCATCTATACAGTTATTAAATGGCTTGCATTTTCTGCAGTGCTCTTCACACGTGCAGTCTTCATTCCGCATATGAAAGTTCCCTCGATTCCTTAATTTGTCATCAGATTCTATAAGGTCTATACATCCTTTTCTTCAGCCACACTTCTCAGTGTGTCACGCTTGCTTCTTATGACATCACCAACTTCTCTTCCTTTCATCTTCATATTCCTTCAGGGATCTCCTCCAAGAGATTGTCATCTCTACGGGGATACATCAGATAGGGTTTTCTCAAGGGATACCTTTTCTTGAAGGCTCTCTGTGGAATAGGCACCATCACTGGTGTCGGGCCTTTTGCAAGCTCGGGTTTCCAACATATAGGAAGGATGGGGGTGGGGCTTCCTGCAGAGGCATTCAGCTGCTCGTCTACACAGTAGTGCCTTGAAAACCTTGTGCACTTCTTCTCCGCCTCCATAAATAAAGTGCATTGATCTCTTGGCTGCATCATCTGTCCCATGGGTAGCAGTGAAAAACATTTTGTGGCATTGGGCCCAAAGGTCCCATCTGGTTCCTAGTGTGTCAGGGGTGCCACTGACGTCAAATTCAGGGACTGGACAGCCATTAAATGCATGGTGGCTCCTGAGGAAGAACATTGATGAAACTCCTGCACATGCTGTCATGATCTGCTCCCACTTTGAGGCGTCATGGCTGAAGAAGTGGAGATGGCATAACCTTCCTCAAACTCGTTACCCTCCAAGATTTAATTGGGGAGGTACTGAGTGTTGTCTATCCACAATGATACTGCAAAGGAGGTTGGCTTGAATGTGCCCCACAATGCAGGAGAAGCCTTACAAGCAGGCCCCTTGGCAATGTAGAGGTATGTGCATGAGACAGAGGGGGAAGGGCCTAGGAAGGCCACACACGCACCCTTTGGAGGTCCAAAGGAAACTGCCTCCTTTACTTTTATTTATTTATTTATTTATTAAAAACCGGAGGTAAAAGAATGCATTTATGGCACAAAAACACATGAGAATTTACTATTGATAACAGAGCAGAGGGCATGCTTCCTTTACAATGGGGTGAGAGAATGTGACTTGAAGACCATATGTTGCAGGGGAAGGTGGAAATATAAACCAGGGACAAGGACAGGACAGAATGACATAGGAATGGGATGAAGGAGGAAGTACTGAATTAAGGATGGAGGGGTGACGGAAAAGTGCTGTAGGGCTGTCCATGAAGGTTAGGGATAGAATAAAACAGGGTCATGCCGTACCATAGAGTGCTATGGAACAGGTTCTCCGGAAAGAAGGAGAGATTTGAGGTTGGATTTAAATAGTGGTAGAGTTGGAGAAGTACAGAGAGGGAAAGGAAGCACATTCCAGAGTAGGGGAGCGAGGAGAGAGAGTGGAAATGAGAGGGAGCACAGGGGGCTCGAGTGGTGATAAAGAGGTGAGCTGAGGATGATCTTAAAGAGCGAGGAGGAGAGTAAGGAGTGAGATGAGAAGATAGGTAGGGGGCTGAGGTCGAAGTGGGCGGGAGCGGTCGGGAGCGGTGCTCCCATACTTTTTATTTTTAAGTCTCACAGTTCCTATACTTTTATTTTAAAAGGAAACTGTTCCGGAATTGTTTATTTTTAAAATAAAAGTGTAGGAAGAAGTTGAAGCTTGCACTTCAGTGCACTGCACTGCACATTCCCATAAACAGCTGGTGTGTTTGGGTGTTTGGATTGTGTGTGGGAGGGGTCACAGGGATAGGGTTTGTGGGGAGCGGGACAGACCAGCAGACAACATAGCTCCACTACTTCTCTTCGTACACTTGGATAGTTTTGAAGATGATGAGAAGAAGTTGACACTTAGCCCTTTGTTTCATAGATAGTCAGACAATCTGGCAATGGGCAGAGGAGGTAGAGGTAAAGCGAGAAAGGTTGAAAAGTGTGTGCTCCACGAAGTTGAGGACTTTGACCAAAGGTGAAAAAGCATAGTTGGGAAAGCCATAGAGGAGACTAGCACAGTAGTAAGATCTAGAAAGGACTAAGGAGGAGATTAGCTGTTTAGCAGTATTGAAAGGAAGAAGATGATGGATTTTTCGAATATTGAGGAGGTTGAGTCTGGCTGCAGTGGCAGATGTAGAGATGAAAAGCAAGAAGTTGTGTGATGGGTTGAAGATGTCACCAAGGATATGAGTGGAAGCAGAGTAAGACAGGTAGTCAGAAGAGAAGATAAGAAGAGGAGCAGAGGAAGAGATAGCATGTTTGGCTGGGAAGTAGAGACCTTTAGTATTAGTAGAGTTAAGAATGAGTGAGTGAGACAGAATTCAATATTTGATGGTGGAGAGACAGTTTGACATTTTTGTCAGCAGCTTGTCGGATAAGGAGTGAAACGAGAAGAATATCTGAGTGTCATCAGTGAAAAGTTGATAGGAGAAGCTGTGAGAGGAGATCAGGGCACCAAGGTATAGAGAGTGAAGAGAAGTGGACCAAGAACAGACCATTGGGGAATTCCAACAATAAGGGAGGCGGGGTGGGAGGTAAGGCTGTTCCAGAACACCTAAAAGTGTCTGATTGCGAGGTATGAAGCAAACCAAGGCCTTAGCTCTGATGCCAGGGAGAGATAATGTAGAGTGAAGGTCAGAATGGTCGACAGTATCAAAGGCACCAGAGAGGTCGAGAAGAATAAGAGCAGGTGAAAGGTGAACATGCTGAGTGGAAGAGATGAAGTTGCTGATATTGAGGAGAGTTGCAGAGATTGGATGCCAGATTGAAGAGGGACCCAGGGGGTGTGAGTGTCAAGGAACTCAGTGAGCCGATTGAATACTACTCGCTCTAGTATTTTGAAATAGTGTGGTGGAAGAGAGACAGGGTGAAAATTGGCAGGACAGTTAGGATCTAGACCACGTCTCTTAAGGAGAGGGATGGCAGTAGCCGTCTATAGGATGAGAGAATCTTGGCATTGTCAAGTTGAAGAGGGAAGTAAGATGTGGAGCTACACTGTGAGCTATGTGCTTCACAATGTTTGGGGACAGTGGTTCAGTGGGGGCCCAGGAAGCTTTAGCCTTAAGGAGTAGGTAAATAATCGAATCAGGGATTGTGGGACAAAGGAAAACATAGTAGTAGGAGAGGTGGGTACGAGTGCTGGAGAAAAGTGAGCAGGAGGAGGGGATAGAAGGTAATTAGTGAGGGTATTGTGAATGGTAGAAATGTTAGAACTAAAGTAGAGAGCAAGATAATTTTCTGAAGGAGTAGAGGAGATGGAAGTGAGTTTAGGAGGTAAGAGAATTGAAGAGGGAAGAAGAATTATGTTCTTCCCTCTGCAGTCCTGTTCATGACAAAGTGCTCATGGAGTGCTGTCGTTGAAATCTCTGGCTCACAGAAAGGACAGTGTGGTGCACCAAGCACTCTTCATCATCATTTATTGTGGTTGCCCCGAAGTGGGGATACCACCGATGGAGGACTTGAAATAGATGGACCACTCATGTATTTTTGAGTGCATGCAGTTGCCTTTGCCCCATGGCCTCTTTATTCTTTTCTTAAGCCACTAAATCCTGATACAGGACATCCCTCATGAGACGTCATGTGTCATAATAGCACACACACACTCACTCACAGTTCCTGAGTGATTTCAAAGGTTTGTAGCCCATCTGTGGTCAGTACAAATGCTGGAACTCATGAGCACTGAACCTCATCATCCAAATAACAGTTTATTTCGTCCTCGTCGACCGCAAGTCACTTGCTAGGTTGCAGTCATTGTGTCTGCATCCCCAAGCCAAGAGCAGTGTGCAGAATTCTAAGCCAGCCAAATGCTCAGGTCAGTCCAGACCACCCCACAGGCTATGATTTCTCAAGAGCCCATCACAGGCTCAAGCTTCTCAGTGAGCACTTCAGTCTCAGATTCTTTGTGAACCCTCTTGGCCTGGGTTCTAAGTGAGCCCCACTGACTCAAGTTCTCAGTAGCACCTTTGGGCTCAGGTTCCTGGTGAGTGCTCCTGGCTTGAGTTCTCAATGACCTTTCTTGGGTCGAGTTCTCAGTAAGCAAGCGTAATTTAGCATCCTTGACAGATTTGCCAGTCCCACCAGAGTCTGAACTATGTCTCCAGGCTAGTCGCAAACGTCCACTCTCTCTCTTTGCCTCTGTCAGGTTCTTTAGGCTACCCTACCAATCTTTGGTCCCAGGTTAAGAAGTTTCTCCAATTCTCTAGCGCTTGTACCTTGTCTGCACCTCTATTCAGGCACCATTTTTCTCACTACCCACCTCTCAGTACCCACTTTAGCTTTTGGCCCTCTTGGCTTGGTCAATGCTTGTTGTCTGTTGAACCTCTGGTCCACTTCCTCTTCCTCTCTCACTCCTTAAAATCACCAAACTCTACCAGCCTCCAATGTGGTCCTTCTTCCTTTCTCACTTTTATCCTCCAACCTTCTCTTGTTACAACTCTCTTTCTCCTCCTCTGTACCTCCAACACCAACCTCTCCCGCACAAGACTGCCTCTGCCCCGCACCCTCTGTCTTTCCCTCTTCCCAAGCTCCAACACTAACTTCTCTCCTACACTCCTCCATTCCTGCTCCACTTGATCTTTCCCTCCCAACTTCAAACATTCCCATGCCCTCCTTTCTTTGCAGGGGATATGGCTCCCTTCTGAAACCACATGGGTTGTAGTGCACTAGTCTCTGCAGTCTCCCCAGGCTGTTGGTCCCTCCAGTGTTTCTCAGCCGGAGACATGACTGTACTCCAGTTTCCACTCACCCAGACTGAGGAAACACATTGATTATACTGCCTGGATCAGACATCGGCTCACTGAAAGGCTGGGGCAATCAGGTGATTCCCTAAAGTGATCTGAGTTTTAGTGTGGCTTTGTAGTTCAGTACACAGTGGGCAGGGTTTTAAAAAGGCTGGTGTCTATTTTGAATCCTTCTATGTGGCCTCAGGTTTAGTTTGCTCAGAAAAGGATCTACATCTCTTCCTACCAGTCTTAGGAGACAGGCCTTCTCTGTCTATGCTCCAAGACTCTTAAACCATTATGACAGTTCATAAAAGAGCTCAAAATCTTCCTCTTCAAGGAACAGCTCCTCCCTAGCACCTAGGTCCACTCACCCTGCACTCCCCACCCTACCTGAGACTCAGTGATCTGCCCCCTAGTGTCTCCTCTCCCTGGTTGCTTATAGATCCATTGCTGCCAATTGCCCACCCTCACCCTCGCCTGTTAGCTCCCTGTTCCCCTTTTCTCTGTTTACCTCACTGTGTTCTTCCCCCTATGTTTGTAAAGCACTATGTTGCTTCCCGAAGCTAGGTTTGCACTTAATAAATCCCCTAATAGTAATAATACCAGGTTTCCAGCCTTTTCTATGGGGAAACGTGTCTAAGGCCAATTCATTTGAAATCCCTGGGCCTCTTTGCTTCTCTTTTCCTGTGAATTCTTGAGATGGTGTTTTCAATGAGGTTGTTAGGGGAAATATTTGTTTTTGTCCTGCCAGCCATGCTGTTGAAGGGGGACATTTTGCACTGTGCCTTTCATTCTCAGTAAATGTGAGGTATTGTTAGTATACAAAGAGAGCATAAGGATGCATTGCCCTTCTTTACAACTGGTGTTTGGTCACCTTGTCTTGGTTCTCAGGGGAGCATAGCCATGGGTTCCATTTAAAGCCCGGGCATGGCTCTCTGATGGATTTGGTGGTTCTGAGAAGAGGGGCTAGTCCTCTGCCTAATGGTACCTTGAGAAGTTCTTTCTGCGAATGTCCAGACTGCAGACCCTGGTCAGGGTGTACCTCTCTTGCCCTCTGTTCACCAAACTGGATGTGGATGGTCCTTTGAAAGCAATGTAGTGAGTCCTATTTAGGTACTGGACTGTATGAGAAGGGCTCTCCTATCATATGTCTGGATCTTGGGAAATGAGGGAGAAGGCTGGGGATATCCTGTTTACCCCCTCCAGGGGTTTGGTCACATAACAGATTGCTTTCACTTGAACCCTGAGCCTCCTGGTTCTCCTGAACTGGCCTCTCCAATGTGACTTTGTCACACGCCAAAAAATATCTTCAGGCTGGTTGTATCAAATATTTTTAGCATGCCCCTATAAGAATGCTTTCATGCTGGGTGTGCCCAGTAGGAACTAGCTGGTGCAAATGCTTAAGAGTGATGTTGCCATTCTGGCAGGTGGGTAGCATAGCTTTGAACTATTAGAAAACGGGGCAGTGAAAAGATGTTCTGAAGTTCTTAACACAGTGTACAACAGTAGTCAAAGTGAGCATGACTGCCAGTGAGGTATTCACAAGAAAGGGGAAAAGGACATTTAAGGTGTCAAATTCCTCTCCCTCCCACCTAGTAATGGAGGGATATCAACTGTGGGCTGAGAATGGGGGGCAGTCAAATTGAAGTGATGGCAGGTAATACAGAGCCCATGTTTCAGCATTTTACAATGAGACTAGCGAGTGAGCGTTGGACCTGAGAGAGACAATTGTTGGGTGCAGATGTACGAGTCTGACACAAAGGTGGCATATTTGTTGGCAAAGACTATTATTAAAATTAAAGAAAAGGAAAATCTATATGGCCCTATTTCTAAGAGGGGTTTCCCTACCTCAACAAAAAGACTAAGGACTCTGTAAGGATGTCCGTAAATGTAAAATGTCCACCGTCCTGTGTCCAAACTTATATCCGTCCCTTGAAGGCTAAGTCAACTAAGGAAAACTGTGGTCTTCTTGATACAGAAGGAGACTTCTCTCATTCCCGATTCCAACTAAAATGTTCACTTCTTGGGGAGCAAATGTAACCAGTGTTTCTGTAACCTATCAGTTCCTGATGTTGGATGCTCTTCCAACCATAACCAAAACCATAACAACATTAGCAGGGAATTAGCTCCGCTCTTCTTCTCTCACTTTCGTCCTCTTTTGTTTTTCTTCCACGGATCAGGGGGAATGGGGATCCTTTTTCTTGTTCTTCCTCCACTTCACAAATGTCCTATCAAGTCTGGTTCACTATCCTGCTAGACTTGATTTGGTAACTCTTCTTATTTCCCAAGTTGTATCTTTACAAAAGGAAAACATACATCAAATCTGGTTCACTGTCCTGCCAGCCTTGACTGTATGTCTTCCTCTTTCCACTGGAAGATGTGTTTCACAGAAACCACCAAAAACCAAAGTTCACAAGTGCAGCACCAAGTCTGGTTTACTATCCTGCCAGACTTGAGTGTAGCTCGTATCGTTCCAAAAAGTATTTCTTTGTTTATCACTGGGTTCTCAACTCTTTATCTTTATTCCTTGTATTTCTCTCTCACTTTTGTTGGGGTCCTAGACTCCTCTGGAATGGCTCGGGTTCTCCCCGACTTGCTCAGTATCTTCTTTCTCTTTCTTGTGAGTCTATGTGTGGATGCACTGTTTATCACCTTAACCCAAAACAGGCCCACCACTTAAGAAGAAAGTACAAGGTTGTACATAAAGCAAGTTTATTGTACAAAGCTCCAGGGAGTGGTTAGATGATGTTGCAGGACAAATCTAACCCAATTCTCAACAATACAACATCAGTTGACATCTTATATACATTTTAAAACAATTTAAAACACTAACAGATACTTTATTACCATTTACCCCCAAATATGATTGGACAAAACCTCTTCAAAGAAATCTCATCTTTTACCAATTCTTCTATTTTCATTGACCAGTTTTATCTTAGTTATCATCTTCAGATCATATTCAAAACACACCTCTTCTTAGGATTTGTCCGTAGTAGGTCATGACATCAGTACATGGTTAAACACCGGTATTGGAAACAATTAATTGCTAGCAATAACTGGGCTAAGGCCTTTAACTTTAAGTGTGATTGCACATGGTCCGTTTATGTATTTTAGCAAATAGAGGAATGTCTGCATAAACAGAACTACTTTGAACTAC
Organism: Ambystoma mexicanum; assembly: GCF_040938575.1. Lineage (NCBI taxonomy): Eukaryota > Metazoa > Chordata > Amphibia > Caudata > Ambystomatidae > Ambystoma > Ambystoma mexicanum. Next base: position 804,470,513 of record NC_090935.1, on the reverse strand, counting down.
TGATTGCAATCTCAATTCCCCAGACTCCTGACACCACTACAAGACCTTCTAATTTATACGGCCACATACAGCCTCTGATGACCTGGAAAAACACTTACCCGCCAGATACCCTGGCCTCGGGCCTTATGTTTATTACCACCAAACAAATGACTAACTCCTGCTAAAGATTTTAATACAAAGGGCAGGATAACTTCTGTTCCCTTGCGGGACTGTAAACCTTGTCCTGTTCATACGCTAACCTTCTTACTAGGTAACTAATTCTTCTTTCTGTCAAGAATGTCTCTGCTACTTAGAATTAATGTACAACAGCTAACCGTGGAGCAAAGCACCCCAATGTGTGGATTGTGTTTGTGTTGCATTTGCAGTTTTGATATTGTATCTTTCTACGTGCCTGAAGATCTAAAATGTATACATTCTAAATGATATTGAGAGTAAAAAGTAACATATCCCATCCATAATTAAGTCCATTTGATTCATATGGATTTGCATCACTGCCCCAGTTCACTGTCATCCCCCCCATCATCAATATGGTGTGCGCAACATGAATTCCTCATAATAATGGGGACCCTCCTTGACCACCCTGACTTCCCCAACCCCTTTATGCTGTCTCTGGGCTTCTCCAACTTGGCGTGGGCCTCACCCCCTGGTTTCTTTGTTTCTTTAGACTACAATTGGTCCTTCACCCTTCTGTACTGTTCGTGCTGGGCTTCCCCGTCTTCTTGTGGGTCCCAGACATTGATGCACTGTACTTGCAGGTCTTCCCCGGTTTCAAAATTGTCGAACCAGATTGTAACGCTCACCTGATTCTCGCAGAGGCGCCGGTCTTGACTGGGCGACTACCGTATCTTCAAAGGTGATGTGTAGCACCCGGTTGGCTCTTTGGGCTGGACCTCTGTGCACTGTATGCCTGACGTGTAGAGTAAGATGTCTGCAGATAGAAAATATGGGGTTAATGAACTGGGGTTATTGGGGTGTCCCTATCTCTTTCCTCTTCTCCTCTCCTGTAGACCCCCAAAGGTTAACGCTCTCACCTTAGGTAAGTGAATGCCGAGCTCTCCATCTGCCTCGGGGCAGGGTGCTGTAACCAGTTTCTTCACTGGATAGGTAGCGCAGGCCTCTTGACTTCAGAGGACTGCTGTCCGTCGTTTACTGCACGAACGGTAAGTTTCGAGTCATTCAAATGTCTTTAAAGTCTTTAGTAATGATGTCTCTTGTTTTGCAGGGTTCCGGCGATGGCGGATGACGGGCTGAAGTGAGTTGAAGATGGAGCCCGTGTGATGAATAGAAGCGCCTGGAAGCACGTAAGTAAGCGCTTGTTGCCTGCTTCACTATGCGCTCTAACTGTCTTTTTTATTTTGCAGGTACGAGTTCGGAGCGGCTGCAGGGTGCCGGAATACCCACTGGATTAGATGTGGAAAGGAGTAATGGCACGTGAGTATTAAAGTTCCCCAATGTCTTTAAACGCACCTTGTTTTGTCTTTCAGATGCGGGATGCAGCGCCGAAGGCCTCCGGAGCGTGCGAAGAGTTGGTAAACTTTTGTCTTTCAGATGCCGGAATGCTAACCTGTTCTTTCTTGTCTTTATAGGTGTTGCTGAAGACTGGATTCAGGATGGTAAGCCTTTGCCTTTCAGATGCCGGAATGCTAACCTGTTCTTTCTTGTCTTTATAGGTGTTGCTGAAGACTGGATTCAGGATGGTAAGCCTTTTTCCTTAGGCCCAGGACCGGATGCAGAAGACACGATGAGCGTTCTGCTGCAGAGGTTGCAGAATAACGCAAAGCAAGATTCATCCACCGGGTGTGGTTTAAATAGCCTCCTGTAGTGCCTAGGTGTCTCCTTCCACAGCCACGCCTAAGTAAGAAAAGAGTTCCTGGTAAGAAAAGAGTTCCTGCCTTCCAGAAGAGTTCCAGTGTTCTGAATCTAGGGAGTGGCTCCAGCCCCACCCAACAGGAAAAGTAGTTCCAAACAGAAGAGGATCAGAGGCTCAACTGGCAGGCAAGTAAGCAGCATGGTCTGCTGAAGGTAAGTCCACCCAAGCATTATGAGCCCGGCGCTTCCAGCGCTGGGACTGGGCATATTTATGAGCCTGGTGCCACTGGCGCCAGGACTGGGTCCAAAAGGTCCCAATTGGGACTGGTTGGCACTCGGAACCTGGGTTATGGATCTGCTTCCAAGGGAGTTGGGAAAACCCTGACCTTTTGGAAGCAGAGATCATGACAGTACCCCCCCTCAAGGCCCCTCCCAAACCGGGCTTCTCCGGGGGTTTTGGCTTGTCAGGAAATGTTCGGTGAAATCTTTTGATTAGGCGAGGAGCGTGGACATATTCAGCAGGTTCCCAGGATCTCTCTTGGGGGCCGTAGCCTTTCCAGTCAATTAGGTAGAATAGTTTAGATTTGGAGATCTTGGAGTCCAGAATGCTTTTGACTTCAAACTCGAGTTCTCCATCCACTAGGATAGGTTTTGGAGATTTGGTTAGTCGGGTTTGAGGTTGCACGGGTTTTAATAGAGAGACGTGGAAGACCGGATGTATCTTCATGTGCGGGGGCAAGTCCAACTTGACCGCTACTGGGTTTACTATGGTAGTGATGGAATAGGGACCAAGGTATCTTGGGTTGAATGTGCGTGGCCCCTTTAGAGATAGATATTTGGTGGATAACCAGACTTGATCCCCTACTTGATAGTGAGGGGCTTCCTTCCGATGTTGATCTGCTCCTTTCTTGTATTGTTCTTTCGCCCTTTGAAGGTGAGAAACAGCTTCCTTAAAGGCTTGGGTGATTGTAGAATGCAGGTAGTCTACTGCTGGTGTTTCAAGATCTTGGAGGGGATCCAACTCCGAGGTTCGAGGGTGACTGCCGTACAAAAGAAAAAACGGGGTTTTCCCAGTTCCCGAATGGACAGAGTTATTGTAGGCATACTCGGCTATCCAAAGGATATCTTTCCAAGTTTTTTCAGTTTGTTGCAGCATGCAGCGTAAATACTGTTCCAGAGTTTGATTGGTCCTCTCGGTTTGTCCGTCGGTCTGAGGGTGGTGACTGGTCGATAGTCTCACATCAATTTGAGCCGACCGACAGCAACTTCGCCAAAAATGAGAAATAAATTGACTACCTCGATCCGAAATTAGAACCGAAGGAAAACCGTGCAGTCGGACGATGTTTTCGAGAAATTCTCGGGCCAGAGTTGCTGCTGTTGGCAAGCCTTTGAGCGGAATGAAATGCGCCATCTTGGAGAATAAGTCCACGATTACTAGAATCGTATTGTATCCGGAGCATGGAGGTAGATCGGTGATGAAGTCCATAGAAAGCGTATGCCAAGGGCGAGGTGGGATGTCAATAGGGCGTAAGAGGCCTGCTGGTCTTTCCTTTTGACTCTTGTTTTGGGCGCATACTCCACAGGACATTATAAAGTCTCTGATATCTTTTTTCCAAGACGGCCACCAGAAGTAGCGCTTGATCTTTTCTGAGGTCTTGGCTATACCGGGATGACCTTCCATTAAAGAGTCGTGATAACAAGAGATTACTTTATTCTGTAAATCTGTGCTGGGTAGGTATAATCGTTCTTGGAAATACAATAAGTTGTCCTTTACTGCAAAGTCCTTTCCCTGCAGATGCCAATTCTGTATGTCTGCTGGAGTTACAAGTTGCCTGGCTTTATCCTTAACTTCCTCTATGGATTCTGTGGCGATTACACCCAGAATTCTTTGTTCGGGAATGATTGGTACAGGTTTAGGGTTGACCAAGTGTTCTTCCACTCCCATCCGAGAAAGGGCATCGGCTTTACCGTTCTTTGTACCAGGTCGATAGGTAATTATGAAGTCAAACTCGGCAAAGAATAATGCCCAACGGAGTTGTCTAGAGGATTGGGCTTTTGCGGTCTTCAAATATTGCAGGTTTCGGTGATCCGTAATCACAGTAACGGTGTGTCGGGCCCCCAGCAGATAATGCCGCCAAGCCTTAAAGGCAGACTTGATAGCCAGAAGTTCCTTGTCAGTAATCGTGTAATTGATTTCAGGAGGCGAGAATTTGCGGGACCAAAATGCCACGGGATGCAACTGATTGGTTACCGGGTCCTTTTGTGATAGAACTGCCCCCATGGCAAGGCTTGAAGCATCAGTTTCCACGATGTAGGGGAGTTCGGGGCGAGGGTGTTTTAAGATTGGTGCAGAGATAAATTTAGTCTTCAAATCCTGGAAAGCTTGTTCCGCCTCGGTAGACCATTCAAAACGTTTGTTTTTCTTTAACGAGGCAGTGATGGGCTGGACTATTCGAGAGAATTCGGGGATAAACCTGCGGTAAAAGTTAGCGAAGCCTAACATGCTTTGCACACCTTTTACGGAGGATGGTGATGGCCATTTGAGAACTGCATCGACCTTCTTTGAATCCATACGCACTCCGCCAGGTGATAATATGAATCCCAAGAATTCAACTTCAGTCACGTTGAAAACACATTTTTCCAACTTAGCGAAAAGTTTGTGTTGACGCAATCTTTCGAGGACCATTTTCACGTGTTTCCGATGTTCAGATTCCGATGAAGAATAAACGAGGATGTCGTCAATGTAAACAACAACACATACATCTATGAGCTCTCTGAGGACATCGTTCATAAAATATTGAAAGGCGGCCGGTGCATTGCAAAGTCCGAAGGGCATGACCTGATATTCAAATAGCCCATACTTGGTGCGGAAGGCCGTCTTCCATTCATCGCCCTCTTTTACTCGTACCAAGTGGTAGGCTGCTCTAAGATCCAGCTTTGTATATATGCATGCTTTTCTGACTTGGTCCAGGAGTTCAGGGATCAAAGGTAACGGATATCTATTCTTAACGGTGATCTGGTTCAGGGAGCGATAATCGATACAAGTTCTAAGGTCTCCTTCCTTTTTTGGAACGAAGAACAAAGCTGAAGAAGCAGGGGACTTGGAAGGACGAATAAACCCATTTGCCAGGTATTGATCCAGGTATTGTCGAAGGTGAAGGTTCTCAGGCTCGGTGAGGGCATAAATTCTACTACAAGGAGGAGTAGATCCAGGTATCAGGTCTATCTGGCAGTCATAAGACCTATGAGGAGGTAGAGAGTTAGCCTGATCCTTCCGGAAAACATCTTGGTATTCTAGGTATTCGGGAGGTAACTGGGGAGTCTCTGAAGAAATTGCGGCCAGTGCAACACCAGGTGGAGGGTGACAAGTAGAGACACATTCTGGAAACTGGACCGTTCTTGCTCGCCAATCGATCAGAGGATTGTGTTTCTCTAACCAAGGTATTCCTAGAATAATCTGAAACTGAGGGGCCTTGATCACATCGAACACGATCTTCTCATGGTGTCCATCTTGACTTACTAGCGTCACCTCTTGAGTGGTATGCGTTACTGGCCCGGAGGCTATCTCCGTACCATCCACCGTAGTAATGACGTCCTTTACAGCCTTGGGACAAAGAGTTAGATTCATCCTCAAAACCATTTCATGATCCACATAATTGCCGATGGCACCGCTGTCGACGTAAGCTTCAATTGCATGTAATCGATCCGGATTATCAGGGCTAATGAGGAGCATAGGTATCACGAAATGCGAGGTCACGGAACTGGTTTTCACGCTCGGCAAGAGGACCTCTATTCTTGTCGGGCGAGGTCGTTTCCCTGCTCAGAGTTTGTAAATTTGGTAACTGCAGCTCCTACTGCCTTCTTGGCAGGTTTCACCGGACAGTCTCGAAGAAAGTGCCCTGAGTTTCCGCAATATAGGCATAATTGCAACTGTTTCCTCCTTTCCCGCTCCCTTTGTGTTAGAGGACCTTTCAGACCCCCTATTTGCATGGGTTCCCCGGAGTCTACTCCTTTGGAAGGAGTTGGCGGTTTGGAAAATACTCGAGCATCAAACTTGGAACGATCGGCCTTCCTGTTCTGCAGCCTGTGATCTATTTGAACGACCAAGTCTATATAATCCGAACAGTCTTGTGGGGGATTCACTACTTGGGCTAAAACGTCTTTGAGCTCTCCACGTAGACCTCTATAAAACAGCGTAATCCTTTTGTCCTCAGGCCATTGAGTTTCCACTATTAGTCTATTGAAAGATGCAATATAAGCCAAAAGGTCTTGATTACCCTGTCGCAACGAAAGAAGCTCATTGTCCAAGGCCTGCCCCTGTGAATGTCTTGCGAACAGTTTTTCCATACTAAGCTGAAAGGCTTGAAAATCATGGAGAACCGGATCATCTTGATTAACTAGAGGGATCGACCAGTCTGCCGCATTGCCACTAAGGTACGAAAGTACAAAAGCTACTTTTGCTTGATCAGTTGGAAAGGCTGCTGGCTGGCATAAGAAGTGCAACCGGCACTGATTGATAAATACTGCAAACCTCTTTGGGTCACCAGAAAATCGTTCGGGCGGAGCCAGAGGTACATTCCCAGGTAGGTTGATCTGCACTGGATTCATAGAGGATGTTGAAGGAAGATTTGCCCCTGATGCGGGTAACGGGGTCTGTCCGGCTTGTGACTGTAGCACTTGTCTAGCAAGATTGTCTGTTCTCTCCTTGGAAATAATTAGTTCCCTTCTTAGAGCATTCGTTTCCTGACGAGCTGCATGCACTTCTGCCCTTAGTTCCCCAAGTAACCGGGCTAGGGGGTCAGTATCCGAGGTTTCCATAGCGCCTGGGCGAGAGTTTTGCGGTGGGCTTTGCGTTCTGTAACGCTCACCTGATTCTCGCAGAGGCGCCGGTCTTGACTGGGCGACTACCGTATCTTCAAAGGTGATGTGTAGCACCCGGTTGGCTCTTTGGGCTGGACCTCTGTGCACTGTATGCCTGACGTGTAGAGTAAGATGTCTGCAGATAGAAAATATGGGGTTAATGAACTGGGGTTATTGGGGTGTCCCTATCTCTTTCCTCTTCTCCTCTCCTGTAGACCCCCAAAGGTTAACGCTCTCACCTTAGGTAAGTGAATGCCGAGCTCTCCATCTGCCTCGGGGCAGGGTGCTGTAACCAGTTTCTTCACTGGATAGGTAGCGCAGGCCTCTTGACTTCAGAGGACTGCTGTCCGTCGTTTACTGCACGAACGGTAAGTTTCGAGTCATTCAAATGTCTTTAAAGTCTTTAGTAATGATGTCTCTTGTTTTGCAGGGTTCCGGCGATGGCGGATGACGGGCTGAAGTGAGTTGAAGATGGAGCCCGTGTGATGAATAGAAGCGCCTGGAAGCACGTAAGTAAGCGCTTGTTGCCTGCTTCACTATGCGCTCTAACTGTCTTTTTTATTTTGCAGGTACGAGTTCGGAGCGGCTGCAGGGTGCCGGAATACCCACTGGATTAGATGTGGAAAGGAGTAATGGCACGTGAGTATTAAAGTTCCCCAATGTCTTTAAACGCACCTTGTTTTGTCTTTCAGATGCGGGATGCAGCGCCGAAGGCCTCCGGAGCGTGCGAAGAGTTGGTAAACTTTTGTCTTTCAGATGCCGGAATGCTAACCTGTTCTTTCTTGTCTTTATAGGTGTTGCTGAAGACTGGATTCAGGATGGTAAGCCTTTGCCTTTCAGATGCCGGAATGCTAACCTGTTCTTTCTTGTCTTTATAGGTGTTGCTGAAGACTGGATTCAGGATGGTAAGCCTTTTTCCTTAGGCCCAGGACCGGATGCAGAAGACACGATGAGCGTTCTGCTGCAGAGGTTGCAGAATAACGCAAAGCAAGAGTCATCCACCGGGTGTGGTTTAAATAGCCTCCTGTAGTGCTTAGGTGTCTCCTTCCACAGCCACGCCTAAGTAAGAAAAGAGTTCCTGGTAAGAAAAGAGTTCCTGCCTTCCAGAAGAGTTCCAGTGTTCTGAATCTAGGGAGTGGCTCCAGCCCCACCCAACAGGAAAAGTAGTTCCAAACAGAAGAGGATCAGAGGCTCAACTGGCAGGCAAGTAAGCAGCATGGTCGGCTGAAGGTAAGTCCACCCAAGCATTATGAGCCCGGCGCTTCCAGCGCTGGGACTGGGCATATTTATGAGCCTGGTGCCACTGGCGCCAGGACTGGGTCCAAAAGGTCCCAATTGGGACTGGTTGGCACTCGGAACCTGGGTTATGGATCTGCTTCCAAGGGAGTTGGGAAAACCCTGACCTTTTGGAAGCAGAGATCATGACACAGATACCATTATACTTTAAACAAATCCCCAGGTATTGATAGATGCTGACCTATTCTCTGGCACAGCCATCCAGCGCCAAGTGTAGTTTAAGTGCCTTCTTATGTGTTGGGTGGAAGACCATAGATTTGGTTTGTGTTCCAGTTTATTGTGAAACCATTACTTTTGCATCCTTTATCGAATATAATGAATTGTTTTTTTTTTAATCCTGATGTGGACAGTGAAATTAAAACTGCATCATCTGCATATAAAAACGTTTTTTTATCCCATTTATAAAAATTCAAAGCAGCACAGGGGCAAGACCGCATCCTTGTCTCCTCTTTGGACAGGGAAGGGTGCTGTTGTTTCACCATTAAGGTTCAATTTCTTCCATTTCACAATTGCTATGTTAGTGTCATAGAGGCTTAAAATCGCATTTAATAATTGTACATGGATATTCACATGTCAGTGCTTTCCACAGCGTTTTCCTTGGCACCACATCAAACACCTGGCTGTAAACCAGCTTGAAGGTGACTTATTTTATGGTTGTTTAACAAATGTGTCAATATTGTCAATATTGCCTTTGCAAATGTCTTCCTTGCTGCACCAAGCAGTGAGATGGGCCTATAATGTATAGTGATATGTCCTGCTGAGGCATGGTTCACTAACCTGCGAGGCACTTTTTCTCTTATGTCAACTTCATATATTTCCCCCAATACTGGTAAGAGGAAGATGGAGTTCTCTGTCTCTCCCCAACTGCCTCCTTCGCTCTTCGTAATCACTACTACCCACTACGGTAACCCAGGTACCTTTCGTGACATTACCGGCTTGCTCAGGCAGCTTCACAGGATTGCCTCTTGCTGCTGTGGGCTCCCGCGCACCTTCCTACAGTCTCTGCATCTTCTCTCTGTGCTTCCAGGTCTGGTCCCTCTCAACCTGCATCACCTGCTCCGACTGTGTGGTCCGGCTACCGGTTGCTCCCGGACCTCTGATTCTCCAGCCTGGATGGCTCTGAACACCGTGTGTGTTCAGCGAGGCTCCAACATCGTCATATGTTCTTGGAAGGGTGTCTCCAGCCAGCTCTCAGTTCCTCCAGGGAGTATCTGCCTCAGTGTAGTCCTTCTTCCCTTTTTATGTATGAATTCGACTTTGATTGACTGTACCGTGAATGTTGGTTCTGCGGTGGGCTTTTTCCTCCTTGTCCAATCTTCTTTATGTCAGTTGTAACAAGGACTCCATCTGGGTAGATCTCACTCTTTCTCGTCTGAGTGTGGTCTGTGTAGGGGGGGTTCCTATTGTAAAATAATATATAGGCTTGTGGGGAACTACAGAGAGAAGAGTGGGGTGAGAGGAGTGAGGGACAGAGAAGGATGAGGTGAATACCATGGTCTCCCAGGATAATCGCCATTAGCCCCATAGATGGTTTCCCTCCCCATGAGATCCACCCGCTAAGTACCACCCCCAGGGGGACTATCCGGTAGTAGCCTCAACTGCCTGGCCTCATGGGAAGGGGTTGCCCCCATGGGAGCAGTGCTGATACCCTGGAATTCATCACACAATCTAGTGCCTGATTGAGCTTGATATTCCTATATGAAGCTGGGTGTGCCAGCATACATGTGATACCCATTAAAATGGTTGCTGTGTGTTCCTATCAATGAAGTCATGCAGCCATTGGAAGGATTCCTTGTCAGTGAGGATGCTGGTGATCTCCACGGATAATGGAGGTGGATGCTGGAATGGTGGATGGGTGTCCTTTCAGTGCCATATCCCATGTCCAAGATAGCAGTCAAGACACTAACAAAATACTTATATCCCACTGAAGTTACACCTGACACAGCGTCCTGCGTGTTTCAAGCTTTGTCCATGTCTGGATCTATAATGTAAAGCTATGATTGATTTATTCAGCAGAAGACATGTTGTAAAGATACTTCAGGGAATATATCACATGTAAATGATGAAAAAGTGACCCTTAAGAAGAGATTTTCAAGTGCTTTGCCGTGAACAAAAAACAACACTCCAAAAAAGTAGGAGACGGTTAAGCACCAAATTAGCACCAAAGGAGGCATTAAAGGATTTTGGTCATACCATAACTAGAAGTGTGACTGCATCTGAATGCCAGCTCTGCCATGAACCCTGATCTGATGCAAAGGGGAGAGATGGGGTAATGAGCAGAGCTGGAAGGTGTTAAAACCGGTTGGCAGTTTGGCGCTCTGGACACTAAAAATCTGGTGTCATGCTCTGTTCTAATACTTTCTCTCCCTCTCGTTTTATACCACACTTGCTCTGTCTCAAGGTATGTGTCTTTCGCATTCCATTTATGTGAGAGTCGCATTGTCTGGAGCATGTTTGCTAACATGTTTGCTAACAGTACCCTAGCTGTTGCTCTTTCCAACCAGAGGAAAAAAACATACCTTAAGTGAGGGGGTGCATTTTTGTTCAAAACCAGTTATTAAAAAACAAAAAAGAAAATTATTTAATTGTACTGATATTGTAAACTCCCTTTTTAAAAAAAATCATTTCATTGCTTTATTCGACAAATAGTCAAATAGCATCATGAATAAACACAATTCTGGCATTACAAGCTAAATTCCATATACTCCAGAACACACAATATTATGAACACTTCATACAAACATTTTACAAATAAAGTATAAACATTAAAAAAAACTGTCAACCTATAACGTGCAATATATAATTTATCATAATCTAAACATAAAAAGCAGTAATAAGCATTTATCAATTTTACATAACAACAATCCTTTTCCTGATTAGCCAGGCTTTATGGTTGTGTTTGGACACTACAAAGTCATTGTCACTCGACTTGCACGTAGCTGTTGCATTTCTTAAGTGTCTGATACCAAATTTGAGTAACATGGGCTTTAGATATAATTCTCTCAGACAATTATATAAATTTGTCAAAAGAGCAGGAAGTGCTCAATGTTCTCCCTGTTCTGAGCTCATACCGGGCATATTTCAGTATTGATTAAGGGGGTAATTCATAGAATTCAGCGCACAAGTGGCGCACGCGGCTGGCGCACAGTGTGCGCGTGCGAATCCCTGCGCCAGCCGCGTGCGCCAAAATCCATTTCCGCGCACAGCGTATTCATGGATTCCAGCCACAAAAACCAGCTGTGGCGCACAGTGGCGCAGCGACCCTGCAACAGCGCCAGTTACGCCCCCAAGAACGCCTCTCGCGCAGGGAAAAGCCATCAACATACCCAATCCAGCGCAAAGGGCTGCGCTAACCCTGTACCAGCACAGCAAGCGGGCTACGTGTATCACTGGGGTGCGCGGGAAGTACCTCACGCGATTGGCCCCGTGCGAGCAGGGTACGCGTATTTCAGGGGTGCGCGGGAAGTTCCACACGCGATTCCATCAGGGTACGTGTATTTCGGGGTGCGCGTGAAGTTCCACTCGCGATATCAGCAGGGTACGTGTATTTCAGGGTGCAGGGGAAGTTACACACGCGATTTCCGCAGGGTACGTGTATTTCAGGGGTGCACGTGAAGTTCCACACGCGATATCAGCAGGGTACGTGTATTTCAGGGTGCAGGGGAAGTTACACACGCGATTCTAGCAGGGTACGTGTATTTCAGGGGTGCGCGGGAATTTCCACACGCGATTGGGCCCGTGCGAGCAGGGTACACGTATCTCAGGGGTGCGCGGGAAGTTCCACACGCGATTCCATCAGGGTACGTGTATTTCGGGGTGCGTGTGAAGTTCCACACGCAATATCAGCAGGGTACGTGTATTTCAGGGTGCAGGGGAAGTTACACACGCGATTTCCGCAGGGTACGTGTATTTCAGGGGTGCACGTGAAGTTCCACACGCGATATCAGCAGGGTACATGTATTTCAGGGTGCAGGGGAAGTTACACACGCGATTCCAGCAGGGTACGTGTATTTCAGGGGTGCGCGGGAATTTCCACACGCAATTGGGCCCGTGCGAGCAGGGTACGCGTATCTCAGGGGTGCGCGGGAAGTTCCACACGCGATTCCATCAGGGTACGTGTATTACAGGGTGCGGGGGAAGTTTCACACGCGAAATCAGCAGGGTACGTGTATTCCACGGGTGCGCGGGAAGTTCCACACGCGATTCCATCAGGGTACGTGTATTTCAGGGTGCAGGGGAAGTTACACACGCGAAATCAGCAGGGTACGTGTATTCCAGGGGTGCGCGGGAAGTTCCACACGCAATTCCATCAGGGTACATGTATTTCAGGGTGCAGGGGAAGATACACACGCGATTTCAGCAGGGTACGTGTATTTCAGGGGTGCGCGGGAAGTCACACACGCAATCTCATCAGGGTACGTGTATTTCGGGGTGCGCGTGAAGTTCCACACGCGACATCAGCAGGGTACTTGTATTTCAGGGTGCAGGGGAAGTTACACACGTGACTTCCGCAGGGTACGTGTTTTTCAGGGGTGCGCGTGAAGTTCCACACGCGATTCCATCAGGGTACGTGTATTTCGGGGTGCGGGGGAAGTTCGACACGTGATTCCATCAGGGTACGTGTATTACAGGGGTGCGCGGGGAGCACCACACGTGAATTGCACGTGTGGGCCCTCCCAGGTGTTCCCTCTACACCCTCCACGGCCCCTGCAGGTGGCTCACACCACAGGGGCCTACCCTGCACATGTCCTGCAGGCACCCCATCCACCATGGCCATGCCCCCCAGCCAACCCACATGTCAACTTGCACTACTGCCCACCAACGCATGTCCCCCTGCACCCCCAGCCACCAGGGGCACCCTCCACAGGCCCCCACCCATGTCTCCCACCACCCCCACCCCCCAGCCACCAGGGGCAGCCTCCACCAGGCCCCCACCCATGTCTCCCACCACCCCCCAGCCACCAGGGGCAGCCTCCACCAGGCCCCCACCCATGTCTCCCACCACCCCCAACCCCCAGCCACCAGGGGCACCCTCCACCAGGCCCCCACCCATGTCTCCCACTACCCCCAGCCACCAGGGGCAGCCTCCACCAGGCCCCCACCCATGTCTCCCACCCCCCAGCCACCAGGGGCAGCCTCCACCAGGCCCCCACCCATGTCTCCCACCACCCCCACCCCCCAGCCACCAGGGGCAGCCTCTACCAGGCCCCCACCCATGTCTCCCAGCACCCCCACCCCCCACCACCAGGGGCAGCCTCCACCAGGCCCCCACCCATGTCTCCCGCCACCCCCACCCCCCAGCCACCAGGGGCAGCCTCCACCAGGCCCCCACCCATGTCTCCCAGCACCCCCACCCCCCAGCACTGTGGGGCACCTGCCAGCAGGCCCCCACCCATGTGCAACTCATGTACCCCTGCACTCCCACCCCCCAGCACTGTGGGAGACCTGCCAGCAGGCTTCCACCCATTTCCAACTCATGTTCCCCACCACCCCCACCCCCCAGCACTGTGGGGCACCTGCCAGCAGGCCCCCACCCATGTCTCCCACTACCCCCACCCCCCAGCCACCAGGGGCAGCCTCCACCAGGCCCCCACCCATGTCTCCCAGCACCCCCACCCCCCAGCCACCAGGGGCAGCCTCCACCAGGCCCCCACCCATGTCTCCCACCACCCCCACCCCCCAGCCACCAGGGGCACCCTCCACCAGGCTCCCACCCATGTCTCCCACCCCCCTCACCCCCAGCAGTGCAGGGGCACCCACCACCAGGCCCCCACCCATGTCTCCCACCACCCCCACCCCCCAGCAGTGCAGGGGCACCCTCCACCAGGCCCTCGCCCATGTCCCATCCATGCCCCCCTGCACCTGGGTCCCACCAATCCCCAATCATGTCCGTAATGGCTATCCTCCCCTGCCAAAAGGCCCAACCAACTATCACATCCACCCACATATCAAAGGCAATTACATGTTACACACCCAATGTAAATAATGCAAATGAACACATGTCTGTCACACACAATGGCTGCAAGTGAATGTTAAAACACCCAACATGACATGCATGAAAGCAATGAGATGATACGACACATTGAAGGATGAAAATATAAATGTATTTAAAATCAACTTGAATGGAAATGAAATGAGAAAAAGCACAAAGCAAAACAACCAAAAGAAGATGAATGTCCATGAAAAAAATGAAAAACACACAGCACAATCAAAATAAATGGTGTCCAAAGTCACAGTCAGAAAAGAAATCCAAGGGTAAATGATAAACAAAAACCATTGCTCCATGGCGATGAAAAAACTCCATAAAAAAGAACAATCCATTGAAGAACTATTTACAAGATAATCCCGGGTCCATGAGCCCAACCAAATGAAACCTAACTATGACAACTAACTAAAAACTGAACTACATACCAAAACGTGGCGCATTGTCCAGTCGCAACCAAATAAAAAAAAAAATAAAGGAAACCTAACACTAACTATATAACTATATACAAAGGCGGCGGGCAAGTCCAGCGGCTCACTCCGTGGTGTTCTGGGCCAGGGCATCATCGAACTCCTGTTCGATGTCCCGGAGGCGGTCCTGTTCCATGGCCCCGAGGGTCCGCAGGGACGACGCCGTCTCCTCCTCCAACCCCCTGCGGATTGCCTCGAGGCACTGGGCCCGCCTCAGGGCCCTCCGCATGGAGTTCTCCGCCCTGACCATTGTGAGCCGCGCCTCTTCCGCCCGCCGCCGCTCAGCACCTATCTGCTGGCCCAACCGCTGCCACACAGAAGACACAACCCGTCCTGGGTCCACCTGCCCTCCGGCCGATGCCTGCCCCTCCGATGTTGAAGGCCCCGAGCCTTCATGGCTCCCACCACGTTGCTGCTGCTGCTGTGCCTCTGCCCGTGCACTGCCTCCTGCTGCCTGTACATCCTCCGCCAGCTGGGGTGCAGTTGTTGATGTGGCCACCCCTGTTGGACGTCCGACTCCCGACTGTGGCAGGGATGGCTCCTCCACCAGCCTGGCCGCACCGTCAGAGGCAGCTCCACAGGGCACCCAGGTGACTGATGGGTGGGAAGATGGCACAGAGGACGACTGGCGCGTAGAGGGCCCAGTTGAGGAGGGGGTCGGAGCAAGCCCCATCAGACGGAGGAATCCGGCCTGGGTGACCTGTCCCAGCAGGCTGACGTGGTCAACGAGCCATTCGAGATGACGTGCAGTCTCTCCATGAAAAGACTGCAGGTCACCTCGCATGGCCCGTTGACGCAACGCCACACCAGCCAGGACAGGCTCAACCCGGACCTGGATAGCCACGTCCGCAGGCAGAGGAAGGCCAGTTGACGTGAGCTCATCCCCTGCTGAAAACGGGTCTGGACGTAGGCATCCCTGCTGGTGCAAGATGATGCAGGGACAGGATCGGGGACAGGATTGCACACAGGCACCTCCGCGGCAGCCTGTGCTGCCTCCTGTCCCTGGTCCTGCACTGCACCACTAGCACCAGTGGGATCCCCACCTCCAGACCCCGTCTCTGGTGCTTGCACGGCCTCCTCCTCCACCAAACCCCCCACCAACCTGGATGACTCCGTGCCATCTTCCCCTGTTGGGCCCTGTGGGGTCCCAGCTGCCCCTTCTGCTGCCGAGGAGTCCAACTCCAACCTCCGCCTCTTGGACCTCCCCCCGGCAGCTGCGGCCTGGGACGCGGCACCGGACTCCTGACTCCCCGACGAGATGACAACCTGGGAGGGGAGCCGGGCCTTGCGTCTCCGGCTGGCGGTCGATTCCCGCCGCTGTGCTCCACAGCACCTTCTCCGCCCTCTTCATCAGTTGACGCTGCAGACAGGGAGAAACAAAACACAGGCATCAGGGCACTGTACAATGGACACATACACACATGACAGTTGTACATGAGTGGCATTGGCAAACCTCAGACATGTCATCACAATCCCCAACACACATGTCATTACAACTCGCACACATGAGCCATACCACAGCCATATCGCAACTGCCACCACCATCCATACACATACAACAGCATGAGCAGCCAAAGGTGAGCCAGACATCACATGCAACACAGGAAGTGCACCACACATGTACACACACCTCCACACTTGCATGCATGTGTACACCTCTGCCAAGTGTCGCACTGTTCAGACGGGCATCCATGTCACATCTGCCAATCAGGCTTCCACATACCGCTGTCACATGCATCCATGTTGCATCACTGTTGCACCCTTGTCAAATACACACACATGCACATGTACACAGTGCTGATACATGCAGCCGAAAACAACATACATGCGTGACATCACGGACATGTCTACTTACATACACATTCATCCAAACATGTGTGCCCACACATCTGCATTTGGCATGCAAGCCTACACACACAAGCACCATCCATGTCTCACACATTACAGCCCTCGCATGTGTCAGCCCCACGGCCCTGTACACCCCCACCCATACTCGACCCCATACAAACAGATGTGCAACCTGCACACTACTGAATAATCACCACACGCACTGCTCACAATCAGGATGCATGTACACTCACTGCTCGACTCCAGACGGGTCTGCTTCTCAAGGACCTGGACGTGGAGCGCTGGGGATATGCGTTCCAGGACCCTCATCTGTTCTTCCGACAAGTGGCCCCGGCGCCCCTTGGCATCCGCTGCCTTCAAGAGGCGCCGGGCCTTGTTCAGGGTCCTGGACCTGAAGTCCTCCCAGCGCTTCCTGACATGTTGTAAGTCGCGGACTGCAACCCCCTCAAAGTTGATGGCAGTCACGATGTCAGTCCAGATCCGAGTCCGTCCTTCCTTGTCGGCGCGGGAACTTCCGAAGAGGGCATCATACTGCCCCAGGACTTGCTCCACCAGGACACCAACTTCGGTGGCACTGAAGCTGGTGCCCCTCTGCCTCTCTGGCCGGGGGTTGTCAGTGGTCACAGATGGTGTTTGCCCCGACATGACAACCCCAGAGGCAGGGGTGGGTGGGCAACTGGGTCCTGGGGCTGGGCTGTGGAGCGATGGAATCCCAGTCGGGAGTCTTCGGTTCCAGCAGGGGTGGTCACAGCAACAGCACCCCTGGCTGATGTGCAGGCAGCAAATGGCAGGGCACGTGGGCAGCAGGCAGTCAGGCAGCAGCAGATGGCAGGTGGGAGCGTGCTCGGGGCTCTGGGGGCAGTAGTTCGGCCTTCTGGGCAGGAGCGTGGTCTTCCGTGTGCTTACGCGTGGCCAGCTTGATACGGAGTGATTTGGCACGTGAAAAATCTGCACGTCAGCGTGTAATTCGAGGAAAGGCCCTTAGCGCGTAAGCGCGTCTGCACGCATATGCATTTTCATTGGACAGAAGGCCCCTCAAGCGCAATCGCCCCTGTGACGTGACGCATACAGACGTGCATGGGCATTTCAGCGCACGTAAAAAACTGCACGTCCGCGTGTAATACGAGGAAAGGGCCCATGCGCGTATGCACGGCAGCACGCATATGCGATTTCATTGGACCAAAGGCCCTTAGCGCGTGAGCGCGTCTGTGACGTGACGCGCGCAGTGTTTCCCTCATTGCACGTGATGACAGAACACACGTGGATTTCCACCAATCGCATGTGAAAGTTCCCGGCACCCCGGAACACACGTACCCAGGCTAATCGCGTGTGGAACTTCCCACGCACCCCGAAACACACATACCCAGGCCAGTTGCGTGTACGCTCACTCCCCTCCGATCACACGCGATGACACTCGGACCGTATCCGAATACGGGAAACCCGCGCACGGCAAAAGACGTGCACAGGCGTCAACGCGTCTGCCACACGAAGGCAGGCGGAAGCGTCCCCGCGCACAGCATAAAAGTGCGCGCAAACAACAAACGCGTATATAGAGCTACGATGAATGCCCCATTTGTCGCTGCACTGATCGTGGGACACCACAGGAGGAGGAGAATAGCCAGGGCACGCATTTTCGCACCACGGACAAGCCTTTTTGGGATGCCTGACAACCAGGTCTATGGCAGGTATAGGTTTCCACCCCATATCATCCTAGACCTGGTCAGGGAGTGGGAAGATGACCTCACATCCCCCACCCTTTGCTCCCAAGCATTGAGCCCCTTGGAGAAGCTGCTCAATGTCCTGCATTTTTTGGCCACTGGGTCATTTCAGCGGACCACTGCCATAGTGGGGGGGGTCTCACAGGCCACGCAGTCACGCTGCCTACACCAGGTACTGGCAATCATGACAGCGCGCCCCTCAGTCCGCAGGCACATATACATGCTCAGAACACCCGCAGAAAGGCAGGCCGTTGTCCTGGATTGTTTCAGGGTGGTACACTTCCCCAAAGTGCTCGGTGCCATAGATTGCACCCATGTGGCCCTACGTCCACCTAGGGCCATTGAGCACATCTACCGAAACCGCAAGCACTGGCATTCCATCAATGTACAGGTGGTATGTGATGCAAAGGGAATCATCACCTCTGTCTATGCAAACTACCCTGGCTCCACCCATGACAGTTTCATATACAGAATGTCCGTCCTGAGCCGGGCCCTGGAAGCTGGGCAGCATGGCGACACATGGCTCCTAGGTCAGTACAAATGCCCTTGCACATGCATGCAAGTCACACACAGACAAATATCCAAACCCTAATAATCTCAACTATTACCACCTCCCCAGGGGACAGTGCCTACCCTCTGAGCAACCACATGATGACGCCAATCCGGAACCCCACCACGCCACCCCAGGTAAGATACAACGCTGCCCATATTGCAACCAGGGGCATAGTGGAGCGCACATTCGGAGTGCTCAAGTCACGTTTCCGCTCCCTTGACCGCTCTGGTGGCCAACTACTCTATGCACCACCAGTAGTGTGCAGGATCATTGTGGCAGCATGTGTCCTGCACAATGTTGCAACACGGCAGGGCGTCCCGGTGGACATGGTGGTGCCCCCACATCCCCAACCACAGGCACAGGCGCTGGCCATGGGAGGGGACAGGGCACGTGGTGAGGAAGCCCGGACCCAGCTTGTGGCCACATTTTTCACCTAAACTCCCACCCCTGCGGAGTGCACACAGGCCTGGCACATACCAGGTGACAATCGATGATGACAAAGAGACAGTTAACTGTCACAACCCTACCACCCTGAGAAAGTTGCCATGGAAGTGCCACATCGTCTGCATCCCTAGCTACTTAAACACAAGCTATCCTGTGTGACCAAAAGGCACACATATGACATATGACATGATATGGGCCATACACAAGTATTCCAAGGCGCAATGAGGCAGGGAGGGGGGAACAAGGGAACACAGGGAACGGTACTACTAGGCCAGGTGTCATTGGGATCGTGCAAGTGCAGGGGTAGGGGGAATGGGAAAAGTGCAAGGGGAAGGGTGGGGGGAGTCCAGTAAAGGGGAAGTAGCCCAAAAAAATAATACATAGGTCGCCTGGTGGCAACTACAAAGGTAAGTGCAGACAAGTGCTGGGAAGGGAGGGCTGTAGGGATAGAGAGACAGTACTGCAGTGCAGGGGTTGCCAGGGAGGCAGTGCAAGTGGAGAGTGGCTGGGCCAGGGACCGAGGTCGGTGAGAGTGGGCCAGTTGCAGCTCCTGTGCAGTTCCAGTGGAGAATTCTGCAAGGGAGAGGCAGACAGTAAGCAGAAGCAAAGAGGAAGGTCTTGAGGTGCTTCCAGAACTGGAGATGATTCCCCTCAAGTTCAAGTCAGGCTGGAAGTCTGTTCCAGGGGGAGGGCCCTGCTGTGGAGAGAAATCTACCCCCAGCTAGTTTCTCTGAGAAGCGGATGACACGGACATGCAAGGTGTGCATCACACACACCTGCAAAACAGGCCATGGCCATCACTGTCATGTCACTCAAACCCTCCCAAACATCAACATGACATGGCACGCAATACCCATACACCAATGCAGTAACGATAAGGTACAAATTGCCATGTCCTAAATGCACAGTGGCATCGGACACTGCTGCCTGACCCGGAATCAGATGAAATGACAGACCAACAACCTCCCACCCAAAATAAGTCATTTCCAAATGCATACACAATTATAAGGGGGTAGAGTCAACAGGCTTCCCTAGCCAGTAGCGTGATGGGTGGTCGGTAGGACCTTGCAAGAGAACTACTATATTGATAGTTAGCCACAGACAAAAATCACCATAGTGTGCATAAAACAATGATCAGCATTTATTTTCAAAGAAAGAGAAAAAGTTTTGTCTGAAGGAATTCTTATGTGCCGTGGCACAACACAAGTACATATAAAAGTGCATGTATACTCTGCACGGTGGTGGATTAGTAAAAAGTGGTTACAGAACATTCAGTGTATCGCCATTGTACAGTGAACATTGTTAAGTTGATAACAATCTCTTATACATATTGTTCAAGGTCACAATATATCAAACAGTGTCGACACTTAGATGTGTGTTTCTGGTTCGGTAGTTGGTTTGCGGGGCGCAGGGCTGGTAAACATGAGACAGCGCTGCAAGATGGATACCGAACTGTCTTCAGGACGTGTGCGTCAGTGGTCAAAATATGGCGTCATCCAGGCAGTGAATAAGTTAACGCTCTGGCTGTAATCCATAGGTGGGGGCAGCTGCTTAAGGTGTAGCTGGGGCGGATCTGCATAAATCAGGCGCTCGAGTCTATAGTTGGCCCAGGTGAGCTGTGTCAGTCGAAATCTGTGCAAAACTTTTTCTCTTTCTTTGAAAATAAATGCTGATCATTGTTTCATGCACACTATGGTGATTTTTGTCTGTGGCTAACTATCAATATAGTAGTTCTCTTGCAAGGTCCTACCGACCACCCATCACGCTACTGGCTAGGGAAGCCTGTTGACTCTACCCCCTTATAATTGTGTATCTTTTCTACCCTCAAGAGTCAGGCCCCCTAAAAAAGAGGGTTTCTTTGCCCATATATTTTTCTCCATTTCCAAATGCATTACAACAGTCGTAGACGTAACATCACAATGAATGCCTGTCTACATGCACATTATGCATTGCAAAATCAACACTGCAGCTCATGTGTGCAGTGTCCTACTCCTGCATCACACTGCTCAGCGCACAGCGCAGTGAACAGCCATTGGGCCTCATTAGGACCCAGGCGGTAAGGGGTTTACGCCGGCGTAAACATCGCCGACCCTTACCGCCTGAGTACGAGTTCCCTTAGCGCCATGGCGGATTTAACACCTGCTTTTAGCAGGTGTTAAAATCCATGGCGCTAAGGGACCTTGTTGTTAATTACGCCACCGTAATTTACGGTGGCGTAATTAACGCCTTCCCCACTCCCATTATGCCCTATGGGGCAAAAATGGGAATGGGAAAGGGTAAATGGGGATTGGGGACTTACCGCCCCGCCAACCTCGGAATGGGGCGGTAAGTCCGCCAACCACCATGGCGGAGTTGGCAACTTAGCGCCATGGACCATGGTGCTAATAGCGCCATGGTCCTCCGCCAAGGTCCTAATGAGGCCCATTGTGTCTGATGCACACCCTGAGCATCACCTCTAAGTGACAGACCACGTCAAACATCAAATTAGGCATGTACTGGATCCATGATCGGTCACAGAACATGTGCTGCCGGGACACAGTGGGCACCAGAAGGCAAACACTGTACACGTGGATATGCAAGGGTGGGAGTACATGTAGTGCATCAGAGTGCAAGTGTGTGGTTCTGCAAGGACATGCACTCCACATATGCATGTGCACTCAAGTGACCATCAGTGTTCCCTACACATCACATGTGAACATCCACCATGTGTACACCCCAGCATGTCAAACCACAACTATCCCCTCGCACCTGAAAGGAAAACACAACACATGAACAGGCATTGATCAGCAGAACACAACATGTACATAGGATACCACCATTACTATGTCAGAGTTCCCATCACACTGCAGGGCAAGGCAACTATCAACAACAACCCCCCCCTCCCTCACAAATGACCATGACCCACTGAACAACTGCACCTGGGTCATGGAGCCTCCAAACCTCAATTCCACCTGGCCACAGGATCACCTTTACCCTTCGTCACCATCTCCCACCTTGTGTGTAAAAAGATGCCTGAACCCTCAGAATCCACACTCATTTCCAAAATCACAAAATCCAAGGCATAAAAACGAACCCGAACACCCTCCAGTAGATGACTTGACGTAGCAGTACCTCACAAAGGCCAAGTACTACCACAATGATGCAACAACCAAGGTAGCACAGCAAAACAATGTCACGACAGGATGTGAGACATGTGTGGTACATGACATAGGATGATGCACCATGAATGGATGTCTACTGTCACAGGTCCCCTGTACAGGCGCGGGAGTGTCACTAAACAACCACCCCCACCATGTCCCGGGTGCCTGCAAGGTCAGACTCACACAGGCCCCTGAGACCCTGGTGGGGAAGGAGGTTCAGGGATATGCAGTCGGGACAGGTGTTGACACACTGGATGACTGGAATGAGCGGCAGGAGAGGGGAGGAGGAATGACACATGAAACTAGGGAATGCACGAAAATGTACAACCTGCATGAACACATACACAATCCAAACAGACTTTGACATCATTGTCATGGCCTTCTGTAGTCCAGGCTCAGGAGTGGTACGAACCAACCACCCCCTCTAGGGTTTTGGCGCCTGCAAGTTCGGGGCTTACACAGGCATCCGCAACCCCAGTGGGAAAAGAGGGTCAGGGAACGTTGCTTGGATAGGCACGGGAAGCAGGAACACTGGGTAGAGGGTACAGGTTTCAAAATTGCATAGGATCAGGGGTGATTAGGGAGAAAAAAACATACCAAATTGAACCACACATACATCCATGCATCAGTACACTCCCCAGCAAGCCTATGCAGAGCAGTTCGTAAGAAAAACAACAAGACACTTAGCTCTGGTTTTGAGTACTGGCCTCCTGCCTGCGCACTCTCAGGTCGGGTTACAGGAGCACTGCAATGCTGCAAAGAGAGACACAGTCAACAACCTGTACGTGCCAATTGCACAAAAACACAACACCAAACATGCCCCATAGCAACAGACTACTCTACAAACAGACAATCTGTGGTTGATGCTTCGTACCCATATATAACATCACCCCTGTGACGGGTCATACACAGTCAATGCAGTAAGGCAGCCGCTGCTGGGTGCGTGGCAAATGGAACACCAATGTGTCACAATTCACACAACATGCAATGTTCCCTGGGTAAGCAGACAGACCCATATAGCAAGCCATGACTACAGAGCAAGTTGCGTACCACCATGACCGAAACAAAGTTGGCAGTGCATTTATCATGAAGTACGTGGAAAAGACATGCACTGCACCCGAGTATGTCCCTTGCTGTATGTCCCTGTGAGCTGCCCCTTTCCATGTCTCGGAAGGCTACATGGTTGATACAAGTGCCTCAATGGACCTTGGTGTACCGGAGGGTATGTGCCGCTGCCCCTGCATGTGTCCCAGACAACCCTACTATCAGCAGCCATCAGTCCACAAACACATCTGAGCTGCATTGTGTGCTTCAACACCAATATTCGTCTAAGCTCACCCTCAGTGCTGTGACTAAGCCTGCATGTGCAACTCACCTGGTGCAAGCTTTGCTTTGTCGTGGCCCCCCTGTGATGCTCACCTTGCCTGGAGTTCCTTGGAACATGTCAGCAGTTCTAGGATGTGGGTCTGCAATCACTGTGCCTCTGCTTCTGCACACATGTGCATGTGGGCACCAACAAACGGGTCCAGAATTCCATCGTCCAATGGGCCATGTCTGCTGGCAAAGGTGCTCTGGAGGCTCATCCCCCTGCAGAAAGGGCATGAAACACATGATTAATGCTTCAACGTCATCTGTGTGTGTCTCATCAGGCATCTCATTACTTGACCATGTCAGAGAGTCACATCACAAATCACACCATCAGTCCGTCTTTCACCTCCAAAGTGTGGAACACTATCTACAGCATGAATTGCAACAGGCACATGTACAGGAAAGATATGAAACATACTACACAATGCATAGCAATCAATGTCCACATTAATCATGACACACCCCATCTAGCAAAAGCTGAACAGTGGACAATGACACCTAAATCATCCCCACTAGGGGTGTCAACACAAGTCACACAGCACCAGACATGCCACAGATATGACAGTCCAAAGCCCTTGTGTAAAATGCTGTAACACCGAACCATCCTTGCGAGCCCATGGATAAGGGAGGCAGGAGTGGCATATGTGAGTCAAGGAACCCAAGCAGCAAACACATACACAAGACAACCATGAAGGGCCCAGCTGGAACAGACAGTGGATGCCTTCAAAAGCCACAAAGCACTGCACCGTCACATGAAAGCACAATAGACTAGCAATTTTAAACTAAATCAACTATTAACTAATTACACTAACTATGGAAAACCTACATTACCTATTTAAACAAACTATCAAACAGAAACTTAACTAACTAAACTAAAAGAAAAATCAAAAATGGCCACATACGACCCGGGGGGGAGGGGAGGCACCCAGGAGGGGGGAGGTACAGGGTGCTGCTCAACATCCACATGCGATGATGCTGAGCCAAAAAAAAATCCTCCATGGGCTCAACGCCTGCACAGCACGACCTATGTGGGAGATAGATGGTCGTCCGAGTCTGGCTCATCCTGGAAAGGAGAACGTGGCACAGTAGCCTGGCCACGCCTAGCCGCAGCTTGCCCCTCGTTGGCAGCAAGTCTGCCGGATGGGTGAGCCTGGTTCTGTGTGGCGATGTGACGTAGGTCTGCATGCAGAACCTCCCGTGATACACGTGCTTCCTCTTGCAAGGTAGCACATGTAACACGGAGTTCCTCCTGCAAGGCCTGGCTGGACAACCGCTGCACCTCCCGGCAAGCCTGTAGCTCAGCCGAGATGGTACGCTCAAGCTGTGCAAACCTCTCCTCTGCCTGCTGCCTCTGGGACATCATAAGGACACCCAGAGTGAATCTGAGGGAAGCATACTCCTCCCTCCGGGCATCCATGTGCGCCTCTGCGTGAGCAGCAATTGCTTGATGCAGAGACGACATTTCAGCCTGGCGTGCCCTGTCTGAGGCCGCCATGCCCAGCCTGAGCGAGCGGGCCATGGACCGTGCCGCCTGCTGCTGGAGAAGCACCTGCCTAGCAGGGGGGAGCACAGATCGGGCCACACGCTCCATGCTCTCAGCGATGTTCTCCATTGCTGCCCCCTGCCGTTCGGAATTGGCAGTCATGTCTTGCTCCCACTCAGTATACAGCGGTTGCGCGCGGCGACCGCGTTGCCGGGCTTGACCCCTGCGGGACCCAAGGACCAGGGGTCCTCGCTGTGTTGGCACCGCCTGCGGCTGCACGACTACATGCCCCCATCGACGTGATGTCCCAGGCACATCAGTGACTGGTGTGGAGGGTGACCCTGCGTCCCGATCCACCACGGGCGGAGGAACCAAGACTGTCTGATCCCTCAGTGCAGGTGTCGCAGACAGAGGAGTGTCCACATCAGAATCACTCACCCCTGACACATGGACTTGATGCTCATCCAACTCAACATGGACGTCAGAGTCGTCATCAAAGCTGGACTCATAGGCAGCCAGAGACAAGATGGACTGCAGCACTTGGGGGTTTTCGTGGCCTACCACCCCACGACCCCCACTAGTGCCGGGTTGATGTGGCGTTACCAACCCTGTGTCTGGCATGACAACACCATCCTCTGCCTCCATTGCGTCATCACCTGAAAAATAGAGAGAAAAAGGTCAATACACATGTCAGAAGCACACGACACACACACACACCGACAGCAAAGGCATCCGGCAGACATGTGACACACAACATATGACCTGGCATGCATGCTGGGTCTACTTTGAATAGCTTCTGTGATCAGACCTGTTGAAAGGTGGCAGTTTCCATGGAAGTGGGTCTATGCAGTGCAGAAAATGTGTATGCCACTCACTACCTACATGTACAAGCACTACATGGTGTGTGCGAGGAAATGTGAAGGCAGTGCAATGTCAAATTCAGACATCACGTGCATTGTGCATTCAATGTGTACCATGTCTAGAAGCCAAGCACCCCTCCACCACAGTACCAAAGCAGGGATGCCTAGCATGGAATCAAAAGGCTGACCATACACCTGTGTATTGACAGGCAGTGTTGACTGGCATCAACAGCTTGATGTGATTCAAATTACAACACTGCAAATGATGCTGGGACAGTGGGCAGGACACATGATGGAAACTCCGGAGGCCGCCCACGTGTGAAGAAGACACAACAAGAGTTGCACAGAGTCATTGGCCATTGAACAGGCTGAGGCCTGTGAGCCACACAGATTGTCAGAGCCTAAACATGTGTGCAACGCAGGACTGAGCCACAGTTGACATGGGAAGGCTGATGAGATGGCAGGCAATGTATGTAACCAAGGACTTATATTACAGTGATCATCCAGTCAAGGACACATAGGGGCATGCGTGCAATGCACATGGAGCATGAATGGGCACTCATGTCCCTGCGGGACATCTGACCCATGCACAGTACAAGTGAGATACCCTGCATCGAGTACTAAGGCTGTACCACACGGCATATGTCTGGCAGATTCTACGCTGGAAGTTTGCGTCTACACAGGACACATGAACAAGAAAGTACACATTGGCCAGATTGAAGCAGACCAGTGCAAAGGTGGAACTGGGGTGCAGCGTGGCGGAGGAGGGGCAAGGGAGCATGCCTACATGGAGTCCCGCATGCAGGCAGAGGAGACATGCATGACGGTAGCATTGCATTACTTACACATCAGAACCATGTACACGTCACATGTAGCAGCAATCATGCACAACACATCCCACAAGTGAAACACACACGTCCTCAACAAACACGCATCAACACTCACTGGACTGGGCATCAAAGTCCAGCTTCTCTCCCACTCCTTCGACCAATTCTGGTGGTATGAACTCCGCAACGAGAGCCTCATGCGGAGTGAGTTCTTCCTCCTCTGGTGCAGGCCCACCGCCAGTCACCAGAGTCAAGTTGTAATTTGAGGCACGCTTGGCCTTAGTGCTGCGCTTGATGTCATTCCAACGCTTTTTGCACTCCTGCGCCGTGCGCACCTCATGGCCGAATGAACTGACATGTTCCGCAACATGCTTCCAGTGGGTGTCACGTTGGGCAGCCGTGGTCTGACTATTGGCACCCACTAGCATGTCACGGCTGTGGCCCCGCACATAGTCCACGAGGAAGTCCAGTTCCTGCTTACAGAAAGGCTTCTTCCTCGACGTGCAGGAGGTCGTGGCTGTGTGTGGGGTCCCAGCCTGTGCTGCAGGTGCAACCTTCCTCCTCTTGGACTGTGGCGCAGACCCTGGCTGGCTAATGCTGCCCTGACCAGTATGGCCAGTGGGTTCGGTGGATTGAGCCAAGGGAGTGGCAGGTGGAGGGATGACCAAAGGCCTGACTTGTGTCAGTGGCAGCTGGGTGCCCACTAATGGACCCTGCGCAGCAACATCAGCTGTGGCAGGGTCGTTGGCCGCAACGGTCCTGGTTGGCAGACTCACAACCGGGGTGCTGTTGGGTGCATCTGCACCTGCACTTGCCAACACCCGGCTGTTCGGGGCAGCAGATGACATGACTGCCCCAGGGACACGTGTCTTGGTCTGAGCAGCCCGGCCTGCCCCTATGGTTTCCCCCCTGGCCTGTTGGAGATCTACCAAGGGCTCTTCAAGTGCCAACGCAGCCTGCGCTGGCAGACCCTGAGCCTGTGTGGCGGTGTCCACAGCTGCACCTGCAGCTACCACTACCCTTGGGCCCGTGGCAGTCAATGGAACGGACTGCCGGGTCATATGGGTGCCAGTGCCAGATGCAGGAGCTGCATCCCCCGGAACCACAGGGGGTGGTGGCTTGGCTGCACCGACACATGGCACAACATTGTGCTCAAGTGGCGCACCCCTGCCTCTTCCCCCTCTGTGGCTGCCCTGGACACCCTGGAGTCCCCCTACTCCCTGGTCACCACAGCCACGACCCCGACCACTCCCGCCACGAGGAGTACGCCCAGCTGAGGCACCCCTCACCTTTGGTGGCCTCCCAACCATGGCACAGATGTAGTAGTGCTGGCACAGATGGAGTGGTGCCAATGGGAGGTGTACACCACAATTGACCTGGGCAATTGGGGTGAAGGGGGTGGGAAGCAAGATGTTAACAGCCCCCCTGCACCTGCAAGGCTGTATGTGACCCCGGTGATGTGGTGACGGGTCACGCAACACTCAGGCACCCCAAAACTGCAGTAAAACCGTGCACGCAACCCTGCAGCCTACGTGCGTGGATTCAACCTCCCGCAGTACGCGGTGGCACCCAGTAACACGAATAACGCGTATGCGTGGGACACGCAGGCTACTATGACATCGAAAATGGGTGCGATACACAGGGGCACCCGCAGTGGGAAAAAGAGCGTGTGCGACTCACCGTCTGACTAGCGCGATGCAGAAAAACACGCGTAGCCAATACCCCCGCCAAAAGAAGAGATACGTCCTTGATAGCTGTGAAGTTGTGATGGCGCGCAAAACAACAGGAAGCAGCAACACACGTCGGTCTCCACGAAAGGCACGTACAGCGAACTGCTGGGCCCGCTCACCTTTAACCCGTGCTGAGGGAAATGCACGCGCGCGTCACGTCACTTAGGCGCATGGCCCTTTCCTCGTATTACACGCGGACGTGCAGTTTCCACGCGCGCTTACGCGCATGGCCCTTTCCTCGTATTACACGCGGACGTGCAGTTTCCACGCGCGCTTACGCGCATGGGCCCTTTCCTCGTATTACACGCAGACGTGCATTTGGAAATGACTTATTTTGGGTGGGAGATTTTGTTGGTCTGTCATTTCATCTGATTCCGGGTCAGGCATCATTGTCTGATGCCACTGTACATTTAGGACATGGCAGTGTGTACCTTATCGTTACTGTGTTGGTGTATGGGTATTGCCTGCCATGTCATGTTGTGGTTTGGGAGGGTTTGAGTGACATGACAGTGATGGCCATGGCCTGTTTTGCAGGTGTGTGTGATGCACACCTTGCATGTCAGGGTCATCCGCTTCTCATAGCAACTAGCTGGGGGTAGATTTCTCTCCGCAGCAGGGCCCTCCCCCTGGAACAGACTTCCGGCCTGACTTGAACTTGAGGGGAATCATATCCAGTTCTGGAAGCACCTCAAGACCTTCCTCTTTGCTTCTGCTTACTCTCTGCCTCTTCCTTGCAGAATTCTCCACTGGAACTGCACAGGAGCTGCAACTGGCCCACTCTCACCGACCTCGGTCCCTGGCCCAGCCACTCTCCACTTGCACTGCCTCCCTGGCAACCCCTGCACTGCAGTACTGTCTCTCTATCCCTACAGCCCTCCCTTCCCAGCACTTGTCTGCACTTACCTTTGTAGTTGCCACCAGGCGACCTATGTATTATGTTTTTGGGCTACTTCCCCTGTACTGGACTCCCCCCACCCTTCCCCTTGCACTTTTCCCATTCCCCCTACCCCTGAACTTGCACGATCCCAATGACACCTGGCCTAGTAGTACCGTTCCCTGTGTTCCCTTGTTCCCCCCTCCCTGTCTCATTGCGCCTTGGAATACTTGTGTATGGCCCATATCATGTCATATGTCATATGTGTGCCTTTTGGTCACACAGGATAGCTTGTGTTTAAGTAGCTAGGGATGCAGACGATGTGGCACTTCCATGTCAACTTTCTCAGGGTGGTAGGGTTGTGACAGTTAACTGTCTCTTTGTCATCATCGATTGTCACCTGGTATGTGCCAGGCCTGTGTGCACTCCGCAGGGGTGGGAGTTTAGGTGAAAAATGTGGCCACAAGCTGAGTCCGGTCTTCCTCGCCATGTGCCCTGTCCCCTCCCATGGCCAGCGCCTGTGCCTGTGGTTGGGGATGTGGGGGCACCACCATGTCCACCGGGACGCCCTGCCGTGTTGCAACATTGTGCAGGACACATGCTGCCACAATGATCCTGCACACTACTGGTGGTGCATAGAGTAGTTGGCCACCATAGCGGTCAAGGGAGCGGAAAAGTGACTTGAGCACTCCGAATGTGCGCTCCACTATGCCCCTGGTTGCAATATGGGCGGCGTTGTATCTTACCTGGGGTGGTGTGGTGGGGTTCCGGATTGGCGTCATCATGTGGTTGCTCAGAGGGTAGGCACTGTCCCCTGGGGAGGTGATAATAGTTGAGATTATTAGGGTTTGGATATTTGTCTGTGTGTGACTTGCATGCATGTGCAAGGGCATTTGTACTGACCTAGGAGCCATGTGTCGCCATGCTGCCCAGCTTCCAGGGCCCGGCTCAGGGCGGACATTCTGTATATGAAACTGTCATGGGTGGAGCCAGGGTAGTTTGCATAGACAGAGGTGATGATTCCCTTTGCATCACATACCACCTGTACATTGATGGAATGCCAGTGCTTGCGGTTTCGGTAGATGTGCTCAATGGCCCTAGGTGGACGTAGGGCCACATGGGTGCAATCTATGGCACCGAGCACTTTGGGGAAGTGTGCCACCCTGAAAAAATCCAGGACAACGGCCTGCCTTTCTGCGGGTGTTCTGGGCATGTATATGTGCCTGTGGACTGAGGGGCGCGCTGTCATGATTGCCAGTACCTGGTGTAGGCAGCGTGACTGCGTGGCCTGTGAGACCCCCCCCACTATGGCAGTGGTCCGCTGAAATGACCCAGTGGCCAAAAAATGCAGGACATTGAGCAGCTTCTCCAAGGGGCTCAATGCTTGGGAGCAAAGGGTGGGGGATGTGAGGTCATCTTCCCACTCCCTGACCAGGTCTAGGATGATATGGGGTGGAAACCTATACCTGCCATAGACCTGGTTGTCAGGCATCCCAAAAAGGCTTGTCCGTGGTGCGAAAATGCGTGCCCTGGCTATTCTCCTCCTCCTGCGGTGTCCCACGATCAGTGCAGCGACAAATGGGGCATTCATCGTAGCTGTATATACGCGTTTGTTGTTTGCGCGCACTTTTATGCTGTGCGCGGGGACGCTTCCGCCTGCCTTCGTGTGGCAGACGCGTTGACGCCTGTGCACGTCTTTTGTCCGAGTGTCATCGCGTGTGATCGGAGGGGAGTGAGCGTACACGCAACTGGCCTGGGTACGTGTGTTTCGGGGTGCGCGGGAAGTTCCACACGCGATTAGCCTGGGTATGTGTGTTCCGGGGTGCCGGGAACTTTCACACGCGATTGGTGGAAATCCACGTGTGTTCTGTCATCACGTGCAATGAGGGAAACACCTGCGCGCATCACGTCACAGACGCGCTCACGCGCTAAGGGCCTTTGGTCCAATGAAATCGCATATGCGTGCTGCCGTGCATACGCGCATGGGCCCTTTCCTCGTATTACACGCGGACGTGCAGTTTTTCACGCGCGCTGAAATGCCCATGCACGTCTGTACGCGTCACGTCACAGGGGCGATTGCGCTTGAGGGGCCTTCTGTCCAATGAAAATGCATATGCGTGCAGACGCGCTTACGCGCTAAGGGCCTTTCCTCGAATTACACGCTGACGTGCAGATTTTTCACGTGCCAAATCACTCCGTATCAAGCTGGCCACGCGTAAGCATACGGAAGACCACGCTCCTGCCCAGAAGGCCGAACTACTGCCCCCCAGAGCCCCGAGCACGCTCCCACCTGCCATCTGCTGCTGCCTGACTGCCTGCTGCCCATGTGCCCTGCCATTTGCTGCCTGCACATCAGCCAGGGGTGCTGTTGCTGTGACCACCCCTGCTGGAACCGAAGACTCCCGACTGGGATTCCATCGCTCCACAGCCCAGCCCCAGGACCCAGTTGCCCACCCACTCCTGCCTCTAGGGTTGTCATGTCGGGGCAAACACCATCTGTGACCACTGACAACCCCCGGCCAGAGAGGCAGAGGGGCACCAGCTTCAGTGCCACCGAAGTTGGTGTCCTGGTGGAGCAAGTCCTGGAGCAGTATTATGCCCTCTTCGGAAGTTCCCGCGCCGACAAGGAAGGACGGACTCGGATCTGGACTGACATCGTGACTGCCATCAACGCGGAGGGGGTGGCAGTCCGCGACTTACAACATGTCAGGAAGCGCTGGGAGGACTTCAGGTCCAGGACCCTGAACAAGGCCCGGCGCCTCTTGAAGGCAGCGGATGCCAAGGGGCGCCGGGGCCACTTGTCGGAAGAACAGATGAGGGTCCTGGAACGCATATCCCCAGCGCTCCACGTCCAGGTCCTTGAGAAGCAGACCCGTCTGGAGTCGAGCGGTGAGTGTACATGCATCCTGATTGTGAGCAGTGCGTGTGGTGATTATTCAGTAGTGTGCAGGTTGCACATCTGTTTGTATGGGGTCGAGTATGGGTGGGGGTGTACAGGGCCGTGGGGCTGACACATGCGAGGGCTGTAATGTGTGAGACATGGATGGTGCTTGTGTGTGTAGGCTTGCATGCCAAATGCAGTTGTGTGGGCACACATGTTTGGATGAATGTGTATGTAAGTAGACATGTCCGTGATTTCACACATGTATGTTGTTTTCGGCTGCATGTATCAGCACTGTGTACATGTGCATGTGTGTGTATTTGACAAGGGTGCAACAGTGATGCAACATGGATGCATGTGACAGCATGTGGAAGCCTGATTGGCAGATGTGACATGGATGCCCGTCTGAACAGTGCGACACTTGGCAGAGGTGTACACATGCATGCAAGTGTGGTGGTGTGTGTACATGTGTGGTGCACTTCCTGTATTGCATGTGATGTCTGGCTCACCTTTGGCTGCTCATGCTGTTGTATGTGTATGGATGGTGGTGGCAGTTGCGATATGGCTGTGGTATGGCTCATGTGTGCGAGTTGTAATGACATGTGTGTTGGGGATTGTGATGACATGTCTGAGGTTTGCCAATGCCACTCATGTACAACTGTCATGTGTGTATGTGTCCATTGTACAGTGCCCTGATGCCTGTGTTTTGTTTCTCCCTGTCTGCAGCGTCAACTGATGAAGAGGGCGGAGAAGGTGCTGTGGAGCACAGCGGCGGGGATCCGACCGCCAGCCGGAGACGCAAGGCCCGGCCCCCCTCCCAGGTTGTCATCTCGTCGGGGAGTGAGGAGTCCGGTGCCGCGTCCCAGGCCGCAGCTGCCGGGGAGAGGTCCAAGAGGCGGAGGTTGGAGTTGGACTCCTCGGCAGCAGAAGGGGCAGCTGGGACCCCACAGGGCCCAACAGGGGAAGATGGCACGGAGTCATCCAGGTTGGTGGGGGGTTTGGTGGAGGAGGAGGCCGTGCAAGCACCAGAGACGGGGTCTGGAGGTGGGGATCCCCTGGTGCTAGTGGTGCAGTGCAGGACCAGGGACAGGAGGCAGCACAGGCCGCCGCGGAGGTGCCTGTGTGCAATCCTGTCCCCGATCCTGTCCCTGCATCATCTTGCACCAGCAGGGATGCCTAAGTCCAGACCCGTTTTCAGGCATGGGATGAGCTCACGTCAACTGGCCTTCCTCTGCCTGCGGACGTGGCTATCCAGGTCCGGGTTGAGCCTGTCCTGGCTGGTGTGGCGTTGCGTCAACGGGCCATGCGAGGTGACCTGCAGTCTTTTCATGAAGAGACTGCGAGTCATCTCGAATGGCTCGTTGACCACGTCAGCCTGCTGGGACAGGTCACCCAGGCCGGATTCCTCCGTCTGATGGGGCTTGCTCTGACCCCCTCCTCAACTGGACCCCCTACGCGCCAGTCGTCCTCTGTGCCATCTTCCCACCCATCAGTCACCTGGGTGCCCTGTGGAGCTGCCTCTGACGGTGCGGCCAGGCTGGTGGAGGAGGCATCCCTGCCACAGTCGGGAGTCGGACGTCCAGCAGGGGTGGCCACATCAACAACTGCACCCCAGCCGGCGGAGGATGTGCAGGCAGCAGGAGGCAGTGCACGGGCAGAGGCACAGCAGCAGCAGCAACGTGGTGGGAGCCATGAAGGCTCGGGCCTTCGACATCGGAGGGGCAGGCATCGACCGGAGGGCAGGAGGACCCAGGACAGAGAGTGTCTTCCGTGTCGCAGCGGTTGGGCCACGCCATAGATGCGGAGCGGCAGCGGGCGGAAGAGGCACGACTCAAAATGGTCAGGGCGGAGAACTCCATGCGGAGGGCCCTGAGGCGGGCCGAGTGCCTTGAGGCAATCCGCAGGGGTTTGGAGGTGGAGACGTCGGCGGCCCTGCGGACCCTCGGGGCCATGGAGGAGGACCGCCTCCGGGACATTGAGGAGGAGTTCGATGATGCCCTGGCCCGGAACATCCAAGAGTGAGCCGTGAAACTAGCCCGCTGCCCTTGTACATAGTTTCTAGGTAGTGTTAGGTTTCATTTTTGTTTTTATTTTATTTGGACCTTTCGGACATTGGCCACATTTTTGTATATAGTTTATTTTATTAGTTAGTGTAGTTAGATAGGTTTCCTTTATTTTGTTGGGATAATGGACCCTGGATTGTTCCCATGTACATAGTTGACAGTTGGATTGTATTTTTTTTTCTATTTTTGACCATGGAGCAATGGCTTTCTTTTTTATTTCCCATTGGATTTTGTTTTGTGGACATTGACTTTGGACATTACTTTGGATTTTTATTTTTGGTTTTGCTTTTTTTGACGGACATGCTTCTTTTCATTTTTGTACATTCACGTTTCTGTTTCTTCATTTTTTATTCTATTGATGTTTCCTTTAATACATATTATTTTTGGTGAACTTCAATGTGTGGTATCTCATTGGTTTCATGCATTTCATGATATGTGTTTTGAGATTCACTGACACCCATTGGGTGTATGTGAGGGAAATGTGTTTGTTTCAGAACTTGCAATTGGTGTTCTGTGATGTAATTGCAAATTATGAGTGGGTGGATGCAATACTCGGGTGGGTGTTTTGCATTTGGAGGCTGACCATAGGGACCAGGGATCTAGATTGTTATGACATGTTGGCTGGGGAACATGAGTTGCACATGGGTGGGGGCCTGGTGGAGGCTGCCCCTGCACTGCTGGGTGGTGGGAGACATGGGTGGGGACCTGGTGGAGGCTGCCCCTGGTGACTGGGGGGGTGGGGGTGGTGGGAGACATGGGTGGGGGCCTGGTGGAGGCTGCCCCTGCACTGCTGGGGGGTGGGGTGATGGGAGACATGAGTGGGGGCCTGTTGGAGGCTGCCCCTGCACTGCTGGGGGTGATGGGAGACATGAGTTGGACATGAGTGGGGGCCTGTTGGAGGCTGCCCCTGCACTGCTGGGGGTGGGGGTGATGGGAGACATGAGTTGGACATGAGTGGGGGCCTGTTGGAGGCTGCCCCTGCACTGCTGGGGGTGGGGGTGATGGGAGACATGAGTTGGACATGAGTGGGGGCCTGGTGGAGGCTGCCCCTGCACTGCTGGGGGGTGGGGGTGCAGGGAGACATGAGTGGGGGCCTGGTGGAGGCTGCCCCTGGTGGCTGGGGGGTGGGGGTGGTGGGAGACATGGGTGGGGGCCTGGTGGAGGCTGCCCCTGCACTGCTGGGGGGTGGGTGTGGTGGGAGACATGGGTGGGGGCCTGGTGGTGGGTGTCCCAGCACTGCTGGGGGTGGGGGTGATGGGAGACATGAGTTGGACATGAGTGGGGGCCTGTTGGAGGCTGCCTCTGCACTGCTGGGGGTGGGGGTGATGGGAGACATGAGTTGGACATGAGTGGGGGCCTGGTGGAGGCTGCCCCTGCACTGCTGGGGGGTGGGGGTGCAGGGAGACATGAGTGGGGGCCTGGTGGAGGCTGCCCCTGGTGGCTGGGGGGTGGGGGTGGTGGGAGACATGGGTGGGGGCCTGGTGGAGGCTGCCCCTGCACTGCTGGGGGGTGGGGGTGGTGGGAGACATGGGTGGGGGCCTGGTGGTGGGTGCCCCTGCACTGCTGCGGGGTGGGGGTGGTGGGAGACATGGGTGGGGACCTGGTGGAGGCTGCCCCTGCACTGCTGGGGGGTGGGGGTGGTGGGAGACATGGGTGGGGGCCTGGTGGAGGCTGCCCCTGCACTCCTCGGGGGTGGGGGTGCAGGGAGACATGAGTGGGGGCCTGGTGGAGGCTGCCCCTGCACTGCTGGGGGGTGGGGGTGGTGGGAGACATGGGTGGGGGCCTGGTGGAGGCTGCCCCTGGTGGCTGGGGGGTGGAGGTGGTGGGAGACATGGGTGGGGTCTGCTGGCAGGTGCCCCACAGTGCTGGGGGGTGGGGGTGGTGGGGAACATGGTTGGACATGGGTGGGGGCCTGCTGGCAGGTGACCCACAGTGCTGGGGGTGGGGGTAGTGGGAGACATGGGTGGGGGTCTGGTGGAGGCTGCCCCTGGTGGCTGGGGGGTGGGGGTGGTGGGAGATATGAGTGGGGGACTGGTGGAGGCTGCCCCTGCACTGCTGGGGGGTGGGGGTGCAGGGAGACATGGGTGGGGGCCTGGTGGAGGCTGCCCCTGGTGGCTGGGGGGTGGGGGTGATGGGAGACATGAGTGGGGGCCTGGTGGAGGCTGCCCTGCACTGCTGGGGTGTGGGGGTGGTGGTAGACATGGGTGGGGGCCTGGTGGAGGCTGCCCCTGCACTGCTGGGGGGTGGGGGTGATGGGAGACATGAGTGGGGACCTGGTGGAGGCTGCCCCTGGTGGCTGGGGGGTGGGGGTGCAGGGAGACATGAGTGGGGGCCTGGTGGAGGCTGCCCCTGGTGGCTGGGGGGTGGGGGTGCAGGGAGACATGGGTGGGGGCCTGGTGGAGGCTGCCCCTGCACTGCTGGGGGGTGGGGGTGGTGGGAGACATGGGTGGGGGCCTGGTGGTGGGTGCCCCTGCACTGCTGCGGGGTGGGGGTGGTGGGAGACATGGGTGGGGACCTGGTGGAGGCTGCCCCTGCACTGCTGGGGGGTGGCGGTGGTGGGAGACATGGGTGGGGGCCTGGTGGAGGCTGCCCCTGCACTCCTCGGGGGTGGGAGTGCAGGGAGACATGAGTGGGGGCCTGGTGGAGGCTGCCCCTGCACTGCTGGGGGGTGGGGGTGGTGGGAGACATGGGTGGGGGCCTGGTGGAGGCTGCCCCTGGTGGCTGGGGGGTGGGGGTGATGGGAGACAGGAGTGGGGGCTTGGTGGAGGCTGCCCCTGCACTGCTGGGGTGTGGGGGTGGTGGTAGACATGGGTGGGGGCCTGGTGGAGGCTGCCCCTGCACTGCTGGGGGTGGGGGTGCAGGGAGACATGAGTGGGGGCCTGGTGGAGGCTGCCCCTGGTGGCTGGGGGGTGGGGGTGATGGGAGACATAAGTGGGGGCCTGGTGGAGGCTGCCCCTGCACTGCTGGGGTGTGGGGGTGGTGGCAGACATGGGTGGGGGCCTGGTGGAGGCTGCCCCTGCACTGCTGGGGGGTGGGGGTGATGGGAGACATGAGTGGGGACCTGGTGGAGGCTGCCCCTGGTGGCTGGGGGTGGGGGTGCAGGGAGACATGAGTGGGGGCCTGGTGGAGGCTGCCCCTGCACTGCTGGGGGGTGGGGGTGCAGGGAGACATGAGTGGGGGCCTGGTGGAGGCTGCCCCTGAACTGCTGGGGGTGGGGGTGATGGGAGACATGAGTTGGACATGAGTCGGGGCCTGGTGGAGGCTGCCCCTGCACTGCTGGGGGTGGGGGTGATGGGAGACATGAGTTGGACATGAGTGGGGGCCTGGTGGAGGCTGCCCCTGCTCTGCTGGGGGGTGGGGGTGCAGTGAGACATGAGTGGGGGCCTGGTGGAGGCTGCCCCTGGTGGCTGGGGGGCGGGGGTGATAGGGGTAATGAGTGGGGGCCTGGTGGAGGATGCCCCTGGTGGCTGGGGGGTGGGGGTGATGGGAGACATGAGTGGGGGCCTGGTGGAGGCTGCCCCTGCACTGCTGGGGGGTGGGGGTGGTGGGTGACATGGGTGGGGGCCTGGTGGAGGCTGCCCCTGCACTCCTCGGGGGTGGGGGTGCAGGGAGACATGAGTGGGGGCCTGGTGGAGGGGTGGGGGTGGTGGGAGACATGGGTGGGGGCCTGGTGGAGGCTGCCCCTGCACTGCTGGGGGGTGGGGGTGGTGGGAGACATGGGTGGGGGCCTGGTGGAGGCTGCCCCTGCACTGCTGGGGGGTGGGGGTAGTGGGAGACATGGGTGGGGGCCTGGTGGAGGCTGCCCCTGGTGACTGGGGGGGTGGGGGTGGTGGGAGACATGGGTGGGGGCCTGGTGGAGGGTGCCCCTGGTGGCTTGGGGTGCAGGGGGACATGCGTTGGTGGGCAGTAGTGCAAGTTGACATGTGGGTTGGCTGGTGGGCATGTCCATGGTGGATGGGGTGCCTGCATGACATGTGCTGGGTAGGCCCCTGTGGTGTGAGCCACCTGCAGGGGCCGTGGAGGGTGTAGAGGGAACACCTGGGAGGACCCACACGTGCAATTCACGTGCGCTGCTCCCCGCGCACCCCTGTAATACACGTACGCTGATGATATCGCGTGTGGAACTTCCCGCGCACCCCTGTAATACACGTACCCTGATGGACTTGCGTGTGGAACTTCCCGCGCACCCCTGGAATAGACGTACCCTGCTGATGTTGCGTGGGATACTTCCCCCGCACCCTGAAATACACGTACCCTGATGAGATCGCGTGTGTGACTTCCCGCGCACCCCAGAAATACACGTACCCCGCTCAATCGCGTGTGTAACTTCCCGCGCACCCCCGAAATACACGTACCCCGCTCAATCGCGTGTGTAACTACCCGCGCACCCCCGATATACACGTACCCCGCTCAATCGCGTGTGTAACTTCCCGCACACCCCCGAAATACACGTACCCAGCTCAATCGCGTGTGTAACTTCCCGCGCACCCCCGAAATACACGTACCCCGCTCAATCGCGTGTGTAACTACCCGCGCACCCCCGATATGCACGTACCCCGCTCAATCGCGTGTGTAACTTCCCGCGCACCCCCGAAATACACGTACCCCGCTCAATCGCGTGTGTCACTTCCCGCGCGCCCCCGAAATACACGTACCCCGCTCGATTGCGTGTGTTGCTTCCCGCGCACCCCCGCAATACACGTGCCCCGCTCGCACAGGCCCAATTGCTGTATGTTGCCACTTTTGTGATGCGCTGGGACTCTACCGCCTGCCTTCTTGTGGCGGACGTGTTTCAGCTTGTGCGTGTCTTTGGCTGTGCGTGGCTTTGTTCTATTCGATTCCATGAATACGTGTGGTTCGAGTGCGTGTGGGCGTTCCGTCTGCTTCCCTGCAGTACATCCCCAGTTACGCCCTTATTTTCGCGCGTTGTTCCCCATTCTGCACGTTACGCCCCGTGTCCCGCCCACTTTCTGGTGTATGCGCCGAGGTTGTGCGCTTTCACTGTGCGCATCGCGCACGCCTTTCGGGATGTTGCACTGACTTGTGCGCCATGCACGGCTTTGGCGCACATCCCGAGGTGAACACGCGCAGGGACTTCCATGAATCGCACGCGTGCGCGTGCACCTGTTTTTTTCCGCTTGCGCCTGCTTGCGCAACGATTTTCGGCGCACGTTTGTTCCATGAATCGGCCCCTAAATTGGGTAGACACAGAGAGTTTGTGGAAAATCTGTCTACGTGCCAACCTGCTGTCAGTAGGCATTGCTGTGTCAGGATGCTTTTATTCTCTGAAGCTGGGTGCCCATAAGATATCAGGGTGAGTGTATAGTGACAGATCACTTTTGAAGTGCTCTTAATTTTCCTTTTGTTTATTGAATGTTTTATGATTGTTGATTTTTTACGCTGTTTGTAGCGTTATGAATGCGCCTTTACTTAATTTGGATTTTGAAGATGTTAATATGCTGTGAGATGAAAAGGTTACTTTTTTGCAAATGCTCGCTTTTATTTCTTTTTGATGATCAATCTGTTGTATTGTAAAGGTTTTTTTTATAAAAACCATAAACAATAAAAGAAAAAGAAAAACATGTATATTGCCCACTGTGCCGATGGTATTAGCCCAGCCCTAGCGTTTTTAACATGTTCCCAATGTGCTTGCACCAAGGGAGCGATTGTCCTTCCTCCTGCTTTAAGTGATCTTGCATAGCATCCCTGTATTTATTCAAATACGTAGATGCCCACAATCGTGCCCAATATAGTGTTGGTCTCAGTGCAATGGTGTCTGCGATGTGATCTAGATTGGTTTCAATTTTGTAATAATTTATTTAGAGTATTAACTGGCCAACTAATTTCTTAATTTTTTTTCCCCAAATTGAAAGTCTAGATGTCTTAACTAAGCCCTAGATTTCCACTACATACATTGCAGCAGTCTTGGCTTGAATATTATATATTTTAAAGACCAGAGGAAGCGTGTTATTTCCATGTGCATCAGCTAATTTAATGACAACATTAATCATCCTTTCTAGTGTAAGTGTCGATTTTTCAAATTTGTCGAGCCAGATACCATTATCCTTGAAACGAATCCCCAGGTATTCATAGATGCTGACCTATTCTATGGCACAGCCATCCAGCGCCAAGTGTAGTTGAAGTGGCTTCTTATGTGTTGGGTGGAAGACCATACATTTGGTTTGCGTTTATTGTGAAATCATTACTCTTACTTTCTTTATCGAATATAATGAATATTTTTTTTAATCCTGATGGGGACAGTGAATTTAAAACGGCATCATCTGCACATAAAAATGTGCAATCTTTTCATTGTTTAGTGATGGAACATCTGACTGAATTTTAATATGTTAATTATCCCATTTATAATGATGCAAAATAGCATTGGGGCAGGACCACATCCTTGTCTTCTCTTTGGACAGGGAAGGGTTCTGTTGTTTCACCATTAAGGTTCCATTTCACCTTTGATATGTTTGTGTCATGGAGGCTTGAAATTGCATTTAACAATTGTACATGGATAGGCAGCTCTAGAGAGCCCGACGCCATGATGGTCGCCTTTCCGTGAGATCCCAAGTGGCCTGATCTGATGAGAGGCTTAATCTGTGCCGATCGGGCTGAAGTTGTGCCCTGAAACCGGCGCCGCACTGGGGAGAGGCTAGTTCAGCCATTTGCCAAGTTTGGGGAGTTTTGAGGGTGCTGAGCTTCCCCGCCGCGCAGGTGCGTGGTGAGAGTGGGGAAAGTCGTGGGCACAGCTCGGTGCAGGCTTTGCCCGAGTGCCTGTGCGTACCGCGGCTTCCACCCCCGAGAAGGGCCCTGTGGATGGAGTGCTGTTGCTGGCCTGGAGCACGGTTGCAGGAGTGATCTGTCTCAGCCTGAAGATGGAGCGCAGTGGGGGTGAGCGTCAGCAGGGAGATTCGGGGCTGCCAGCAGAGAGGAGGAGCTGGGAGGAAGATGGCGTCGGAGATCCGGGTTGACAGGAGCCGGTGTCGCTGGCCGCTCCAGACCCCCACCGGGGCGAGTTTGCTGGGAGCCCGGGTGCTCCCGAGAGGCTGGAGTGGGGGTTGACCTCAGGGAGCTGAGCACAGTGGTGGACCAGGAGGGCCGCACAAGAAGGAGGTGTGCGTGGTGGAGGGCGGCTAGAGCACCGGTGGCTGGAGCGGGTCCCCCTGTGGCCCCTGCGGGGAGTCCAACTCCATTGCCCCCCAGACTCTGCAGCAACAGAGAGGCCCCGCCAGGTGAGGACCACTAGAATTGGCAGCAGGCTGGGATGAGTGGGGTGGGTTGCCGCACAAAGGCAAGCGGTGGCCTGCGGTGAATTTGCTCCTGCGTTCCCGCTTGAATCGGGTGATGTGAAGAGGGGCTGGGCCCTGCACAGGCTGAGTCGCTGGGCCGAGGAGAGTGCAGGGGTCCCGGTAGTAGCGACTGACCCCTTCATAGTGGCGGCAAGCTGCACAGTAGGGAACTGCTCCCGTGTGGCAAAATCCTCCGTCACTCCACAGTGGAGTGAGATACAAAGATTCTTCAGAAGGGTATCCCATCTCTGAGGTTGGCGACTGCGGCAGCACCTCACTGCAGAATGGGAAATAGCAAGGGAAGACAAGCACTGCTGCCTCATAGCGCTTTACAGGCAATGGGCAACAAGAGGCAGACCTGCCTCCCGTATACCCAAAAGGAAGGGCAGAGGAAACAGAGTGTCAGCCAGTCGGTCCCCAAGCAGTCCTTAGCCATGGTGGCATCCTCATCAGCGGTGGGGGCAATGGCAGCTGAGTGTGCAGACAACCCCGCATCTGAGCTTAGCTTGGTCCTGGCTGATATGCAAAGCGGTTTCACCGCCATCAACTCTAAGCTGGATGGTCTGACCTACAAGGTGGACAGG
Organism: Ambystoma mexicanum; assembly: GCF_040938575.1. Lineage (NCBI taxonomy): Eukaryota > Metazoa > Chordata > Amphibia > Caudata > Ambystomatidae > Ambystoma > Ambystoma mexicanum. The sequence goes on along the minus strand of NC_090935.1, from coordinate 804,428,433 downwards.
ATGCAAGAGCGCATCGATAAAGAGAGCAGCAGGACCTCGGAGGTCGAGACCAGGATCAGCACATTAGAAGATACTTTTAATGACACGGTGCAAGCAGTCCAAGACATCCAGAGAGAGATGAAGGCAATAAAGGACAAGAATGAGGACCCCGAGGCAAGGTCTCGCAGAAACAACATTAGGGTGGTGGGTATCCCGGAAACAATACTGCGGTGGAATATGGAGGTCTTCATGGAAACTTTCATTACGGAGGTGCTACAAGGGCCGGCTTGATCATCCAATTTTCTAGTTGAAAGGGCCCATAGTTTCACAGAACAGGTCCCGAGACCGGGCCAAAACCCAAGACTAGTGATACCCAAGCTACTCAATTACCACGATTGAGATGCTATCCTAAGCAGGGCACAAGAGCTTGGTGATCTCACCTTTCAAAAATAGTAAGGTGTCCTCCTACCCTGACTTCACTCCCGCTGTCGAGACGGGCTGAATGCTGTTTGCTGCTGCAAAAAGAGCGCTCTAGGATAGGCAGCCTCAATATTCTATGCAATACCCCTCCAGGTTATGGGTACAACACAATAGAAGGGCACATTTTTTCACCAGCCCAGAGGCCGTGCATGATTTTATTGAATCTCTCCTAAAATAATATACGCTCCGGATGTCCCGGTGCTGTCGAGGTCTGGACGGTGGGAGGCCTCCAGAAAATGATGCTCCTTCAACGGCTTAGGACCGTAGTGGCTTGTAGGATCCAGCTTGTTCGTCATTGGCTCGATGGACGCAAACACAGTAGGGGTGGACATGTAATGAGTCAGCCCAGCAGCGTGCCTGTGAAGGATATGAGCAGTGACCTCCCCTCGACAGTTGTGCCACAAGGCGCCACTTGAGTGATGGTTTCCGGCGCCCCCGAGCTGTTGTTCACGCGGATGTCATTGTTGGGGTGTTTGTGGGGGGGGTGTTAGGACTCACTGCCAGTTGGGGGTGGGCAGTGTGGGTGGGGGACGGGGTTAAGGGAGTGGGTTGGGGGTGGGAAGGAGAGCAGGGAACACAGTGCCGCAACAGCAGTTTGGAGTTAAAGCAAAATGGTTCATATCGTCGAAGTTGGATCACATACTCACCTGCAGAAGGTAATGTCAAGGAGGCCAGCCCTGCCATTTCATTAAGCCCATACCCCAGGAATGGCATATAAAGCAATTAGCTGGAATGTGAGGGGACTGAAGGACCCACAGAAGGCACAGAAAGTGATGCAGTATTTTGAGAGGCACGAGGTACGAATAGGTATGCTTCAGGAGACCCACCTCAAAGGCAAAGGGAATGATGGAGTGGCCAAGAGTTGGGGAAGCAGTACATTTTACATGACCTATTCGGCCGGTGTGATGACGCTGATCCACAAGTCGCTGGGGTTTCGGGTGAGTGACACTGTGATAGATCCAGGGGGGGAGGTATGTCATTGTGTCGAGGGTGGTGGGCTATATGTCACTGACCCTTGTTAATATTTATGGGCCAAATGTGAACGACCCCGAATTTTTTAACTCATTGCTGGGACGCTGCCTTAAATTCATGCATACCAATCTGGTGTGGGCGGGGGACTTAAATGTGGTGCTGGATCCCAAGATAGATAAGTCGGGAGGGGGGAGGAGATGATCTAGGGCTGCTGAGGCCGTGTTGAATGCCATGGAATTACACGAACTCCAGGATGTCTGGAGGTTGCATCACCCAGGATGGAGGGCTTCACACACCACACAACAGCACACAACACGTCGTCCAAATTGGACTATATCCTGTCAGGTCAGCACTTGGTGAGTTGCACCGAGGAGTGCATACTACTCCCAAGGACGCTCTCGGATCATGCACCCGTTTTAAGGCCCCTGCGGCTGGGTGAAGCAGCCCCTCGCCCCCGCTGGAGGTTTAAATCTGCAGTGCTGTTGGATATTGCCTTCAAAAATGACATACACAGCTTAATCAAGTATTTTCCGAGGAGAACCTGGGCAAGGTGGCCGGGAGGGGAACACTTTGGGAGGCTTTCAAAGTGGTGCTTCGGGCAGGGTGCATGTCACAGAGTTGGGGGTACAGAAGCTGATTTGTAGGAAGTTAGTCGAAACAGAACTTGAGATCAAAGCTCGGGAGGAGGAGAGAATGAGCTCCCCAAGCACGCTTGCTAAACTAAAGGAGGAACTGGACCGCTTTCACGAATAGGCGGATCAGGAGATTAAGTACTTTGCGAGGGGAGTTATGGCGCCTAGATACGGGGAGGAAGGTAGGCCCGGTAGACACTTAGCGACTTTGGTGAGGCTGGAGCAGGGACATGGGGAAATCACTGCGGTGCGAGCGCAAGGGGGGGTGGGAGATCATTGTGAAACCTACCGACATCGCAGAGACCTTCAGAGGATACTATGAGTCTCTGTACTCGTCGAGGGGTATGCCCTCGCAAGCTACCCTCACAGAGTATATCAAGGCGGCGGCTCTCCCCCACCTTAGCACAGAGGTGGCAGAAGGGTTAGCAGCCCCTCCTTACCGTAGAGGATATTCTGAGGACGTTGTGGAATTTCCCATCATCCAAAGCACCCGGAACGTGCAGTTTGACGGCCGAGTTCTATAAAGAATGGGGACCGGAACAGGCATGCCATATGCTGGGAGCCTGGGAGGAGGGCATGGTGGCGGGACAACTCCCGCCCACTATGAGGGAAGCGGTGGTGACTTTAATCCTTAAGCCGGGCAAGGACCCGCTGGATTGTTCATCATATCGTGTGATTTCATTACTTAATCTTGACACTAAAATCTTCGCTAAAATACTGGCTGACCGCCTACTCCTGCACATCACGCAAATAATCCACAGTGACTAATCAGGATTTATTCCGGGGAGGTCGACCTCTTTGAACCTAAGGAGGCTCTTCGCGATAATGGCCCAGATAGATCCTTCCAGGCAGGCGATGGCGGCACTGCTGGACATGAAAAAAGCATTTGATTCCGTGGAATGGAATTTTCTGTTTGAGGTCTTGTCACAGGTGGGTATCCCGGAGTATTTCCTGAGAGCCATAAGACTACTCTACTCAGGCTCTGGTGGCCAGATAAGTATCGGGACCTCGCTCTCAGACTCACTTAGACTGGGTAGAGGTACTAGACAGGGGTGCCCTCTGTCCCCCCTGTTATTCGCTCTAGCAATTGAAGTCCTGGCATGTCGGCTGTGGAAGTTCCAAAGCCACAGGGCTTTACCCATGGGAAAGGGGAAAGAACTCATATCGTTGTACGCTGACAAAGCCATTTTGTACCTCAGGAACCCGGAGGTCAACCTGGGCCCTCTGACATGAGAAATTGTGGACTTCGGAGTGACCTCCGTACTCCTACTGAACCAGTCCAAGTCCATACTTTTCCCCCTCAATTCGTCTACCACGCACCAGCTAAACAAAGAGGGGTTTGGGTGGGAACAGTCGTCGTAACGTATTTGGGGATTAAGGCAGTGGTCGAAGTGTATGAAAAGAAGTAGTGGAACTATGTTCCCTGCTGGCCTGCACCGCTCCCCACAAACCCCATTGACGCACCCCCTCCCATGCACAATACAAACCCAAAAACACATGCGCCAGATGTTTAAGGGAACATACAGTGCAGTGCACTGAAAGTGCAAGTTTCAACTTCTTCCTACACCTTTATTTTAAAAGGAAACCGTTCCGGAACGGTTTCTTTTTACAATAAAAGTATAGGAACGGTACAACCTAATTAAAAGAAGTAGAGGAGAACCGCTCCCGAACGCTCCCACCAACTTCGACCACTGGAGTAAGGTCAGCCGAGGGGCCCAATCATTGCTCAGGGATAATCATTTGGATTACTTGCAGACCCTGAAGAAGAAAGTTGAGTGGTGCAGGATCCCGCTATCGCTCTTGAGTAGAGTGGCCTTGGCCAAAATGGTGGTAGTACCTAAGCTTCTTTATTTATTTCAGAACCTCCCAGACTGGCCAGGGGTGGATTTCTTACGCAAGGTGCGTACCCAGCTGATCAAGTTGGCCTGGCATCCAAAAGTTCTGCGTATAAGCTGGGATGAGCTAATACAAACATGGGAGAAGGGTGGGATCTGCGCACCGGATATTGAGGCCTACTTCCTAGTGGCTCAATTATCTTTCACTCTATACTGGAGGCCGGGCACGCCGGGTGTACCCCATGTTCGCATTGAACAGTGGCCCGTGAAACCTTATTCCCTTCAGGGGGTGTTGATCTCGGGGAAGGTGCGTGCATGGAGGATGGCTCTGAAAAGTCTTGGGGTGGGACATCCCTTTGATCCTGGTATTTCAATATGGTACAGAGATGGCTTGAGACTGACGTGTGATGCGGCCTTGGCTAGAGACTGGAGGGGTGGGAGATCGAGCGACTGAAGGATCTGTATCCGGACGGGGGTTTGTTGCGCAAGATACATTCATAGAGAGGATGGGCGGAGGGCTCCAGCGTAGACTCCAGTGTTTTAGAATGAAAATGGCAATGAGGGAATGGTGCCCAGAGTTTCCTGCCATGCCAGAAAGCACTCCACTCCTTCACTATATCAAGAATTCCCCCGGTTTTTGAGGGGTACTATCCTCCATATATAAACTAATCCTGGCAGATGCTCATCATGAACCCTCTAAATACATAAGTCGGTGGGAGGAGGACGCAGGGGAGACTTTTAGTGCCAAACAATGGAAGGTGTTGTGCGGGGTCACCCATGTGGCAACCTTAGCTCCAGGTTACAGTTGATTCAACTCAAAACACTCCACAGGGTTTACATCACCCCAGCCCGGGCTCATAAATATGACATGTCCAGGTCGGCCAGGTGCCCGAAATGCTCTAGGGAGCCTGCGGACATCACGCATATGTTGTGGGAATGTGTGCAGCTAAAACCCTTTTGGGAAAGCGTTATGAAGACAATGTCAGACATGCTAGGGCTTATAATCCCGTGTACATTAATGTGTGGTATGTTCGAATGGTCCCCCGGGGTGCCAAAGTGCACACGTAAACTGCTGGTGACCTGCATGATACTGGCCAGGCGGTGTATTTTGATGAAGTGGACAAATGCGAACCCGCCAGTGACATCCAGGTGGTTGACAGACGTGATCTGGATGAGCAACTTGGACAGGGAAAATGCTGCCCTATGCGGGTGCAAGAATAAACCAAAGGATATATGGGGGCCCCTATCAGCCTATCTGTTGACACTGGATTTGGCGCCAACCTGAAGGGGGCCGCATAGTGATGGGAATACAAAACTGTCTCACCTGCGGGCAATCCAGGTGTGGGTATATGTCAACTGAAGTGGGCTATAATCGAACCCTCAATGCTCATGTGTTGTATTTATGAAGACTGGTGATTTGGTGAATGTACACTTTCATGACTGTTCCCCGGTGGTCTGATGTCTTGATGATGTGAACCGGTTAATAAAGAAATGTTTTTGAAAAAACAAAAAAAAAACAATTGTACATGGATATTCACACCACATTGGCACCACATCGAACACCTGGTTGTAAACCAGCTTGAAGGTGACTTATTGAATGGTTGTTTAATAAATATGTAAATATTGTCAATTTTGCCTTAGCCAATGTCTTCCTTGCTGCACCAAGCAGTGAGATGGGCCTATAATTGTCTGGGTCCTCTCACCCCCTGTATTTATATATTAGGTCAATGTCTGCTGTTGTCCAGAAGGGTAGGACCATACCCGTTTCCAGAACCGCGTTGTAAAGACATTAAAACATTGGGCCCCAAATATGTTTCAATTTCAAAAACCTCAATTGGGATTTTATTTTTTGTTTAAATATTTTTATTAGTTTTCAGTGTAAGAACAATGTAACCATTAACAATCCAGAAATTCATTTTGTACAACTTAGTTAAACCTTCACCTCTCAACAATTCTGCGACATTCCATGTATACAACGTAAATCATAGCGCTACGCCATAAGGTGTACAATTCATAGTTTCCGGTCATTCATTTAATGCGTAATGAAAGAAAGAATGATGAAGAAGAAAAAAAAAAAAACAAGAGCATTTATTCACTAAGTTGAGTTCATTGGGTCAATTATCTCATTGTAAATCAGATTAGTCCATAAATTCATTTGAGGGTGGGAGATGTCAGAATACATAATCACAGCTACTGCTTCTGCATTTCCACCGCCTAAAGCGTGCAAATATATAGTTAATGTGGGCATGGGTTACCGCTGCTGCGTTTCTCCAACTAATACGTGCAATTACAAATTTAATGCCATCATCGGCAATTCAAGAATTCATAAAGTGCTTCAAGAGTTGCGGTTGAAAATACATGTGTTCCTTATCAGATACAAAGTCTAGAAAGGGGTGCCATATTTTCCGGAATCTCGAGAGTTTCACCTTCACCACATCCGTAAGTTTTTCTAGACCTAGCAGTTCCCATAACTTTAACCACCAGTACGCTAGGTGTGGGCCTTCTATTGTCTTCCAAAATCTAACTCTGGTGATACGGGCAGCCACCAATAAATGGGAGATTAGGCTTGCTTTGTGTCCTGACATTGGAAAGGACCCGTCTTCTGGGGCGTCCCCTAATAAGAACACTCTAGGGTCCATAGGGAGTAAAGAACCCGTGATATCTTTGATTTTAGATCTCACTTCTAACCAGTATGATTGAATAACCCGACAATGCCACCACATGTGTGCCATGTCTCCTCGTTCACCACACCCGTGCCAACATGTATCTGGATATTCTGGGTTAATGGAGTGAAGCCTATTGGGGGAAATACCACCTAAAACAAATTTTAATAGCGTTTTCTTTTATTTGGGTGCAGCGAGAACTAGTCTGGGCATGGTGCCAGATTCGCTGCCAAGACTCGTCTGTAATCTCTAGGCCCAGCTCTCTCTCCCAAGCTTTCATATATGGGAGCTTCTCCTCCATGGAGGCTCTCTCCAGGAGTTTATAACATAGCGATATCTTATGGGATTGGTGTCCTTCAAGAATTTTCAACTCTATGCCAAGGGAGTGTTCTTTGAGCTGCTCGGCGGATGTCCCTATTAGTAAGCCAATGGCGTAGTTGTATATATCGAAAGCGTTCTGTCTCTGGGAGATCAAACTTCTCTTTGCATGCCTGGAAGGTCAGTGGTTCCTGGTCTACATATAGATCTCTCAGGCATGGTGGTTTGTCTCGACTCCAGGTCCGGTACGCTGTTGGCGCTAGTCCCGGAGTGAAAGCAGGATTTTGGGTTATGGGGGACAATGGCCCCAGACCCAGTGGGATACCCCTCTGGGGTCGTGCTTTATCCCAACATTTCAGGGTGGTCAAGGTGGTTGGCAGGATACCAGTTTTAAAATTACGTGCCTCTGTTTGTAGAAACGGGAGGTGAGCTAAAGGGAGTGCAGAAGCGGTCTGCTCTATCTCCAGCCACTTGGGTGGGTCCGGGGCGCCCCTCCAAGAGATCATTATCGCCGTCTGCGCCGCTCTGTAATAACGTGGTAGCGAGGGGAGGCCCAGGCCCCCCAACATTCTTCCCCTTGTCAAGAGTTTCCCAGGGATACACGGCTTCTTCCTCTTCCAGATAAACTGGTATATTTCCTTTTGGAGTTTTATAAGCTCAAATTCTGGGATGGCTATTGGCAAACAATGAAAGGCATATAATAGTTTCGGGAGAAGTGTCATTTTAACCGCATTAATACAGCCAAGCCATGAGATTTCCTGAGAATTCCATCGCTGTAGCCATTCCTTCAATTCTTTAAGCAGTGGGGCAATGTTCGCTCTGTAGAGGCCTGCATATGTTGGGGTCAGTTTTACTCCCAAATATGAAATTTCCGTTGGGGACCAGGGGAAGTTCGTCAGTGTTTGCAGCTCCTCTAATCTATCCACGTCTACAGTCAGGGGCATTCCTATTGATTTAGCGGGATATGTCCTGAAGCCAGATATCTCAGCGAATTGAGTTAGGAGACCTAAGAGGGGCGGGAGTGTATGAGGGGCGTCTCGCAAAAAGCAAAGTAAATCATCCGCATAAAGCGCGATCTTATGGGACTGCCCCCCTACCTCGAAACCTTGGATACCTGGATGTGATCTTATATGTTGAGCAAGAGGCTCCATAGCTAAGGCAAATATCAATGGGGACAAAGGACAGCCCTGTCTCGTGCCCTTGGCTGATTCGATAAGGGGAGTCCAATTCTTATTAACTTTAAGTTTAGTCGAAGGAATTCAAAAATTTGAGAGTACTCAATTGGGATTTTATCTGGACCTGGGGACATGCTAATTTCTTGCTCTGCAATGGCCATTTTCATCTCATGTAAAGTGAATTTTAATGCATGACTGTCTTTTTTGTACATTTCTACCTGTAGGCAGTGGCTTTTATCTTTCTCTGTCTTCAATACACTACTGTCCTCATTTTAGACTCTTTTGAAATAGTTCATTAATATGTCGGCTGGAATATTTCACTGTATACTGTTGCCCTTTTCTCTATGTGCCGCAATATTCATTCTCCAGAATCCTGTGCTGTCATTCTTGGCAGCAGTTTCTACAAGCTCTTGCCATCTATCCTAGGTATTTTCTTTCTTTTTCTTAGATAACAACTTGTAGCATCTCAGCTCAGCCATAGGATAGGAAGCTGCCTGGTGGAGTAGTGACCTGCCTGACTTCACCATGGTTCCACACGCTGCATCTGATTGGTGGAGCCAACCCGAGTTCCACTATGTTCTGGAATGGAGAACTCAAATTGAAAAGGAACAGTTGTCAGCGTCTGCGGGCTTGAGCAGACTCCCTCCTCTTTTCCCTGTTAATATAACTTAAGTATAATAAATATATTAATACCTCATAACTTGCCCTGTATAGCATCCGCCTCTCTCCACTCCGATACTACAATTGGCGATGAGGATTCGTTCCCAAGCTAGCTGCCAGCTGTTCACACGTGCCCGAGCATTGAAGCGGCCCCGTACGTGCATCCTGAAGGTAACGCGCTCTGCTCCACGTTATCCACGTTATCCGATCCATGCCAGTATATGTATTACACACGATTGTTCATGCATAATCACAGAGCTGTTCACTACGCGGCAAGCAGGATCACGTCCATACCTCCAGTTTCGCTGTGCGCGCATGCGCTGTGTTTTGTTTTGGCAGATCGAGGTGACGACGCATTTTAAAGGGACACGCATGTTGCTGATGCTCGGCAGCATATGTTATAAACTGATGCATACATGTTGATACCCTTGACAGTGTGCATTGAATGCCGAGACTTTGCATATGGTTTCTATAAAGGAAATACATAATTGAAATGATCATAACTGATGGACAATTGACGGACAGTATTGTGTAGAAGTGTGCACAGCATCTCTACACAGGCTGCAATATTCACAGCTAATTATGGAAATAAGCTCAATCTACCCAGTTGTAATTGGCATATGTGGAGTATAATTGATGGACATTATTTTCAGAAGCCTGCACAGGAAGACTTTGCAAGCTGCAATTCTTATAACAAGTTCAAAATGACCTCAAATTGCCACGTCAGTCTCATAATAAGTGGTATCAATACAAATATTCAATAGTTACATTAATGGACAAGTAGCATGCATCACTCAGGAAGACTGCAATAAATCAATTATCAACAGCAATACATTCATTATCAACAGCTTACCATATTGTACCAGGGCTTTTAGCAGCGTTTCCGCGCCTGCGTTTTTTATGCCAAGTACTGATGAGCCAATCGTATTGCTACATTGTTTGGGCCCAGCTGGTCAGGAGAAACTGTCAATTGAAGAAGGGTCTGACACCAATGAATATGAGCAGGCTGTCAAGAAGATTGACAAGCATTTTGAAAAGAAAATAAGTATTATTTTGGAAAGGTACAAATTTGGGAAAAGGACACAAGAGGAGGGAGAAGGTGTTGAGAAATGTATTACAGCTCTGAGAAAACTTGCAAAGTCATGTAATTTCAATGAGCATCTTGATGAGAGACTAAGGGACCAGTTTATGTTGGAATGTCATAGTGCTAAAGTGAGGGGAAAACTCTGGTCGGAAAATGACCCACCCCTCGATATAGTACTTCGTGTGGCAAAGGAGGTAGAACATACTGAAGAATGCGTGAAAGAATTGGAAGATAAAATGAAACATATGAAAATTGAAAACAGCCATAATAAAACCACGAAAGCGCTTTGGAGTAATGCTGAAGAAAATGAGTCCATTTCAATGATCAATAATACTTCTGTCAAACGGAAGGTGCCGCATAAGCAGTATGGGTCATCACAAACTGATAAAGGAAAATACAAACCCAATCATAAAGGAGTGGCTAGTGATCGCAACAGAAAAGATAGCCCCGACAAGCAATCCATGAATGTTAGGAGACGCCAAGGAAAATGTTACAGATGTGATAGTGTCAATCACTGGGTCGATGACCCAGATTGTCCGGCTTTGAAGATCATCTGCAGCAAGTGCAAAGGCAAAGGTCACTATTCAAAGTGCTGCAGATTCCAAAATACTTCTACCAATTGGATAGGAGGAAACTCGGATAGTGGTCATAGTTGTGGAGAAGAAGGTGAAGAATGCGTGTTTGTCATAACTGGAGATGACGATGAAGAAGTCTTGGAGAGCCCCAAAGCCTTGGTTTCGGTTGATGGAGTAGAATTGAATATGATGATTGATACCGGTGCAAAGTATACGCTGTTACCACAGCAGTGACTGATATCAGTCCTAGGGTTTATGGTGGAGTGAAAATTGACATCATAGGTTGGTATTGGGCAAAATTAAAGTTTAAAGACAGAAGAGCCAAGGGTAAAGTTTACATCACCAATGTGGGCAGGACACCACTGCTGAGTTGGACCCATCAAAGTAAATTGCAAGTCAAATTGGACTCTACCATTGAGGACTCCGTTTTTGCTGTTAGCAATGATGAGAGTAAACTTAATAATGGTCGTCTCATGAATAAAATGACCAATATGGAGATCATGCAAGCTGTTTTTCGTGAAGGTGTGGGATGCCTTCAGGGTTATGTGCATGAAATACAGTTGAGACCAAATCATAATCCAATAGCCCAGAAATTGAGGAATGTTCCTTTGTCCATGCGTGATGAAGTCAATAAAGAAATGAGAACAATGGAAGAATTGGGGATTATTGAAAGCATTGATGCCAGTGAATGGGTCTCGCCTTTGGTTGTCATAAGAAAGAAATCTGGTAAACTCAGAATCTTTGTTGATATGCGTGAATTGAATAGGTGTGTTGTTCCGGAACGACACCCTCTTCCCAACATTCAAGAAATAATCTCCACTATCGGACCTTCAAAGTTTTTCTCCACGTTGGATTTAACTTCTGCATATCACCAGATTAAATTGCATAAACGCTCTAGGAATCTTACTGCATTCATTACGCGGGATGGGCTTTACCAATTCAAGAGGATGCCATTTGGGTTGGTGTCGGCAGCTTCCGTGTTCCAGAAGGTGATGTACAATTTGTTCAGTGGCGCAGCTGGTGTGATTTTCTTCCAAGATGACATTTTGGTTCATGCTGACAATCAGATTTTGCACGATGAGAGGCTGCGGTATGATTGTGAAAAGTTATAAAGATCAGGAATGACTTTAAGTAAGGATAAATGTAAAATCAACTGTTCTGAGATTGAATATTTGGGGCATAAGATCTCTGCTGAAGGAATTTCTCCCAGGCCACAATTGGTTGATACCATCAATAAGATGCCAATACCGCGCAGCAAGGATGAAATTTGTACATTTATTGGAATGGCGGAGTATTACTCCAAGTTTGTTAAAGATTTTGCAATTCACACAGTTCCCCTACGGGAACTACTCAAAAGTAAGGGTTTTGAGTGGAACAATGAGTATGAAGAAGAGTTCAATTTCATTAAAACTGCTATAAGCTCAGCTCCAGCTCTGAAGAATTTCTGCATGGGCAAGAAAGTAATCATCACAACTGATGCTAGTAATGTTGGCTTAGGAGCTGTTGTTACTCAAGAGGATAAATGGCGTGAAGTTTTAATTGCATTTGCTTCAGGGTTGCTAAAAGGGGCTGAGTTGTCATATGCTGCAATTGAAAAAGAAGCTTTGGCGATAAAATGGGCAGCTGAAAAATTCAGGAGTTTTATATGGGGAAATGAAGTTGAATTCCACACAGACCACAAACCATTGACTCATGTATTTATGTCTAAAGGTCTAGACAAAGTCTCCAATAGAATCAGGAGGTGGGTGATGCTGCTACAGGAATTCAATTACACAGTAATATATGTGCCTGGAGCTAAGAATGTCACGGCTGACTGTTTGTCTCGCCTAACAAACATCTCAGAAATTGATGATGGGGAAGATAACGTGGAAGTCGTTTTGAGCATTGATGCAACATCCATTTCAAAGACTGAATGGGATAATGCTAGCGAGAAGATGAGAATTTCAAATGTTTGAAGGAATTACTAAATTGTCAGAGTCCTAGGAGAAAGTCGAAATTTGAAGATGCAAATTTGATGGCCTTCTGGTCTATTGTAGATGAATTACTTGTACATGACAAATTCATTATGAGAGGTGACAAGATAATTCCTCCCTCAAGTCTACGCCAGAGGGTCATTGAACTTGGACATGAAGGCCATCAGGGTATCATAAAGACCAAACAAAGAATAAGGAATGACTTCTGGTGGCCCGGATGTGATTTACAGATAGAACGCTACATCAGGGACTGTATCCTTTGCTTCAATAATGAGAAAGGCCCTCATTACGACCCTGGCGGAAAGTGACTGATCTGACCGCCATAGCGTGAATAGCGTTTCCGCCATTGCACGACGGAGCAAAGTGCGGCTAATTCCGACCCATCGGGCACCAGCACTACGCCATGGCGGAAGTGCAAAGTCCGCGATGGCGGAAATGTCCCCAAAACGCCCCTCACCGCCGTCGTACGGCGCCCTAGGTGCAATTCCGCCACCCATCTTAGCGGTCACCGTAATGAGCGGCAATCGGAAAGTACGGTGACCGTAAATATACGGAAACGGAAGTAAAAACATGGTCCCGGAACGGGAAACAGCACGCCGTACACCTATAAAATCAGAATTCCCACACAACCATTAAAAATACTACCCTGAGACACATCCCAACCCGTCATCCACCCTAGTGAAAGCAATAGAAATGGGAAAAGTAGCGAAAAAAGCGTGCGACCGCAAGCGGCAGGTCCACTTCTCCCGTGAGGAACTCACCGTGCTCACAGAGACCCTCCAGGAGAATGCTGCCGTCGTCTTCTCGACGCAAATGACCAGGACGGCACTTGCGAACAAGAAGGCCATATGGGCGCTGGTGGCACAGCGGGTAAGTGCGGTGGGGACCGCACCCCTCAACCCACAGCAATGCAGAAAGCGATGGGACGACCTGCGGATACGCGTACGGAGCATACTATCCGCCAACCGTAACATTGCCACAGCTACCGGGGGAGGATCGGAATCACCCATCAAGTTGACCCCCTGGGAAGAAATCTGTGCCTCCACCATTGGAATGGAGAGTATAGAGGGAGTCGGAGGGATGGAGAAAGGAGTGCAGACATCCGAAGAAACCGGTAGGTGGGCCAAATAAAACAATGCTAAATCCACAATGTCCAATCATGTGAAGTACCATGTGTCCACATAGTGCAACAGTAACACATGTCCAGGAGAACGTCCACATACATTGGCCTGATAGCGCACTTTAAAACTCACATTAAATACATAAATAATTAAAAATCCTAAAAACACCCTCTACACGTGCAGCAGGCACACCCTAACTGCAGGCTGCAAAACAACTGCATCCTCAATCCACACAAAAATGAAACCACCTCCAAGGCCCCGACCCAAATCACCCTCAGGTACCACCCCAATGCATGTGATACATTGCCATTCCAATTTCAACAGACCCATTAATAACGCTCGCCCTCCTTTACTCCACCACAGGGTCCGATTCAAACGACGAGCTCCAGGACACCCCTACCAGCACACCTGCAAAGAGGGCCAAGACCAACGGCCAAAGACCCTCCAACTCAGCTGCACGCATCAAGACACGGCAGCAGCACAAATCAAGTGGCAGCACACAGGAGGGAACTTCTACAGGCACCCCAGCAGCCAGCATGGCCACAACAGCAGCACCACAGGTCCCCCCAATGGATGCCACAGAAGGCACTGCTTCTGGTGGCAGCAGCACCATAGGTGACACCCCATTAATGGCAGCATGCTCCGACACAGAAAACGGGGATGTCGAAGTAAGATCCATCCATGACCTGTCTCAATCCCCCTGTTTGTTCCATCCCGTACACCATGAGGATACCACGCAGGGGCACCCACAAGACGACGACTGGCCATCCCCCACAAGCCCTGTGGCAAGGCAACATGAGGTGACCAGCCCCTCTGTGACACCACCGCAAATGGCCATGGCACAGCAGAGGCAACAGTCCCTCGACCAGGTGATCGTGCAACAGCAGCAACTGGCCACGCTCCTCAAGGACCATGCTGATGAATGTGGGGATACTAAGGCAGCCATAGAAACATCAACTGAGACACTTAGGGCAGAAATGGAGAGAAGCACCGAGAGCCTGAGAGTACAAATGGAGAGAAGCACCGAGAGCCTGAGAGTACAAATGGAGAGAAGCACCGAGAGCCTGAGGGGGGAACTGCATGCGACGTCCAAAGACGTATGTGCTGAACTTGCCGCTGTGCGCCGTGTGCTCACTGAGCTCTCACAAACCCTTAGGGACATGCATGGACGTGAGCAGGCAGAGACATCATCCGTTGCAAGTTCCATCCAGGGCAGCCCCCAACGTAGATCTGGGAGGAACCTGCGCTCCACAGGCATGGGTGCCCCTGATACCCGGAGAGGGGGCTTGCAATAGCGTCTGCCCACTGACAATGAGCATCTTCGGACACTGGTGTTCGGGGGGGAGGTAGGAGGGTGGAGGGGGTGTGTTGGGCTCACTTGGGTGGCGGGTCGATGGGGTGTGTAACATAATTTCACATATGCTATAAACAATGCACGATCATCCAATGAGATGTGTGGACATTGATCTTTGTGTACGAGGCCTTTATAGGCGTACAGTCCATATTGTGCATGTTCCAGACACACACAGTGCCACAAGTCCCGTGTCCATGTATCAGCCACCAGGCGTGAGTGCTAGAAGGATGAATCAATGAGAATCTGACGAATGTCACGGCCCTCCTGTGCCTCGCAGACTCCTTGAGGTGCTGCCACATCCCCACCCTCATCATGACCATCTTCAGGTGCTTGCAGTTCTGCGTCAGGGGGCATGGGCACATTTCTACGTACGCACATGTTGTGTAGCATGACACATGCCATGACCATCTTTGCTATCTTCTCATGGCGGTACAGGAGTGCCCCGCCAGACCTGCTGAGGCAGCGGAAACGAGTCTTCAGTAGGCCGAATGCCTGTTCTATGACTACACGGGTACGTGAGTGGGCATGGTTGTAGTCCTCCTCATACTGGTTCTGTGGGTTCCGGAGTGGTGTAAGGAGCCATCTCTTCAGTGGATACCCGGCATCACCTGTATGTGGACAATAAAGGATGTTTGTGGAATGACATTGCTACGTACGCACCCCCCCCTTCCTGCCAGGTCATTGCCGCATCACATACCCCACATTATCATGCATGAAATGAGACTCACCGAGTAGCCAGGATCTGTTCCCTGCGTGTCGCTCCATGTAGCGTGGTATTGTAGAGTTCCTCAAGACCATAGAATCATGGGTTGATCCAGGAAATCGGGCACAACAATGTGTAATGATCCTGTTGGAGTCACACACCATTTGTACATTAAGAGAATGAAATTGTTTTCGGTTGCGGTACTGGGCCTCCATGGCATGTGGGATGACCAGTTCCACATGAGTGCAGTCGATGGCACCAACGCAACCCGGTATGCCGCCAAGTGCATGGAATCCCACTTTTGTGTTCGTAATTTCCTGCTCCGAGCGTGGTAGAGAGATGTAGTCGTCTGCGTGCTTCAGGAGGGCATCGAGCACTTGCAATAGTGTCCGTGAGAACACTGGCTGTGAAATGCCATGCAACTGTCCGCCTGTGTGCTGGTAGGTGCCTGTGGCCAGGAAGTGGAGTACAGACACCACCTTCAGTAGGGGTGGGATGGCGGTTGGGCTATCTATCATGCAGACAAGGTCAGCCTGTGTCATGTCCACAATGGCGGTTATGGTGTCCCGGTCCAAACGGTAGAGGGTGTGGATCTGCTCATCCGTGAGGTTGAACGGATGTGCTCGGAGGCGTGGGATTGCGGGCTGCCTGCGTGGTGGTAGTGGCTGTGCTGGCGGGCCTTGCTGGCCCTGCCTTGCCCTCCTCCTCCTCCTGCGTCTCCTCTGTGCGGCCGGTTGTTGTAGTAGTTGGTGTTCGTCTTCTTCTTGAAGTTGGAATACTTGCAGTGCTATCAGGTCCCCCAGGGCCAACATCGCTAGTCCTGCCGGTAGCATTTTGGAGTGGGTGTGGTTGTGGGAGGGGGTTGGGTGTGCAATTTATGTGTTTACAAGCTGTATTGCCTCCACCTGTGGTGATTCATTCCACCTGTGCAAGCTGCAATCCCCTTTGGGCGAGCACGTCCCGCACACAACGCTGCAATTCGACGCATGGCATCTTGCCATTACAATCATGTATTTCATCCCGATGGCAGTGAGATATTGGTTCATATGTTCATTCTGCTATGGTCCCATTGCTTCACATACTATCTTTGCAGTCGCGAACAAACTTGTGAAGGGTCAGTGGAATGTAGTACTCGATTAACGGTGGACCCTCATGCAGCACTGTACCGAGGTTCACCGACGGGCGGGGCGTCCCATTTGTGAGTGAAGCCAGTTGCCATTTTCACACACTGCCGCACTACATGGATGAATTTGTGATTTCAAGCGGTCACAGATGCCTTTTCGACGTGATGTTGCAAATGAGGAATTCGAAGGACAGCGCTTTCGGTTTTCAGCTAGCGGCGAGGAGACGCCCACAGGTCTGACTGCAGATATGAGTTTCTATTGTTTAATGTCCTTCGGACAGGGGCCATGGCGAGAATGCTATGATTGATATGAATAGTATGGGATGCGCAATAGCGTAGTGGACGATAAGGCCGGACGTTCCCAAATACATGTTACTTCACAACACTGGAATTCCAGGCTGGAGCACAGTGGATTTTGCAGACTGCATTACGCACAGACTCAATGGAAATTTCACATGTTATGTGAGTAAATAATCAGGCGTTTTCATACCGGGATGAGGGAATGATGTATGGATGCATGGACAGATGATTTGATGGAGAGTTTGCCATGTACAGGGCTTTTTGGAATCTATCCACCTCCCCTGCGCTATGTGATGCAGAGCTGCCATAGTGGGACCATCGTCTTTCTGCCCTTGTTGAACCCTCCCTGTCTCGACGCGCCTTCAAACACTTGTGTCTATGCACGTTACTAATCCCATCTAATGGATTCTGCCTTAACAGACGCATGCACACAAACACTCGTTTGTAATAGTGTTTTCACCTCGATCTTTGTAGTTGTGATTCGCAAGTGATTTTTGGGTGGGAATAATCCTTTTGAGTGGGCTAGCATGCATATGGCTGTAGATTTAGTGTGATCATTGAAGTGAGTAATACAAATCAAGTTCTGATGGCCATACTATTCTTTTTCATTTCATTTGGGTGACAGGTATCTCCTCCCCTTTTGCCGCTGCCATCTGTATGCCACTCCTGCAGATGGCTTTTACTCCCGACACCTGCTGTTTCGAGTTAATCAGTGGAGCACCATTACGATCTTATGGGACGATCGCCAATGGGCCACATGCCCTTACGCAGTACTAGTGGCTAGGAGCAACATTTCGACCTTTCAGCTGGACTAGTGCCTACCTAATGGGACGGCCCTGCGGTTCTAGGCGCTTCCATGTTGCCTTTTTGAACGTGAATGTAGCCCCTGTGTACCATGGAGGAACAGGGCGTCACACAAGCAGAAGCTGGTCATTTATTGCGGATGCAGCCCACAATACTGAAATGTATTTTGGAGTTCATGACCTAATGGCTGTATGGGCTTGGTGATTTTGTGGTGCATTAAATTTCTATTCTGATATTAACCGTGTAGCGTTATTCTTTGCAAGTAATGTAGCATATTCCTATTTGTGGAGCGGTGTATTGTGAGGAGATCTGCATTGGGTTCCGGCTTCTGAGTATAGTTGCGTGGTCCTGTACTGGCCGCGTTTGCCTACGAAGCCCAGTAAGGTCAGGGATGGGGCCTGCCATTATGACTGTTTTAATGATGTCATGCTCAAGGGCGGGGGATTAGCTTTTGTGTAACAGATGCCGGTCAGCCAGGTGGATTGGTGGAATGATGTGATTATCAGACTATGGCTGGTCACAGGTGCCTGTGTTTGCGTGCGTTTCATGGAGGGAGACTGAGGTCATGTCCATTGGAATAGCTTCTGTATTCGTGCCATCTGTGCCCTGCAGCTCCCATTGGCCCCTCTTGAGATGAGCCTGGCTGCTCTGTCACTCTGCCAACTTGTGTGGTACATGCTTATGCTGATGGTTGGTTTGTTTACTGGCAGGAGTACAGGGCTGGTGCAGTCTCACTCAGGATACTGCTTTGAATGTTGCCTTACACTGGTGTCAGTCGATGGGGGGGCCTGTTTTTGTTTGTCTCATTTTTCTTCTCATGTTGCTGTACTTGAACCTTCACATGCCTGTGCTGCATCAGTGCGGCAATGGTGCCATGGCAAATATGGATGCCCACTCACAAGGCACTTGGAGCCCCTGGATTCATTTGTTCGTTGCCATGCATGGGTGACTTGTACATTGCACTGGTTGCATTGTGTGACTTCATTGCACCTACGAGGAGTTGTGCAATGTGGCCAGTGAGTGGTGTACAGGCACTCAGTAGGGCCGTTTACGGTTGATTCACGATGCCGTACTTCTCACCATGGCGGAATGGTACTTTCCGCCATGCTTGATGGCGTTAGGTACATGTCCGCTAGGGTCAGAATTCGCGTACCGTTGCGCCATGGTGGTAATTACGGTTTGGCATGGCACGCGTGCGCGTACTTGGTGCAGTTAGCGTTGGCGTTCACTACGGTGTCGCTGATGGCATCGTACTTTACGGTGACGGGTCATAATCGCACCGAGCGCTATTCGATGGCGGTATTGCATTTCCGCCATCGTTTTTCGATTTCTGCCAGGGTCGTAATGAGGGCCAAAAACTGTGTGGGTGTGAAACAAACCATGGTGATGACTGAGATTCCTAGCAAAGTAGGGAAGGATGTGGGCATGGATATCCTTGGTCCAGTGAGTAGCAATGGTGTGCAGAAATACTGTCTAGTAATTATTGATTTACTCACCAGGTGGGTAGAAGTCTTGATTGCATCCAGTATTACGGGGAAAACTGTGACTGATTTTTTATCTGCTATCTGTGAGAGGGAAGGATACCCAGGGAGTATTCTCTCTGATAATGGTACACAATTTAAATCCAAGGAGGTGGCAGATTTCTGTAATAAATACTTCATTGAGAATAAAACAAGTTTTATTTACCACCCCCAGACTAATGGGATGGTCGAACGTTTCAATAAGATTTTGAAGGAGACGATCAGAATGGCTTGGTCCAATGGTATGGACTGGGAGGAAGCGGTCAGGGAAAGAGTGATTGCTCATCGCTTTACACCACATTCCAGCACAGGCCTTTCGCCTTTTTAACTCAGTAGAGGAAGAAAGGCTACTACTAAATTGGCTCCTGTCTGGCTAGACAACAAAGACAAGGGTGTAGAGAAGGATTTTGGTACAGTGTGTGATAAGATCAGAAAAGTTCAAAGGAAGAATAAAATTGTTTTTGATAAGGGAGCACACAATGACAAATATGATATGACCACTGTTGTGGGGAAGTTGGTTAGGATACGACTTCCCCCAGCTCTTAGAGTGGGCCCATGTAAGTGGTCCATGCCTATTAAAGTTGTTGAAGCATGGCGTCACACACTCAGAACGGAAGATGGCAGTGTCTGGAATGTTGAGAGGATTTGGGTATGTGAGGACAGCAAACATAGCGAGAATGGCAGTAAGAATGACAGTTTGGGTGTGGAAAAAAGAAAGTGGGGGCCTGGTGGTGAGATTGATGTGAGGAAGAGGAAATGTACATCTAGTGATAAAAATAAACCAAAAGACGTTTCCTTGTCAGTTAAATCAAGAGATACTGGCGGCAAGTCCAGATGGGGAAGATAGTATCGTCTACCAAAGCGGATGGAGGACTATGTGTGACTTTTTCTATCATTTTTCTTATCTTCAATTTTGTGTTTTTGTTGGTTCTGTCATCAGACATTTGTTTCTGAACATTATAAAGGAAGGGAGATGTGTAGCATCTCAGCTCAGCCACAGGAGAGGAAGCTGCCTGGTGGAGTAATGACCTGCCTGAATTCACCATGGTTCCACACGCTGCATCTGATTGGTGGAGCCAACCCGAGCTCCCCTATGTTCTGGAATGGAGAACTCGAATTGAAAAGGAACAGTTGTCAGCGTCTGCGGGCTTGAGCAGACTCCCTCTTTTCCCTGTTCATATAACTTAAGTATAATAAATATATTAATACCTCATAACTTGCCCTGTATAGTGTCTGTCTCTCTCCACTCCGATACTACTCAACTGCTTATAGAAACATGTAAGGAGTCTAACCTGATGCCCATCATGGATTCCTAAGTTTTTAAGTGTCTTTATCATTGCAGTTTTTGCCCTGCAGAACACCATGTCATACCAATTACCGTGTTTTACTGTAGCAGCGTTTACACATTCCTTAGTTCTTGTGAATAACAGGTTTATTTCCCTTACAATCTCTTAATACATTATAACCAAATCTCAATTATCCATATTGCAGTCACCCAAGAATGTTTCCAATAATGGTAAGATATTTTGATAGATGGTTGGCAACATATTTCTTTCCTCAGTGCCAGTCTATTTAAGTGCTTTTTGTGCGTTACCTTCTACTACAATATGTGTTTTGCCCTTCCATCCCTTATTATGTCCTTCCTCCTTACAACAATCTCTATTAGCTCTAAACAAGACGATCTATGGTCACTCTCCTTGCAGTCAATAATATTCAAGGACTTGACCAAATGCCAATTTTTAGTTTCCACTAATATATAATCTATGTACGATCTCATAGTACCTTCAACAAATGTAGGTTTAGCTTGCTTGTTCCCTGTTGCCCACCCATTCGATGCTCTAAATTCCAGGTTGTAGAAAATGCATGATGCCTCAATAGCCTGGCTATATACTTTTCTCAGTTTACTAGTGTTAAGTTCTGGGATGTCCCAGGCGGCATCTTCATCTTACATAATATCTAAAATGCGTTCTGTGGCTCGTAGTTTACATTAAAGTTGCCAGCAAGTATTATGTTCAGTCCCTTTAAGTATGGTAATGCATTTCTGAACCAACTTAATGGCGTTCAGCTCATCATCTACTTTGGGGCCATTATTGATGTTAAAAATAACCATATGTGGAGGGTGTGGCCAGCAACCGGAGCATGAGCATGTAGCTCTCTGAAGCTCCAGGGCCACCCGTCAAGATCCCAGTTAAATCCTGCATTTTTTGTGACGGAACCACAGTCTGGACCAACCTCGGCTGGGGAACCTTGGTGGCACAGTAGGCGGGACCTGTGGGGCAAGATATGCAAGTTTGAGACCCTGGTGCCAAGCAATTACTGCTGACACGGTACTAGGAATTAAAATGGCTGCTGGAGCTGATTGAGAATGCTGGAGTGAGGTGGAGATGCCCGACCTGCTGAGAGCAAACCCTGGCATGGGGAAGGGATCAACGCACTGTACTAAGCACGGAAGAATAGAACAACAGGCTCTATTGGAGGAACGGTGCAGAGCGGTGTCCCAGAGGGCACATGACTAATGCAGCAGGCACCGCAGGGGTGCAGCAGAAATTCCCAACCGAACGATAAGTGGGGGGAAGAGTTATCAGCCAACAAGGCATATAGGAGCGAGGTCCTTTGGGAACCTCAGCAATCCGAGTACTTTGCCCTTCTGTCACAGGGAGGTACGGCAGAAGAACCTGCACTGGTGCGGCACAGCCATACGGAGCTGCAGCATTACGGGAGAGAGCTACCGTGATACACACAACGGCATTGATGGATTGCACATCCTGATGCTGATGGGCAACAGAGAGTGAAACCTGCGGTGAGGCCTCCTCCCTCCCCTCTACACAGTGGTGAACACCAGGGATAAGGGAGCAGGGTCTCCCCTTGAGAGCAGCTATGGCTTATGGACAGTGAGCCCATATAGATGGGAACTGGGAATCACATCCGTGGGGAGCCTATTGCAGGGGCCTTGGACCTGGCAGCTAGCAGGCTTTGATCTTTCACCCGGATTCTGACCCAGGTGGAGAAAAACTGGTGCTCAGGGTACAGGCAAACATTGCAGGAAGTGGGTCAGTGAAACAACACCTCTGCACTCGGAGTCCTGGCCAGCGGGTCTGGCCTTTCATCCCAACAATTAACAGCGGTGGCTGGTAAAGCAGAGAAGTAGTGACGGTAGTAGACATCACAGCATCCCTGGGGGAAGAGGTGCTTTTTAATGTGGTTGGAAGGGCTAACAGACAATTGTATGGTCCACGCGGCCCTCGCACTCAGGATTTCGACTAGGTTGCCGAAGGATCTCCTCGAGTAGACCCCCCGAAAAAGTGGTGGACGACCTGGGGACGCAATTCCCCCCGTAGTCCAGGTCCTGGGGGTGTGAGGTGATGTTGTGGAGCAAGGACTAATCGGAACGAGACTTCAACTTATATCTGGGCAAACACTGGGAGGAACCCTAGTAAGAAGTTGGGTGATGCATCCCAGAGGCCCGGGCGGGGGAGAAAGCTCCCCCGATCTGGTGATGCTTAGAAAGGAGGAGAACGATGCGTGCACAGAGAAATGCACTTAGGGCCGTGTCGCCCACTGACAGTGGCAATGGTGAAGGGCCAACAAAAGATGGACAAATATGCAGACCCAAAAAGTATACAACAGAAGCATGAGGAGGCAGGCCGGGATGCGGAGGGTGCCAGTGGAGGGAGTTCTGGGGGGTGGGAGGTGACATTGGATGCCCTAATGAAAGCAATTCAAGCCACGAGAACATCCCTCGAAGGGAGTATTAAAGAGGTGGGGGTTAGGGTGGACCGCCGGAATGTGTGTGAGAGAGTCACGGAAGTGGAACAGAAAGCGAGTACTGAGAAAGACGATCTGCAAAGTCTCAAGAATTAGATGGCCGGCCTGGTAGGAGCAACCAGGACACTTGAGTCCAGAGTGGAAGATGCAGAAGAGAGATCTCGACAGTGCAACATCCGGCTGGTGGGGGATCCCAGAGAGAGGGGAGCGGAGGAGTGTGGAACTCTTTGTGGAACATCTCATCCTGGATACCCTGGGAGTTAAGAGACTGTTGAAACTCTTCATGGTGGAACGCGCACACAGAATGCCGGACAAGGCTTCACCCCCTGGAGGACCGCCAGGAGTCATAGTGGCAAAAATGTTGAACTTCAGGGACAGAGATGCCATCTTGCAGGCGCCCCTCAGGATGGGCTACTACGAAGTGGGGAACAAGGATTTGCGCATTTTGCTAGATTTCACACTGGAGGTTCAATGTTATTGGAAAACCTGTGATGCAGTGAGGCGACGCCCCTCAGGGAGCTTAATAAGCATGATGTTTTTCCAAACTAAATTGAAGGTTATAGTGGGTGGGAAATAATGTTTTTTTTTACATCACCACAGGAGGTGTGAACCTGGTTGGACACTATGTCATCAGGTTTGAATATTCATGGTGAGGGAAAAGAAGGAGACATAGCGGTCGGGAGACTGAGGTTGGAATGAGGGAGGATTGGAGTTGAGATTGAGAGGAGATGGCGTGCAGTGAGGCGAAGTACTAGTGCAACGTATAAGGGTGGGCAAAGCGAGAAATGCTCACAATGATGGGTGGGATGGGGCGACAGGGTGGTACCTCGGGTCCAGTGATCGTTCAACCCCAGAGGGAAGGGGGAGTGTGGAGAGAATGACTCGGGGGTCAAGAGTTCTGGGGGAGGGGACTTGGACCTTGGTTGGGGAGGTCCATGGGAGGGAAGGGTATACTCGGGTTGGATGGAGTTAAGGGGTTAGGAGGGGCAGGAGGTTAACCTGGCAGGAGGTGGGTGTGCAGATGGTTAGGGCAAGTTGGTCCTGCTGGTTGAAGTTTGCATTTGAGTTAGTAAGACAAAGTGAAGCAGTACATCAGGAACCGTGGGTGCAGTCGGGACAGTTATTTTGGGGGAGCTGTTTGGGCAGGAGGATGGGAGACATATGTTCATGTGGCGGAAGCCTGCGGGTGGAACGGTGGGTCGGGCTGAGACGGATCATCAGGAAGGGTGGTTGTATGAGTAGAGGCGGATTGCACAAAATAGTACCTATCACCATATGCGTTACGCGAAGTGAGGATCTCAAATTTGTGACGTGGAATGTCTGTGGACTGGAAAAGAGATTGAAATGTCAGCAAATTGGGTGATACCCGAAATAGCACATATAGCCCTGCCACAGGAAACTCACATGGTACGGAGGGACTGGAACTGCTGAAGAAATAGTGGGGAGGACAGTGGTGGGGACTTCCTACTCAAAATATGCCAGGAGGGTTCTAATCTGGACTGAACCTGGGGTACCGATTCAGGTGAATAAGGTGCTAACGGATGATGCTGGGAGGACAGTGGTGCTCCTCAGCACAATTGAAAATAGGGATCTTTGAGTGGTCAACTCCTATCCCCCAACATAGACGACAATGACTACTCTTCAATGGTGCTGCAATTGATGGGAGGACACCGGAAAGGGCTATTTATATGGTGGGGGGGATTTTAATTGCCTTCTGGATCCAGAGCTAGATAGCATGGGGAAATCAGGTCTAACAAAGAAGCAGGCGGTGGCGTCCCTGCAGAGGATTGTCGCAGACTTAGATCTGGTGGAGTTGTGGCAGGAGTCAAATGGGCAGGATCGAGGCTATTCCTATTTCTCTGGGGTGCATGGGTCCTATTCACGCCTAGACTATATATTTATGGGGGTGGAATATTTCCATATGTTCGGGAATACAGCATATCTAGGGAGGGTTCTCTCCGATCACTCCCCCTTGGTTACATATCTGAAAGGAGTGAGACGGAGGCCGCCAGTGTGTTCATGGTGTCTTCATATTGTGGCCTGGGAGGGCGTGGCATTCAGGGAGACTTTGCGGTAAGGCATAATACAGTTTTTTTTAGATAAATGGGGGGTCGGTGGAAGGACAGGGGACCTTGTGGGAGGCTTTTAAAGTTATGATTAGGGGAACCTGTATCTCCAAATCAACAAGAGTCTGGAGAACAATACAAGAGGATCTACGGAGATGGGAAGGGGTGGTGTCTGATTTAGAGAGAGGGGTGACAAAGAGGGGAGGGGTGGGAGTCGAACTGGCGGAGGGCCTGACTTTGTGTCGGGAGGCACAGGAGTCATCCGCATTTTATGGGAGGAGATGGGATGTGCATATCCAAAGGGAGGGTGATAAAGCCAGTGGTTGCTAGTGTGGTTGATTCATCGGGAACAACCCCGACACACGATAACAAAGATTAGACAAGACACTGGAGGGTTGGTCACCACCCAGGAAGGAATTAATGAGGCCTTTTGAGGTTTTCATCAGTCTTTGTATACAAGTGAGGGAATGTGCTCCGCTGAATATGCACAGGAGCTATTTGGACGTGGTACAATTACCGGTCCTGGAGGAGGACCTTAGGGAAAAACAAGAGGAACCCATTGAGGAATCTGAGATAAGCAGGGTGTTGCAATTCATGCGTAAATGCAGGTCGAATTTTATTGTAGGTATGAAGATCTCCTAGCTCCCCGACTTAAGAAAGTCTATGGTGAAGAAAACAGGGATCCTCCCGTATTCGATGAGGGAGGTGGTCATAACAGTTATGCTGAAGGAGCGGAAAGTCCCACTAGACTGTGCTACGTACCACCCAATTTCATTACTGAATGTTGATGCAAAGATTCTGGGTAAGATTCTGGCTACCAGGTTGGCCAGGTTGGCCCTGCTATTGGTACACCATGACCAGTGCGGGTTTGTAGGGGAGCATAGCACCACTATGAATTTATACTGTCTGCATCATGTGATGGACCAGGTTAAAGATTCAGGGGAGGAAATGGCACTGGCTTCATTCGATGCCAAGAAAGCCTTTGATTCCGTGGAGTTCAAGTGGCTTTTCAGGGAGTTGAGGGCCTTTGTATTTGGGGACAGCATGTGTCGATTGCTGTGACTTCTGAACAATAAACCTATGGCGAGAGTGAAGCCAAATGAGTGGGTTTAGCTGCGGTGGACGTTGGGTTTGGGGACGCGACAGGGGACCCAGTGTCCCCAAAATCATTTGCACTAATACTGGCGTGATATCTCAGGAAAGAACTGGAGGGGGCAGGTATACTAGCAGGCGGGATCAGGCCTATGGCCTCCCTGTACGCCGATGATTTGTTGCTATATGTGGGAAACCCGCTAGAAAATATGCTGATGTTGCTAGAAATATTGGGTAATTATCGTAGATTGTCTGGCTTCTGTATTAATAAGGAAAAATCGCTACTGTTTCTGTTGGGAAGCCTGCGCAGTTCCGATCTAAATGGCCTTCCAGATATGGAGACTAGGTGGAAGGGGGAGGCATTTAGGTACCTGGGCATTCACCTATTTCACAGTATCAAGGACATGTTTGTATACAATATGGGTAGGGCACTGTCGGGAATTGGGGGCTCTGTTCAATTCTGGAACACGCTGCCGTTATCCCTGATGGGGAGGGTAGCATTGTGCAAAATGGTTATTCTCCTGAGACTTCTCGACTATTTTACTAATATCTGATATGGCATCAAAAAGATTTTCTTCAAAATGTTGGATGAGCCGGTTGGAGAACTGCTGTGGAATACAGGGAGAAGAAGGGTTTCGCTAGCGGCCTTACGACGCCCGCGGGGGAGGGAGGCCTTAACCTGCCGAATTACGAGTGGTATTTTGTGGCAGCACAGTTGCAAGCAGTAGCACTTTAAAGCTTTAAGGATATCAGCAAACAGTTACTATTATTTGTTCTATTATCAGTAATAATGTTTCTTGGGTGCCATTTCTTTATTTGATGGCGTTGAGATTTCTTAATTCAAGAATTCTCCTTATAGCTATGAAATGGCTATGCATTTCAATAGTTAATGCTAAAAAATGTTTACATTTGTAATCCTTAAAAAGGCTTATCCTCAGGAAGAAATATTGATACTAATACAGTGGTGGTTTGGCGCACTATAAAAGCATATTTGCAAAATATTACATAAAAATTAAAAATAACTCGAGTTTTTTTTTATCAAAATCTGGGACAATAACAATTAAAGAAAACATGCTTTTATATGAAAATCTGGGACACAAAGTAAAGAATCTGTATATTTAGTTGAAAATGAATCAAATGTTGTCAAAATAAAGTAAATGGGTTCGGCATGGCCTTGCAGTCTGCAAGAGGGCTGCAAGTACCAGGCGAGTGGTCAAATCCCATTCCTGTCTAATGACCCCAGCTTAGACAAGTGGGCTACACGAAAGGGAATGAAGGAATCATGGCATAGTTTGGCCCACGCAATGGCCCCTGATGGCACCGCTCTGGGCGGGCGAAGAGGCGCCCCTGGGCAACATTCCAGCAGAAGTGTAGCAGAATTAGGATGGCGGGCATCAAAGGTTCCACTGCTCATTGGGCTCCAAATACGCCACAAAGGCTTCTCTAGAGGTACAAAGCAGCAAAGTCAATGTGAAAAGGAGAGTTTAGAAATACCAATGAAAAACTGTGCACGTTGCTTATGACAGTGACAATCAGAACACTCAGGCAAGGGAAGTATAACATTAGAAATGGGATCTAGTTATTGAAACTACTATTCCACATGATGTGCATAGGCAGTACAAAGAAGCAATTGAGTACACATGTTCCAGTTTATGATATAAGAATGAAATTGTCTTAAAGTAATTCACCAACAATAATGTTCCACTTTTCAAGAGAATGATCAGCCGTATATGCAATCCTCCCAAAGAAATGTGATGTTATATATTCAAGGTTATGTGCATATTTGTTCAAAATCTTAGGTGTAATAAAATATATCACGGGCATTGTGTTAGGGGCGGTAGGGAAGTTTTCAAAACCGTGGGTCTGCAATCGCCCCTCTACGTTCTCCCATGGTTCGGAATATTGTTCCAAGCTCCAGTTACCATGAGTGAAGGAAGCAGGTTTTATCACAGCAGCTTTAAAAATCTGCAAGTCTTATCACCCAGGAACAGAATCAAATAAGGAATTGGTATGTATAAAATGAGGAATATGGTTAGCATAGTTACAGTAATATTTCTTTGCCTACAGATATTGGACAGTGACATTACAGTCCCACAACCAGGCTTTCGTTTGTATCTCACGTTAGAGTGTGGGATAATCAATTGAGCAGTCCAGATCCAAATCAATTCTCTTATGAAATTGTATGCATTGTTCCATTAAGGATGGTAGTGATTTATCCTTATTTTGGCGAATCATGGCTCCAAAAAAAACCAGCATGGTATCAACATGGATTATCCTTATCCTTATATATATGTCCGATGTCCACCTCAGTTTTTAAAGACCGGAAGCCCAATTCTAAGCGAATTGTTGGATGGGAACACATTGTGGTAACCCCACTTTCCATGACATTGAGCCTAGATAGTTTCAGCCAGAAATAGGTCTCAAACCCATAGATTATTGTGGGAACTATGCTACTGTGAAAAACCCTCGTTATTCCTTCCATTGAAAAGCCACCACAATATAAAGTGAAGCTCTTTTAAACGCCGATCTTACAAGGATTTTTTGATATCACGTGAGTTTGGATATTAGCTTCTATTCTGGTATTAGTGACCAGAGTGCCTAAGTATTTTATTTTATTAGTTGTGCGCATTTCTTCGCTCCACAATATCCAGGATTTGAGAGCACATTTCATGTTTTTTCCCACCAAAAAGCCAGACCTTAGAGTTCTCAAAATTAATGAGAAGCCCATTAGAGTTGGCATATTTGATTAGTGCTGCAATGGATCGTCTTAGTCATACCTGTTTTCGATCTGCACGCATAACAATGTCAACGTATCCTAGGCAGCCTATCTCCTCGCCACCTCCGTGGCGGGGGGTGGTGAAGAATTATGAACAGGTAATAGAGATGAGGCAAATCAGCCAGAAAAACATCAAACAGAAAATATGCAGACCATGACCTGTGGTGATTAGATCAGAATATTCGCATAGGTGATTTAAATTGATTCTAACTGATGTACCTGAAAATAATTGTTGTATTATATTTAGTTTGTCAGTGGGGACTGCCATTTTAATTTGTTTTTTCCACAGTAGCTGGTGATTTATTGGGGGTAATTCATGGAATAAATGTGCGCTGAAATTTGTGGCGCAAGCGTGAAAAAGCTAGCGCACGCGTGCGAATCGCACGCGTGCGATTCATGAAAGGCCATGCGCGTGTGTTTCCCGGGATGTGCGCCAAATCCGTGCTTACCTTACATGTCACTGCGACTTTCCAAACGCGTGCGTGACAGGAACAGGGAAAGCGCACAACTTCTCGCGCACACACCTGAAAGGGGGCGGAACACGGGGAATGGGGAACAACGCATGAAAATATGATAGTGAACAAGACGTATTCATTGAATCGAACAGGGAAAACCCGCGCACGTCAAAACACACGCACACGCACAAATACATCCGCCACACGAAAGCAGGCGGAAGCACCCCCGCACAGCCTAAAGATGCGTGCAAACAACAAACAAGCATATACAGCTACGATGAATGTCCCATTCCTCGCAGCAGTGATCGTGGGACACCTCAGGAGGAGGAGAATAGCCAGGCCCCGAATTTTCGTGGCCGCAACCAGCCTTTTTGGGATGCCTGATGACCAGGTCTAGGGCATGTATAGGTTTCCACCTCATATCATCCTAGAGCTGGTCAGGGAGTGGTAGGATGAACTCACATCACCCACCCTGTGCTCTCAATCATTGAGCCCCTTGGAGAAGGTGCTCAATGTACTGCATTTTTTGGCCACTGGGTCATTTCAGTGGACAACTGCCATAGTGGGGGGCGTCTCACAGCCCACGCAGTCACGTTGCCTACACCAGGTGTTGGAAATCATCACTGCGCATCCCTCTGTCTGCAGACACATATACATGCCCAGAACACCCGCAGAAAGGCATGTCGTGGTCCTGGACTTCTACAGGGTGGCACACTTCCCCAAAGTGCTCGGTGCCATAGATTACACCCATGCAGCCCTACGTCCACCTAGGGCCACTGATAACATCTACTGCAACCGCAAGCACTTGCATACCATCAACCTGCAGGTTGTATGCGATGACAAGGGAATCATCACCTCTGTCTATGCAAACTATCCTGGATCCACCCATGACAGTTTCATATTGTTAGGGAGAATTCTCATTTTATGGCTATGTTCCCTTACCTATAGAGTCCCCCAGCAGCTCTGCTGGATTTGAAGGGTTTGTTTTTTTCTTCTGCTAAGAGTGGGACTCTTTTTCCCACTCTTAGGCATTTTTTTGCTATGTGTGTTCTAGGCTATTGTTGTGTTTAATGTCTGGAGTTTCTCTCACCTCCATAGGAACCATCTTTATTCACCTGTGTTACACAGCACCCTCCGTGCAGTGACACAGGGGTGTCGTAGCGACCCCCAAACATAGACTTCATACCCTGGGACTGACTATTGTCTCCCAGAGCATGTAAAGTCCCCATTGACTTTACTAGTCAATTTTTGTGAACTAAACCAGTATGACCCATCTTACTATGGAAGTACTGGGAAGGGTTAATAGTTTTTCCCTTATGTTCATTTTCGAGAGGGTACCGTACAGTCCCTCTCTCAAAAGTTTCTGGCTGGTGGCAGTGGTTACTACCGAAAATATTCAACCACAAACATTTTCCTATGGGATTTTCCCATTGTTCGAGGCTACCACATTTTCTGACGGCCTCTAACATACCGCCGGTGTATTTTAAAATTAACTTTACTCCGGTAGGTTTTATTTGCCAGAACTTTAATATAACTTCTTTCTCGTGTCTTTCTCTAAACTCCTAACCCAGGTCAGGGATCCCTTGTTCGTCCTTTTGGCGGGCTTCTGCCTTTTTGTAAATAGTTATGTAGTTAATTAGGTGTAGGTTAGGGCCTGCTGGCAGGTGCCCGTCACTGGGGGTGGGGTGGGGGGCATGAGTCGGGGCCTGCTGGCAGGTGCCCGTCACTGGGGTTGGGGTGGAGGACATGAGTCGGGGCCTGCTGGCAGGTGCCCATCACTGGGGTTGGGGGACATGAGTCGGGGCCTGCTGGCAGGTGCCCGTCACTGGGGGTGGGGGACATGAGTCGGGGCCTGCTGCCAGGTGCCCATCACTGGGAGTGGGGTTGGGGACATGAGTCGGGCCTGCTGTCAGGTGCCCGTCACTGGGGGCGGGGTGGGGGACATGAGTCGGGGCCTGCTGGCAGGTGCCCGTCACTGGGGGTGGGGAATATGAGTCGGGGCCTGCTGGCAGGTGCAAGTCACTGTGGGTGGGGGACATGAGTCAGGGACCTGCTGGCAGGTGCACGTCACTGGGGGTTGGGTGGGGGACATGAGTTGGGGCCTGCTGGCAGGTGCCCGTCACTGGGGGTGGTATGGGGGACATGAGTCGGGGCCTGCTGGTAGGTTGCCGTCACTGGGGGTGAGGTGGGGGACATGATTCGGGCCTGCTGGCAGGTGCCCGTCACTGGGGGTGGGGACAGGTGTTGGGGCTCACATGTGCATGGTGCAATGTGGGCTGCCTGCAGGGCATGACCCAGAAGTGATGGCCTGGCTGATAGGCATGCCCAGGGGTGTAGGGTGGTCCGCTGTGGTGTGGGCTTCCTGTGGAGCATGGGGAGGGGGGAGGGCACACCCGGGAGGGCCTGCACTGCCAATTGGCGTGTAAAGCACACTTGCTTACCCCAGAATCCACGTACCATGCTCGCACAAGGCCAATTGCATGTAAAACTCCCTGCGCACCCCTCGGAATACATGTGCCCCGCTCGCGCCAGGCTAATAACGTGTAAAGCGCACTCACGTACCCCCATATTCGCGCACACGTGTGGGGAGGAGTCACATGCACCCCCTGCAGGCAGCCCACACCAGAGGGGAGCCACCTACAACCCTGGACATGCCCCGCAGGCAGACCATCCACCCTCCCCATGCTCCATAGGCAGCCCATCCATCCTCCCCATGCCCCGCAGACAGCCCATCCACCCTCCCCATGCTCCACAGGCAGCCCATCCACCCTGCCCATGCCCCGCAGGCAGCTCATCCACCCTCCCCATGCCCCGCAGACAGCCCATCCACCCTCCCCACGCCCCGCAGACAGCCCATCCACCCTCCCCAGGCCCTGCAGACAGCCCAGCCACTCTCTCCATGCCCCGCAGGCAGCCCATCCACCCTCCCCATGCCCCACAGGCAGCCCATCAACCCTGGACATGCCCTGCAGACAGCCCATCCACCCTCCCCATGTCCCACAAGCAGCCCATCCACCCTCCCCATGCCCCGCAGACAGCCCATCCACCCTCCCCATGCCCCACAGGCAGCCCATCAACCATCCCCATTCCCCACAGACAGCCCATCCACTCTCCCCATGCTCTGCAGGCAACCCATCCAACCTCCCCATGCCCCACAGGCAGCCCATCAACCCTGGACATGCCCTGCAGACAGCCCATCAACCCTCCCCATGACCCGCAGGCAGCCCATCCACCCTTCCCATGCCCCACCTGCAGCCCACACCACAGAGGGGACTTTTTCCACGCAATTTCGTTGAGGCGAGCGGGGTATGCGTATTCCGAGGGGTGCGCGGGGAGTTTTCCACGCGATTTCGTTGGCGCGAGCGGGGTACGCGTATTCCGAGGGTTGCTCAGGGAATTTTCCACGCGATTTCGTTGGCGCATTAGGGCTGTGTGGCGTTTTTAGCGAGTTTCATGCTTGGGGGGCTGTATGCTGGTCCACTGGCCTTTGCGCCATGTGGGGGATTTGTGCAATGTTTTTGGCGCATGGGGTGGGGTTGGGGGCGTAACTGGCACTGCTGTAGGGTCGCTGCGCCACTCTGCGCCACGGCTGGTTATTGATGTAAGTATCCATGAATACGCTGTGCGTGAAAATGGGTTCTGGCGCACGCAGCTAGCGCACACTGGCGCACGCTCCCTCTCTGCGCTGCCCGCATGCGTTGCTTCTGCGCTAAAATCTATGAATTATGTGCCAAAGGTGGCATTAAAGTCAATGAATTCCATGTAACGTTGGGGTGGGGGACTTCTTTACAGCTCACCTGGTTCATTCAATATTATTGAATGATAAGATTATCGAGGGTGGCATTAAAGTCAATGAATTCCATGTAACGTTGGGGGAGGGTGGGGCTTCTTTACAGCTCACCTGGTTTATTAGATATTATTGAATGATAAGATTATCGAGGGTAGAAACACAGACTCGAACGCCAGTCTGAAATATTGAAAGTATCCTATTAGCATTAACCCAAGTATTAAAGTCCCTGAGTATAAAAGTGGCAACAATCTTGCTGCTAGCATCATACATCTCTAATAAGCGATAATTGCTGGAAATATGTTTGTCTCCCTATTTATGAGCAGGGACCAGCAAATGATTCTTTCTAGGACTGGTGAACACCCTCACGCTGAATTTGACAAACAGTCTATGTATATAATAGAGGAACCCAGATCAAGGGGTAATTTTTAATAACTATATTGGCCATTCCACCTGGTGCAGGAGCACGAGAAGATTTAGGTTTACCAATTACTGAGGCTTCTTACTCTACCCCATAATTACATTCATGTGACTCAGAGCCTATAGAGCAGGAATAATAGATTGATCTATATGATACAATGGATTAATGTAGGAATGCCATGGAACCACCGATATGGGATTTATTTCGGAAACAATTTTTTGCACTACCTTTTTTGACAAGCTGCCAACATTTCTTGGAATCTTTGCTTAATAAAGCTCTCAGTGCTGCTGCCGATGGACAGTCAGCACTGATTGTTCATGTCCTCGATGCCAGTTTTTGAAGCACATTTTGAGCTGACGGATCAAGCAATTGGATGCCAAAAAATTCAGAGCCTGGTCTTCAGAGGCTGTGCAAATAGCTCTCACATTTCACGCTTCTTTCCAGCCACCACAGCATCTTTAACGGTGTTTGATGCAGTGGTTTGGTCATGGAGCATGGGACTCCATGGGAATGGGGACTAACATTTTCCGCCGCCTTATATCCCGGGCCACCAGGACTTGTAATGTCCCGGTGGCTCCGGGATCTCAGCTGGCGGAAACGGTGTTAAAGTCCGATGGCAACACGCCGCTAGAACCAGCGGGTTGCCGTTGAATCC
Organism: Ambystoma mexicanum; assembly: GCF_040938575.1. NCBI lineage: Eukaryota > Metazoa > Chordata > Amphibia > Caudata > Ambystomatidae > Ambystoma > Ambystoma mexicanum. The sequence continues at coordinate 804,394,145 of NC_090935.1, read as the reverse complement.
AGGGGTAATGTAATGAGGCCCATTTTTTGAACGCAGGCCTGAGACTGTCATAGTTTTGGCTGACATACGATTTGAACCTGCCAAATGATATGATATAGCATTTATAAAGCGCCTATACACAAGTGTTTCAAGGCGCGACAAGGCAAGGGAGGGGGAACAGAGGGAAGACAAAGACAACGATCTTGCTTGGCCAGGTGACATTGCGATCTCGCATGTGCAGGTAAGGGGGCGAAGGGAAAGTGCTGCAGACATCAGGTGTCAAGAGCTGGTGGGGCCTGTAGGGATACAGAAACAGCCAGCAAGTGCAGGGGTTGCCCGGGAGGCAGTGCAGGTGTGCAGCTGGCGGAGGAGGGGTCCTGGGCCCAAGATCAGAGGGTAGTCAGGTGACCAGTGCAGTTTCAGTCAGGAGGTCAGGAGGGGAAAGGAGAAGAGAAAGCAGAAGCAAAGAGGAAGATCTTGAGGTGCTTCCGGAACCGGAGATGGTTCTCCTCAAGTTTCAAGGAGGCAGGGAGGCTGTTCCAGAGGGAGGCCCCAGCCAAAGAAAGAGATCTACCACCAACTCGTTGCTTGGAGAAGCGACTGACCCTGAGGGAGCTGGAGGCGGATGAGTGAAGAGCTCGAGAAGGAAGATATTAAGGAACAGCGAGTTGAAGGTATTGAGGCCCCAGGCCCCAGAAGGCCTTGTAGACAATGAAGAGGGTTTTGAACTTTATCATCGCAGCCACTGGGAGACAGTGCAGAGATTTCAGACCTGGAGAGATACGATCCCTGGGCTTGAGGCCAAGGACAAGTCTCGCAGTCCTGTTCTGAATGAGTTGCAAAGGGCGGAGAGTAGAAGCAGGTAGATTTAGAAAGAGGCTGTTGCAGTAGTCCAGCCTGGTATACAGTTCTTTTGCCGCGGGATTTTTCGTCGCGGGACTTTTCATCGCCGTTTTTTATGGAAAAAAAAATCATTGTTTTTTTTGGGGGGGGGGTTTAAAAATGTTATAAATATTTGTGGGTGAAAGGGAATAATTCGATAAAAAAACGGCGATGAAAATTCCTGCGACGAAAAATCCTGCGGCAAAATACCATAGAACCGTCCAGCCTAGAGAGAACCAGAGCTCTGGAGACAGTGAGCTTCTGGGGGAAGGAGAGGAAAGGAAGAATACCTCTGAGAAGGTGCAGCTGGTAGTGTGACTTCTTAAAGACATCAGAAATGTGAGGAGAGAAGGAGAGAGTGGAGTCGAAGATGACCCTGGGTTTTTAGCCTCACAGGTGGGAGAAGGATGGGGGCCAGAAGAGGTCGGCCAGAGAGTGACAAGAAAGGAGGGAGCAGGTGTGCTGATGAGGAGCATCTCATTCTTACTGGCATTAAGGCAGAGATCATTGGCGGCACACCACTCCTGGATAGCGAACAGACAGTGAGAGATGAGAGAAGGAGAAGAGGTGGTGGAAGGGAGCCTGAAAATGAGCTGAGTGTCATCCGTATAGCCCTGAAAGTTGGGGCAGAGCGCGGCAATGTGGTGGGCAGGAAGTGCCATGTATTGCTTGAATAGCCAGGGAGAGAGGTTAGACCCCTGGGGAACATCACAGGTAGAGATAAAGATAGAGGAGAGGAAGGACCCAAGTTGGGTCAGGGAGGGTCGGTCGGAGAGGAAAGAGGTCAGCCTAGCCAGGGCCTGATCGGTGATACCCAGGTTATCACAGAGACGGTTTAGCAGGATGGCATGGTTGACCATGTCAAAGGCAGAAGAGGGATCAAGTAAGATGAGGACACAGGGTGTATTAGAGTCAAGGTTGGAGAGCAGGTCTTCATGTATATTCAGGAGAGCAGTTTCCATGCTTCTGGCAGCTCTGAAGCCAGACTGATGGTCATGGAGACAACCAACTGATTCAGTGTGAAGATTAAGCTGGGAGATGGCCAGCTTTTCCAGGAGTTTTCCCGGGAAAGGAGTGATGGAGATTGGGTGGTAGTTATCAGGGCAGGAGGGGTCGGCCGAGGGTTTCTTAAGAAGAGGGTGCACAAGGGAGTGCTTCAGGGGGGAAGGGAAGACTCCAGTGGCGAAGGAGTGGTTGCAGAAGTCAGCCAAAGCAGGAGCCAGGGTGTCAATCTGGTCCTTGATGGATGGATTGATGAATGACCAAATTATACAATTCTTAGCATTCTCAATACCATGAGTACCATTGTTATAACACCTGTTGGGTGTTATTTCAATGTTCATTGATAATGGCAAGGCTGCACAGTCGATACAAAGAGAGTTAATCATTTCCAATGTTTTGGGTAGTTAGGGGCATTGATATAAATGGAATCAACTGTGTTAATTTTATTTGACATTTTCCAAGTAGGCTGCCCCAGGACATCTTCTGATAATCATCGATTTAACATAATGAACCCGTAGTCTTCCATATATTGGGACCATTTTCTATTTTGTCGATTACTTATTTTCTTAGAACTTAAACACAATTTACAGTCGGGTATATTATACATCTTAGACTATGAAAGGTCAATATTCGTAGTAGCACAGAAATGAATTGAAATCGCCTCCAATTATTATAATGGGGTGCGACTGCCCACAAGAAAATGTGTAAATCAAGTCAAATAAATAATTAATTATAGTGTTTTGCCAAGGGGATCATTTTATTTATTATTTTATTTATTTATATCATTTGTTATACACCCAAACCCAGAAGTATCACAGCGTAGGTTACATTGAGGCTTAGTTGGTTACAAGACATGTTTAAACAATTGAAGTGCATTTTCATACAGGTATAACACAGTTACAGGAAATGTTACAGCAATTGAGGTGTATTTCCAACCAGGTATAATAACAGTTACAGGCAAGGAGTACGATATAAGGGAAGTCAGACCATACTGGACAAAATAGAACTAGTAGTGGCCTAGTTGTATTGATGGAAGAGCCAGGTCTTGATCAGTCTCTTGAAACGTTGGTGGGAGGGTTTGTTTCTGATGTAGGTTGGGAGGGAGTTCTAAAGCTGCGGAGCAACTACGAGGAAACTGGACCACCTGCCCTAATGCTGTTGAATCTGGGAACATTCAGGTGCGTGCTGGATCCGGATCTTAGAAATCTTGTCCTTTTTTGGGGGTTTTGGGTTACGCAGTTGTTCAGGTAGGTAGGGGCCTCAGGGGAGATGCATTTGTGTACTGTGATCAGGGTCGTGAAGATGATTCTTGCTTGAATTGGAAGCCAGTGTGCTTCTCTTGTAGTGTTGGAGATATGTTTGTTTCTTTTTAGGCCAAAGGCTGCTTGAAGGGCTTTGTTCTGCAATAGTTGTAATTTTGCCAGATTTGTGTTGTGGTTCCTAGTATTAGGATGTTGCAGTAGTCTAACTTAGAAAATATGAGGGCTCGGGCTAGCGTGAGGCAGTTTTGTGGAGTGAGGAATTTTCGGCTGAGTGAAATCAATTTGGAAGTGTAGGCCATGGAGGACGATAGGACATTCATTTGTTTGACCATGGATAAGATGGTATCTAGCTAGACACCCAGGGTTTCATCTGTTTAAGGACAGGCATAGACGTCCCATCGATGATAATGGCAGAGTAGTCGGAATGTTAAGATTTCAGGCGGGCAGGGGAGCCTATGATGAGGATCTCTGTTTTTTCATCATTTAGGCAGGGACTGTTAAATGCCATCCAATTTTGAATAATGGCATACATTTTGTTGATAGTGATCAAATCTTGTTTATGATCTCCTGTGATGGGTATCAGGATCTGAGTGTCATCAGCGAAATTGTTATAGATGACTCCCAGGGAGTCTAGGGCTGCGAAGAGGAGTTTAGTGTAGGCATTTTAGAGGCTGGGCGAGAGGCAAGAACCTTGCGATAGACCTAGTGGTACTAGGATGGGGTCGGCGGCATCCTTACCAATGGAGACTCTAGAGATGCGATCCGATAAGAAGGACTTAATCTAGCAGGTGGCGTCGGGGGAGAAACTGAAGTTTTCTGACATGGTTGCACAGAGTCAACCAGATCAAACGCCACTGACAGGTCTAGGAAAAGGAGGATGCCCATGTTCCTTATTTCTCGTATCCTATCCATCTGGATTTTTAAGTCTAGGAGGGCTGTTTCGGGGCTGTGTTTAGTTCGGGAGCCTGATTGTCTGGCTCCAAGTAAATGATAGCTTTCCAAGTAGTCTTGTATTTGAGTGTAGGCAATTTTGTCCACTATTTTTAGTAGAAAAGGGACAGTGGTGATGGGGCGGTATTTGGTGGAGACGAAAGGGTCCAGAGAAGGTTTTTTGAGCAGAGGGGTTACCCATGCTGCTTTGATACTGGGTGGGACACAATTAGTGGAAAAGGAAACGTTGATGAACTTGGTGATTATGGGAGTTAGGGCAGGAGCGCACAGTTTGACTAATCGGGTGGGGAAGCTGTTGCCTTTGCAGTTTGATGGTTTCAATGTGGCGATGGTAGCTTGGACCTGGTTTTCCGTACAGGAGTGAATTTGAATTGGCGATGGGGTTATTATTAATGACATTAGGTGTAATGGGTAGCAAGCTTTTATCGGGCAGCAATTTTCTTTTGTTTAATATCTTCTCTTGAAGTGTGGTGATTTTAAGGCGTTTTGGATGGTGGTGCACCAGGCTTTGTCAGTGGTCACGGAGGAGACTGGGGCTGTTGGGGATTCTAATTCTCTGGGGATAGGGAATAACTCTTTGGTGTTGGGAGGAGGTATTATTGATTCAGGTATTAAAGGAGTTGGCTTTGTGGGCTATTACAGCTGATTTGTAGGTTTTTGAAGCTGCGAAGAGGGTTGCAGCAGATGCTGGTGAAGGGTTCTTTTTGTGCGTGCGTTCCACTGCTCTTTTTTGTCTGTGCAGGAGGGTGAGCTCTTCATTGAACCAGTAACTGGTTTGTTTGGGTTTCTGAGGTGTTTTCGAGATGAGGGGAGCTACTGCGTCAATGGTGATATTGAGGAAATTGTGATAAAGGTGGAGATGTCATCAGGGTTGGTCCCTATCGAAGGGTAGTGTTAGGAAAGATTCTCTTTACTGCAACTTTCCTTCCATCTTTATGGAACCCCTAAACTTTTTGCTTTTAGTTTTCAATCTGACCTGTACTTTTTACAGTACAGTGAAGCCTTAAGCTTCACTGTACTGGCCTTTGCTCACATGTTATGGGGAAACTGATATGTCCTTAAGGCTATCAGTACTGGGAAACATTGTTTCCCTTAGTCTTGTGACTGTGTTGCTACTTGTGGTTACTTTTGTATCACATGTGGTAATTTTTTATCAATGCACACAGCAGCTTACACTGCAGTGCAATGGGGTTCATTTTTGTTTTGCCCTAAACTAACACTCAAAGGATTGTTTGGTTTTTCTGAGGTGCTAAAAAGATGGGCTGGTGGCAGCAGTGACTTTTCCCCACTTGTTGGGGAATTTTGTGTTAGCTTAACCGCGTTTACCGCGTTTGGCTATTTACTGTGGCTACCGGCCAAACATCGGTGTGCCACAAGGTTTTTCGCCCTTTCTTTTTGCATCTTGTTGTTTAGCCGTCTTCCTGGCCTCAGAGGTCAGAAAGATCCTTATAAAGACTTCCAGTGCCTGGGAAAGCAGGAGCTTTTGGCGGGCTACTGGAGGGCTTTGTGTGTTTGCAGGCAGGATGTGGGCTGGGTCAGTCTGACCCCAATACACATCCTGGTTTCTGTGTGTATGAGTGGTATGCATGAGTGTTCCCGCCAGTGGACCCGATTGGACCACTGTGGGGTGTGTGTGTGGGCTAGTTCTGCCATTGGCTAGTGGGAGTTTCGACTACTACCTGGATTTTAGGATAAGAAGAGGGCCCTTGCATGCAATTCTCAGAGATCCTGGAAGAACCTGAAGGAGCCAAGAATCCATCCAGCTGAGAAGACCTGCAAAGAAACCTGTAACCTGTCTGAAGGAGGCCTGGCAACCAACTTCTGCTGCAGTCCTGGTGGAGCCCTGTCTGTCTCTTGATCTCCAGTAGGCCTGCGAAGGTGCTACGACCCTGGATTGGAGGGACCATCCACTCCCGTAGCCTAATCGGTGCCCAGCACAAAAACCGCCTTCGGAAGTGCCTGGGAATTGTCCTGTGGCTGACCAGCTTCGTTTTTGGGCTACCAAGTTATCTTCGTTGCCGCTCCGAGTTTCCACCTGAAACTTGGCACACCCTTAGCTGCCACTGCAACGACACCCTCCGCAGAATTCCAGCATCCTAGCACCAAGGAGACCCGAGAAATAGCAGAAAGTCCGACCACAGCTACTGAGTCCTGCTGCTTCGCTGTGCGCGGCTTGCACGGTCCGAAACCTGCTTTTCTGACCCACCTCCTGTTCCGAGAAGGGCGCTGCATTGTTTGTTTCTGCATTTCTTCATCAAGAGTCCTTGCACCAGCAAAAAATCCTAACCAGAGAATCACTCGAACCTGCAACCCGTGAGAATCGTGGACCGCGGAATTCGGCGGGAAAAGCAAGCCAGGACACCCTTCCTTTGTTCTGGAAAGTCTTGGGAAGATTTGGAGTGAGGGGGTAAGTTATTGAGCTTTTAACATACCCCTACACTCCCATTGTAAGTCAACGGATTTATAATACTCTTTATCTTAAACCTATTGGCTTGCCTGTACTTGCCCTGACAAGACTTCTAACTGTTGGGGGGAATTTTGGACTCTGTCTATCTTGAACCCTGGCTCTAAGAATCCATCACTGGACCCCAGAGACCCTACCTACATTTTCTCCTGCCTCCTGAGTGCTGTATCTTTGTATCCTGAACAATAGGACACAAGGCCCCTGGCAACTTAGGGTTGGACAATATTAGTTAGGGGTTATCTCTCTGTGGACCTTTTTGTGTGTAATACTCACCTATTCATTCCCTTGCAGGAGTATTTTGATTTGTATTATGCACTTGAACCTGTGACTGTATATATGTATTTTAGTTTGATGGTATTGGTTGATAGGTCTACATCCTTGTGTTCATTTTTCTTATAGTGTATTTGGCCATAATTAAATAACTGTATTTTTATACATCCTGTCTAAGGGTAATTTGTGACTCCCATTGTGTGACATCATTGTGGACCCTTTACAATCTGACCCCTCTGAAGATCTTAGCCTAGACCGCCTGTCACTGCTACCTTAAACTGGTTTGGCTACAGCTTCCCAGAGTTGCCCCTTTCACAATATAGGTTGGCCTTCTATACATCTGTCCACCAGGCCAGAGTATAGGAAATCAGTCTTAAAAAATTGGTGTACAGCGGTGGGATGACCCTCTCCACATAACATCTGGGTGTTTTGTGAACAGGATCAGTATTGGGTGCCACAGTGTAGATCACTGGTGGTGTGTCAAGATTATACTTACACAAGACACTATAATATTTGATTGCCTTGTGGATATAAGTCACCTACTAAACTAAGCATCATGGAAACAATCACTTTCACCACTTTGAGGGCCTTAAAAGTGGAGCAATTGAGAAAGTTATGTGTTCATAGAGGCTTGACAGTCTCTGGTTTAAAAGCTGAGTTAATTATAAACATTTTGGATTTTGAAAGAAACATAGTCATGCCTATCTTAACTAATGGTCCTGATAGTGGAGCTCTGGGTAGACCCAGCACCAGTAATGTCATTACAGTCACTCCAGTGACTGGTGTTGCAGATGAGGAGGGAGAAAGTGCATCCTCTGAACTTCTGGTTGAGGCCTACTCTAATGCTGAGGCATTGTTCAATTTGAAGAAAGACACCCTCAGGTTCAAGGAAAAAGAACTTGAGTTTGCCATGGCCAAATTGGATCTGGAGAGAGGGTTGAGAAGCAGAAAGATAGGGATCACCAGCTGGACCTTGCCAAGATTCAGGCTTCACAAGGTTCTTCCAGAGGATCTGGAAATGGCTCTGGCTCCTCGTCACATGCTAACTTTCCTAAAGATCTCCTGAGTATGTATGAGGAAAAGAATGATATAATTGACTGGCTTGTAACTTCTGAATATGCTTGTGAGGTACAAGGAGTGAGTGATGCTGACAGAATTGCATGGTTGATCAGCAGACTGCCCCATTCTGGCTGTAGTGCCCTTATGGAAATGTCAAAGGCTGATTGGTTAGACTTTGTAAAACTTAAGCAATCTTTTATCCTCAAGTTTGGGAAGACTCCTGCCCAATACTTGAGGAGGTTCAGAGAATATAGAAAGAAAGAATGTATGACCTATGTACATTTTGTTGCAGATTCTCTGAAAATCTTGAGTGGCTGGATAGAAGGCTATCAGGTAACCACCTTTGAGGGCATGATTCATTTGGTCATGCTTGAACATATTTTTGCCTCTTGTTCCCCGGAGCTTAAGCAGCATTTGGCTGACTCAAAGGAGTTAAATTCAAAGAGGCTAGCCATTGCTGCTGACTTATGGGTTTCACATAGAGTGTCCCATAAGGACAAGCCTGCTTCAGGTAAGCAGGAGGAGGGAAAGACACAGAAAGAGAAAGAGGGTCGGGATACTGATAAAACTATGTCCAAGAAGGCCCACATAAGGTTTAATAAGGGGAAGTCATCAGAATCCGGTCAGGGTAGTGGGACTAACCCTCCCAAGCAAGTAAGTGGCTTCTCTAAGCCTCCCTATGTGTCAAGTGCCAGTGGGGCTTGTTACACTTGTGGAGCAAGTGACCACAGGAAGGGGGACCCCACATGTAAGGGTAAGACCTTGGGGGTCCACTCTGCTAGTCTGGCCTTCTCGTAGTATGAGGAAGAAGGGATAGCAGGGATGTCCTTCCCTTTAGACTCTGTTCCCTCAGAGGAAGAGTCTGAAGTGTGTATAGATTGCTTGGAAACTAGCAGTGCTGGAGCCTTGGCTCCCATTCCTGTCCTATTGCATAGTAATAATTCTGTTGAGGATAGTGTTCAGGTAGTAGGTTAAGTACCTCTACTGTTAGGAACACTGGGCCCAGTCCTACTGAAGTAGCTTCCTTCATGGTAAACCCACACGTTCTTGCCAGAGTTCCTCTGGGGGATACTCAGTTGGCTGGTAGGCCCTCTCTTAATGTTCCAGTAGCACCTGTCATTCGAGCTGTGAATAGAGAAATGGTCAGGGCATCTGTCAATGTCAGGAGAGTGGTTCCTAGAAGAGTGCTGGGTGAGTTGAGCCTTCAAGACTTAGGTCCTGACAGGCCCTCACCAGACCCTTCAAGCACTATGGGCCTCATTATGACCCAGGCGTTAACCATGGCGCTATTAGCGCCATGGTTGACGCCGGTACCTTACCGATTCCGCCATGGTGAATGGCGGAATTACCGCCCCATTCCAAGGTTGGCGGGGCGGTAATTCCCCATTCACCATTGGCCCTTCCCCATTCCCATTTTTGCCCCCATAAGGCTCAATGGAAATAGGGAAGGCGGTAATTACGGTACCGCAAATTGCGGTACCATAATTACCTCCAAGGTCCCTTTGCGGGTCCCGTCCTTAACGGCTGGTAAAACCAACTATTTAGGGAGGACCAGCAAAGGGACCTCGGAATTGGGCGGTTAGCGATTACCGGCACCAGTGCCCTTACCGGTACCGGTAATCCCTTACCGCCCGGGTCATAATGAGGCCCTATGTCTCAAAATCAGGCTGTTTTAGCCAAGCCTAAGAGAAAGCCTAGGCCTAAGGGGAAACCCATGGCCAGTGGAGTAAGAAAAACAAGCAGAGCAAAGGAGAATATTCCTCCTGCCTTACATACAAATGATGTTGAGGTAGTTGGAAGTGTCCCCACTCCTAGTTTGGAAGAGGGACCCCCAGAAAACATTGAATCCTATGGGCCTCCTCAGCTGCCTAGTATACAGGTAGAGGAGAGTCCTAGGAGAACAAGAAGTATGGACCAACAGAAAAGGAAACCATCATGGTTAGGCCTATGGAGAAAGGCCTGCTTCCAATTAGAGGATTCTCCTCCAGTGAAGCAAAGAATTCACCAGGAAGGTGGGTTACTGCAAAGTAAGCCCACAGAGCCCACCAGAGCAAACCTTGAGAGGTTGGAGGTTACTCAGGTTGTGAGGCCCTTCCTCCTACCGTTGGTGTGTGACATTCCCCTTGTGATGCATCCTAGTGTCAGGATATCACCTGTGTGGTCTAACACACATTCCTGCTGGCCCATGATGGGGGTCCCAGAGGAAACCCAATGTAGGGGTCTCACTATCTGTCACCAGGTTGACAGAAGTGAGGCAGGAATTCAGTTACTCCAGAGTTCACTTTTAGGAGTAAACTCAGTGTTACCAGAAACAAGGCCTAATTTTATTAGCCCTTTGACTCTGAAGACCTCAGGCAATAAGTTGCAATCAGGGATTACTGATCATAGTCCCATATGCCCTTATGCCAACCCACAGGGAATGACTGCCAAGTCAGTCATTGACATCATGCTGAATGACAGCTACAGAGGTAGCTCCTCTGCTGTCATCAGTAGTGGTCAGACCCAGTGGGGGGGTGGTGGAGTGACCTGTCAAGTGTCACTGAGCTGTCATCCACAGGATGGTCTGAGAGAGAGATCTGTCAGATCTCTCAGGAGTTTGATTGGAGCTCTCTGTGCGCCTCAGAGAAGGAGGTGGGACCTTCTCCTGTCAAATCTGTTCTACAAATCCCTGACTACCTGTCAGTGGTCTGGGCCTTGTCATGTTTCACAGCTTGGCAATGTAAACTATTCTCAAGGCTTTGGTGAACCTGGACAGGTTGCCATACAGTTTCCTGTGAATAGTATGGTGGATTTTATCTTGAGAGATAAAATTGGAGCCCTGCTTATGGCTATAGAGTGGGAGCCAGAGAAATCTGTGTGTCTCCCTACCCTGTGTCAGAGCAGCCTTTCAAATGGCTTCAGTGAGGATGGCATAGTGTCTCCTCCCCTGACCCCACATCAGCAAGGTGAGCTGGAGAGTCTGCTGAAGCAATCTCCCCCCTTGTTGCCACTGACACCCTTTATAACAGGATGGTGGGAACTAGACTGTATACTGGGAATAAGTGAACCCACCAAGATTGGGTGTTGTGGTGATTCAGAACTAAGACAAAGTTCTGACAGTTGGTGTGAGATCGACCCTGTGTTGGCACAAAGAGTGTCTGAGGATTCTAGCTGTCAAGAGTTCAGTTCTGAGGAACTGGAGGGATATACATGTAAAGCCAGTTTTGGATTATGTATGGATGCTAGAGCTCTGGGTTCTGTCCCCAAGACAGAAGCACACTCTTCACTAAAGGGTAACACCTTAGTGGGTCAGCTCTGTATTGAAAAGTACAGAGGCTGTTATGATCTCTCTGCAGGGTATGGCAACATATCCCTGTCAGTCTGTGCTGAGGAGGAGACAGCCGTTACAGCCTTTTCAGAGCCCTACTTCAGTGTAAGGTCTTCTGGATTGGTGGCTGCAACTGACACCTATCAACTGAGCTTATTCCCTGTTCTGAAAGGGAAAATGGATCTCAGCAATACATGTCTGGATGACATGGCAGATTCAACCCCCACTTGGGAGGAACTGGGTCTGACTCAAGAGACTGGGTGTCAGGACCTTCATCAGGCCTACTTGTTCAGAAAGACAGCCAAGTGTCAAAATGAACAGGAGCCATTGGCCTTCCTCGTGCATGAAGTTGGTGTATGTGGGGACAAGATGCAACCTCTTGTCAGTCAAGTACTTCATGTACAGAACTGGGCAACCCCCACTACCCAAGCCCATGTGAGGACTTTCCCGAGCCTCACTGGGAAAAACAGGAGTAAAGTGGCAGCCTATAGAAATATAGCTGTCCCTCTGACTGCCCTCACGATTCATAGGGGACCTAAAGATTTCTTATGGATTCCTGAGTATGAGAAGGCCTTCACTGGCCTGAAAGAATCCCTAGGTCAGGCCCCTGGTCTAAGGGCACCTGATTTAAAGAGACCTTCCATAGTGCAGACAGATGCCTATGACACTGGGATAGTTGGAAGACTTTCACAGCTAAATGACATAGGTGGGGAACACCCTAATGTCTAGTCAGCTACCAGTTTAGGAGTGGAGAACTCAGTTGACTCCAGGTGGAATAGTTGCTTTTCCATGGTATGGTGCCTTAGGAAGTTGAGGTCCTACCTCTATGGGACTCACTTCAATGTGTATGCTCCCCCTCAAACCTTGAAGTGGTTGATAGATGTTAAGGGAGAGAATCCAAAGTGGCTCAGGTGGTTCATGAGTCTTCAGGCCTTGGGCAACTATTGGGCATAGGCCAGATCCCAAATGCAGCAATGTTGATGGGCTAACCGACTGGAACAGAGGACCCATCCAGGGGTGAATTAGTTCCCCCTGTCCCTTAGTCTGGGGGGGGGCGTGTGTTCAGAAAGATTCTCTTTACTGCAACTCTCCTTCCATCTTTATGGAACCCCTAAACTTTTTGCTTTTATTTTTCAATCTGACCTGTACTTTTTGCAGTACAGTGAAGCCTTAAGCGTCACTGTACTGGCCTTTGCTCACATGTTATGGGGAAACTGATATGTCCTTAAGGCTATCAGTACTGGGAAACATTGTTTCCCTTAGTCGTGTGACTGTGTTGCTACTTGTGGTTACTTTTGTATCACATGTGGTAATTTTTTATCATTGCACACAGCAGCTTACACTGCAGTGCAATGGGGTTCATTTTTGTTTTGCCCTAAACTAACACTCAAAGGATTGTTTGGTTATTCTGAGGTGCTTAAAGGATGGGCTGGGGGCAGCAGTGACTTTTCCCCACTTTTTGGGGAATTTCGTGTTAGCTTAACCGCGTTTACCGCGTTTGGCTACTTACTGTGGCTACTGGCCAAACATGGCCGTGCCACGAGGTTTTTCACCCAATCCTTTTGCATCTTATTGTTTAGCCGTCTTCCTGGCCTCAGAGGTCAGAAAGATCCTTATAAGGACTTCCAGTGGCCGGGAAAGCAGGAGCTTTTGGCGGGCTACTGGAGGGCTTTGTGTATTTGCAGGCAGGATGTGGGCTGGGTCCGTCCGACCCCAATACACATCCTGGTTTCTGTGTGTCTGAGTGGTATGCATGAGTGTTCCCGCCAGTGGACCTGATTGGACCACTGTGGGGTGTGTGTGTGGGCTAGTTCTGCCATTGTCTAGTGGGAGTTTCGACTCCTACCTGGCTTTTAAGATAAAAAGAGGGCCCCTGCATACAATTCTCAGAGATCCTGGAAGAACCTGAAGGAGCCAAGAGTCCGTCCAACTGAGAAGACCCGCAAAGAAACCTGTAACCTATCTGAAGGAGGCCTGGCAACCAACGTCTGCTGCAGTCCTGGTGGAGCCCTGTCTGTCTCTTGATCGCCAGTAGGCCTGCAAAAGTGCTACGACCCCTGGATTGGAGGAACCATCCATTCCCGTAGCCTACTCGGTGCCCAGCACAAAAACCGCCTTCGTAAGTGCCTGGGAATTTTCCTGTGGCTGACCAGCTTCGTTTTTGGGCTACCAAGGTATCTTCGTTGCCGTTCCGAGTTTCCACCTGAAACTTGGCACACCCTCAGCTGCCTCTGCAACGACACCTTCTGCGAATTTTCGGCATCCTAGCGCCAAGGGGACTCGAGAAATAGCGGAAAGTCCGACCGCAGCTACTGAGTCCTGCTACATCGCTAAGCGCGGCGTGCACGGTCCGAAACCTGCTTTTCTGACCCGCCTCCAGTCCCGAGAAGGGCGCTGTATCATTTGTTTCTGCATTTCTTCATCAAGAGTCCTTGCACCAGCAAAAGATCCTAACTGGAGAATCTCTCGAACCTGCAACCCGTGAGAATCGTGGACCGCGGAATTTGGCAGGAAAAGCAAGCCAGGACACCCTTCCTTTTTTCTGGAAAGTCTTGGGAAGATTCGGAGTGAGGGGGGTAAGTTATTGAGCTTTTAACATACCCCTACACTCCCATTGTAAGTCAATGGACTTATAATACTCGTTATCTTAAACCTATTGGCTTTGCCAATACTTGCCTTGGCAAGACTTCTAACTGTCGGGGGGAATTTTGGACTCTGTCTATCTTGAACCCTGGCTCTAAGAATCCATCACTGGACCCCAGAGACCCTACCTACATTTTCTCCTGCCTCCTGAGTGATGTATCTTTGTATCCTGAACAATAGGACACAAGGCCCCGGGCAACTTAGGGTTGGACAATATTAGTTAGGGGTTATCTCTCTGTGGACCTTTTTGTGTGTAATACTCGCGTATTCATTCCCTTGCAGGAGTATTTTGATTTGTATTATGCACTTGAACCTGTGACTGTATATATGGATTTTAGTTTGATGGTATTGGTTGATAAGTCTACATGCTTGTGTTCATTTTTCTTATAGTGTATTTGGCCATAATTAAATAACTGTATTTTTATGCATACTGTCTAAGGGTAATTTGTGACTCCCATTGTGTGACCTCATTGTGGACCCTTTACAATCTCAACCCTCTGAAGATCTTAGCCTAGACCGCCTGTCACTGCTACCTTAAACTGGTTTGGCTACAGCTTCCCAGAGTTGACCCTGTCACAATATAGGTTGGCCTTCTATACATCTGTTCACCAGGCCAGAGTATGGGAAATCAGTCTTAACAGATAGGTCTTGAGAGGTTTGGCTAGAGTGGGCAGGATCTTTTCTAAGGTGAGTTTACGAGTATTTCTAAAAGAAATTTGGGCGAGGTTGATGTGTGGGAGAGCCAGGGTTTTAGTGGACTGGATATTGAAGCATATGAGGTGGTGATCAGACCAGGAGACTTCAGAGATAGAGTCTACATTCACACATACATTGAGAGTTAAGATCCAGTCTAGTGGTCTGCCTTTGGAGTAGGTGGGTGAGTTAACAATTTCGGAGAAATGCATTTCTTGGAGGGCTGCAGCAAGCGCTATCACTTTCCGGTCAGTTATGTCATTGTAGCGTAGGTTAATGTCTCCTAGGATGATGAATTTAGTCTTGGGTTTGAGGAGAGGTGTGATGAGTAGGGGGATATCCAATTCAGGGTGGTTGGTGTTGTTGGGCTGTCTATAAATGATGAGGAAGTTGATTGTTGTTTTGGGATCATTGGTGAGTTTGAGCAAGAGGAGTTCATATCCGGGTTGAGCGTCTAGAGGACAAGATCTGAATTGCAAGATGGATTTAGCTATTATAGCTACTCCACCTCCTATCTTATCATGACGATCTGCTCTAAGGATGGTGAAGTATGGGGGTATGGCGAGTGCAAGGAATGGACCTGAGGCTCGGTGTAACTAGGTTTCAGTGATGACTAAGAAGTCTAAATGTTGATCCAGGTGTACATCATGGATGTAGATGGCGTGTGCTCCTATGGAGCAGGCATTAATTAGAGCGCCTTTGAGGCAAGTGTTGGTGTCTGTCAATTAGCATTGACAATCAGGACTTTTATGGTTTCCATCTTGCTTTGTAATGTAGGGGTTGCAGTAAGTACTTCAGGACAGTTAATAGATTGGATATATTCACTGATGTTCAGGTTGTTTTTGTTGGCAACTAGTAAGCTGCCTATAGGTCTACCTCGAGGGCCCTTACTTGCCAGTTTTGTTACAGTGACATATCCGTCTAACTCCAAATGAGTATGCAACCATGTTTCCTGCAATAGTATGATGTTGTAGGGATAACATTTAACATAACCTTCAGGCCTTTTGTGAAATGTTTACAGCCCCTGGCTTTCCTTGATAGTATTTTAAATTCAAACATTCAGAGTTAGGATTCTTATTGATGGGTAGTACTGTGGAGAGCCTGACACAATTACATTCAGGTTCATTGGCGTCAGAATTTTATTCCGAGCTATGGAGGGGAAGAATCCTTCTGTCAGGATCAGAAATGATCTGCTCAGTCTCTTGGCATACTGTTTTAGGGAAATGTTTTATAATGTTAAAGCCCATATGTAAAATATTAGTCAAATGCTCATATATCAACAACGCAATGTTTTTGGATGCACACTGTACACAATTGGTGCATATATCTGAGTCGGGGCATACATCTGATGGATTCGATGTCCCTGCTCTTGATTACCCTTAACGGAGGAATGTGGTCAATATATTGGCTCCATTTACTGGTCTATCTGCACCAAAAAGGTCTGTGATGGCGAGTGTTGGCCCTTCTTCCCGCTGTTCCTTGTTTCCTCCTTCTATCAACTTGGAAATCGAGTTGTTCACTATCTGGCAATCTGTGTGAATAGGATTTCCCATTGCATTGGAAAGCTTATGTATATCCACGTCCTTCCAGGCTGCATATTCATCAGTCATTTATTGGGAAGGCCTTCATAGAGGTATTTGTACTCATGTACTCATGAGTTGTGATGTGGACTCTGGTTGCGGCTCTTTATTGAGCCAATTGTCTAAAGTTGATTTAATCATAGTTTTCTCTTTGGCACCTCTTTTGCACTTTTTCTACTTGCCTGCCTCGGTTTCAGCGTCTTCGATTATTGAACAGCTGGGTTCCGAGGCCATGATTAAATCATGACTTCCTTTTCTTTTAACGTTTGTTTTTCATTCTTGTTTTAGTTTTACCTTTTTTATTTTGCTTTTTTATTTTTCGCCGGTTAAGGGGAACTGAATTTTCTTTGGCAATCATTCTCGGTGCCTCATTCTCTTGGAGGGCCGCTTCGAGGTGAATCCAATTTGGGATCCTCTAAATTAGATGTGGGCGATGGAAAGGCTGTAGATCGTAATCACAAGCATGTGCACCCTTATTTCTTATTCAGTAGTTGCTCAATTCGTTGCAATTTCTGTGTCTGATTTTTATTTTGAAATTGCAAATCAATGCAAATCTATAGAACAGCTTTTAGCAAGCTAGTGAAACTTTGTAGCATAGGGTCTTCCAGATGCACAAAAGTGGATTCTAAGGTGCTAAAACAGGTCTCAGTAATTCAATCTAATTTTGGAGTGGCTGTTAAACTAGAGTTTAAAGATCCTTTTAGCTTAGGAAATTATTTGGAATTATTGTCTGCATGTGCAGATTGTGGCAGATGATATCCTTCACCAAAAACCTTATTACTGCAATTGAGGCACTGGGCCTAGAAACACGTAATGCTTCCCAACTCCCTGATAGAAATCGGAGAACAATCACAGCATATTTTGGCCCTGCTGCTACCTCCACTACACCAGCTGGCGAGAATGTGTCCCTTTCAGCTTGGGGTACTTATGCGAATAACACCAAGTAGTTCTGATTGAGGCCGTTTTATTTGATAGAACACATCTTTTTTCTTTTCCTCCCCCCACCCAGCAAAGTTCCCATGTCCAAACAACGGCCGGAGTTATATACAGTACAAAGTCCTTCCCGAAACAATCTGCTCCTCATTTCTGTTCCCAGCACCTTTGGATCGGGACAAGGGCCTGGGCTGGTGCTCCCCCATGGGCGGCGATCCGCTACGCTCTGAAACCCCTTCTGCCAGTAAGAAATATGTGAATTTAGGATCTCCCTTTTCCCCAGGAAGACCCTAGATCCACAGGCTCCCACTTCCAATTGGGCTGTTTCCCTCATTGCCAGTGTTCCACGTTTCATGCCAGTTCCAACTTGCATCACTGGTTGCATTTTCTAAATTCTTCATGCATTTTATCCGATGGCGGAGAGCGCCCTGCTGGTAACACAGTATCGCACGGATGGCGTTCAACAAGCCCGGCAGCCTGAGGTGAAGGAAATGCCTCTAACTCAATTGTCCCCATTTCCCTGGCACGTCACCACCTGTGGTCTGTGCATCTGCTGTCAGCACTGCTCGCCATCTCCAGAGCTGTGCTTATCCTGCTTCCTTGGCTCTGTCAAGTCCCCTCTCCGGTTCTCACTTGTGGTGCCTCCCCCTTTAAGGGCAAACACGCAGCAGAGTGATGCATCTCTGCCACATGCGTTGTTAGTAAATGGGGCGTTGCCATGGCCGCGGCAGAGCGACCATGGAGCCCCAGACAGCAAGCACTGTGTCCAGTGTACTGGGGGGGGGGGGGGGCGCTCACGGAGGCCGGATGGTCATTCCAGCAACACGAAACAGTGGCAACGGAGTTGGGGGATTCATCCGACGTGGACCCGGGCACAGGCGATGAAAGAAAGTGCGGGCATTTTCTCCAGTTTTTCATGCAGCTGAGCCGGCAGAGACCACACGGTCGGCTGCCATTTTGTCCACGTGGTGGTGAGGGTTGCAGCTCCTGCTAGGAGTGCTTGTGCGCCTCCCACATGTTATATTTGGAACCCCTTGCGCAGGGGTAACATCATCTTGCTGATATAGCATTTTAGAGTGTTTTCAACGCTTTCTACTCATCGAGTGTGAGCTGAGGAGAAAGGGGAGGCCTAAAGTTGTACTTTTCTACTCTTCCCCTGGGCCCCACCCCACTTAGTTTTTGGGACTTCCAGCCTATGGGCTGGGAAGGCTATCCTAGTGTTCCTGGCTGTTTGGACATTGGTGGTGGGCTATCAATACAGCATGCCCGAGGGTGGAGTGGTGGAAAGTGACTGCACGCCCAAATTCTGGACATTCTGGACTGCATGCTGGAAGTAGCATTTTGTGACTGTGTGGATTTGGTGCAGGGGCAATCACCAGAACTAGCCTGAGGGGGAGTGTTGGCTACCATCGGCACACTCAATATTTTGGTATACTCTGACTGGAGGAGGGCCATTTGTGAGTTGCGGTCCCAGTGTTTTCATGGGGTGCTTGTGCATTTACCACCGTGACCAGGATGGCGGTGCAGAAGCCCAGGTGGCGCCGGCAGGACCAGCAGGCCCAGTGGGTGCGTGTGCGCCGAGACAACAAGAGGCGCTGACACCAATGCCCGAGTTTGATATTTAAGGGCCCCCTCAAGCCTTGGACCAAGGTGGCGGCTGTGGATAGATCGGCTCAACATGTACTTCCCGGCCACGGGTGAGGCGGATGAGGACAGTAAAGTGGCCACACTTCAATACTCGGCAGGACCAGTGGTGCACAAGGATTTTCAGTCCCTGACACCAGTGGATGCATCATACATGGTTGCCAAGAACGCACTGCATGAGCACTTCATGACCCTGGTCATCGCGGATTATGAATGCTTCATTATGTGCAGTGCCAGACAGAAGAATGATGAGTCTCTGGACACATTCTATGGATGTCTGCACCGGATGTCCCTGTCGTGTGCCTGGGAGAACCACCAAAGCATAGACTGGAACCAGCTCATACAAGGCTGTTCATCTGGAAAGCTAAGGCAAGTGCTGCGGAAACCGGGTCTCACGCTGCCCTGCATATTGGAGCTAGGCCAATGCCATGAGGTGTCAGAGGTGCGAGCGTCGAAAATTGATGCAGCATTACGGCCAGGGACGATAGAGGAGGCGTGTGCTGTGGGCAGAGGTCAAGGAGGAAGTGGGGCCTGACGCCCAAGTGGTGACCGGCGTGACAGAGGTGCCAGAGCTCTCGAGTCCTGCATCAAGTGCAAGTACGATTTTCCGCACCCCGCAGAGTGCCCTGCACAGGAGAAAGTCTGTGGACGTTGTGGGGCACTTGACCATTATGCCTGTATGTGCAGGGCACCGTTGCCAGTTGTGGTGCCAAGGGGGCCCATAAGGGCAGGTTTCTTCAGGCAGCAGCGCCTGCCCAAAGTCTCCCAAGCTGGCCATGAGGATGATGGTGTGACTCGCGAAGATGAAGAGGAGGATGAGAACATGTTCTTTATCTACAGTGTCGGTGCGCTATGTGCAACTACCAGAACAAGGCCATCAAGCATGAAAGAAACCTTACGCCCACGATCGATGACATCATTTCGGAACTACAAGGTGTGCGATTCTTCTCAAAGCTTGACCTACAGGCGGGATACCATCAAGTGGTGTTGCACCCAGACTCAAGGTACATCACCACTGTTACCACGCACCAAGGCCTCTACCGGTACAAGCGCCTAAGCTTGGGGGTGTCATCAACGGCAGAGGTTTTCCAAAACATCATCTGTGGCGCCCTGGCAGATCTGGAGGGTGTCCTCAACATCAGCGAAGACATCCTGGTGTTTGCAAACACGGAGGCGGAACACATGGAGAGGCTGGGGAGGACTCTAGAATGGCTGCAGGTGCTGGCACTGACCTTCGATAAGAAAAAATGTGAATTCCTCAAGAGAAACATTGGGCCTCATTACGGGTTTGGAGGTAGCCATGCATTTTTTTTATTTTTTTTAATTTTATTGTAAAACTACAGTTCAATATATTCTATCAAACTTTTGTTACATTAGATTCAAAAAAATGAACTCTCCTCTCCTTTCCAATGAATTATAAACAATATTGTCAAAAGAAATGAAGACTAAGAGAGAAAAAAAAGAAGAAAAAAGAAGAAACAGATCATAAAAGAAAAGAAAAGGAAGAAGACTGCCTCAGCAGGTCCATAGAATAATATTGGTAGCTCAAGTTGAAACTAACTGTAAAATTGCGTCAAGAAAGTTAATTAGACCACAAGAGAGCTTGATGTTGTAGGCTGCTACAACATGCTCCCACCAATCGTCAAGCACATAGATTTGAGGTTTAAATTAATTTAAATGTAGTTCACGCAGTTCAGTCAGCAGTGGGCATGAGGTGTTTTAGAGACTCGACTTCATGTGATTTGCAAAATCGACAAGTGTTAGTTGTTGTCCCTTTGTTCTTACGTAGCCAAAGTATTTCATTGGTATTTAAGGCATTCAGTCTGAGTCTTAAGAACTGTAACCTGTGGTGACGAGATGGACAATTCGTAAGATATTTTGGTTGGAGATGTAGTTTCACCAAACCTCTGGAGGTAGGCAAAGTAGATTTGAGTGCTAGGCGATTATTATAAGTTGTTATCCAGTCCCATGCAGCTACCTTCTTTTTAGCATCTTGGGGACGAAAAAGTAGCTCTTCTTTGGATATGCTAGCGCCTTCCATAATTGCTTTTAGTTTGAGCTTCCATGATAGCATTAGGGAAGAATCATGACCTTCTTTTTCATTCCAGAAGATTTTGTATGCAGGAATGGAGGAGCCAAGCAGCATTTTGCCTAAGGTGGATAATGATTTCCAGACAATCGTCATGTAGATTGAGTTCAAGGCTAGTTCATATCTCAGAGCTGACATTGAGATATAATTGGGGAGGCCCTGCACACGCCTCCAAAACTTGCCTTCCAATTTATGCCACAGGTTATATTTAACATTCCAGGCTGATTAGCCGCCGAAGGTAAGAGTTGGAATTACCTTCCTTCTGGAGGTAAAACATTATTACAGGAGTAATTGAAAATTTGCCTTAATCCTTGTTAATTTTCGCGCCTTGTAGACTCAGATTTTTCGTTTTGTTGACCAGGTCGCTAATCCAGGCGGCTTCACAGATCGAATCATTTACCATTACGCCCAAGTAGCGAATTGACTTAACAACATTAAGAACCTTTTTTTCGATAAACCATCTGAAGCTTTTATCTTTCTTTGACATAGTACGACCTATGCACTTGATCTTGTTTTTTTCTGTATTTAGGAGGAGATCATTGGCAGTTAGGAACTCGTTTAGACGGAGAATAAGATGTTGTAGGCCAATTTGTGTTTGGTCGACCAACACTATGTCGTCTGCGTAGAACAGATATTTTACAGAGGATCCATTCAGCTTTGGCGGAAAGCAATGGACGGAATCTAACCACTCTGGTAGGTCAGCAAGGAAGAGTTTGAAAATATCTGCGGCAAGTGGGCATCCTTGTTTGACCCCTTTAAATGTTCTTATTGACTCTGTAAGATCGCCTTGTGAGTTCACTCTTATTTGAATGGAAGTATTAGAATGCAGGGCGATGATGGGGTCAAGCAGCTGTTCTGGGCACTGCCAAGATCGTAATGTAGCCCATAATTTGCTGCGATTGATGGCATCCAAAGCTTGGCGGAGATCGACAAAGGCAAAAAAGATTTTTTTCTTAGCCTCTAGCGCTGACAATTTTAAGATGGACAAAATTGTAAGGTTTACGTCAACGCCCACTTGGCTCGTAAAGCCTGTTTGGCGACAATCAAATTTGCCCGCAGAGAAAGCCCAATTCACCAGACGTTGTCGCAAAAGGGAACCAAAACTGTACCCGATTGTATCGAGAAGGGCAATCGGGCGATAATTCGCTGGATCAGCTCGATTTCCCTTCTTATATATTGGCACCACAATTGCTTTTGACCAAGAAGAAGGGAGCTTCTTGCTATTTGTGATCTGAAGAAATAGCCCGTTGATAAATTTGGCCCAATGTACTTTGTGCTTTTTAAGCATAAGGTTTGAAATTTGGTCGGGACCAGCAGCTCTCGAGTTCTTGAGCTTAGAGATCAAACTTTCAAGCTCTTTGCAGGAAGGTGTTATATCCCAAGCGGCAGTTGTCACAATGATCGACGTGGGTTCTTCACACACAGGCTTTTCATAAATTGAGGTGAAATATTCCTGCCATTTGCTGCTTGTAATTTCATTAGAAATTGATGAAATAGATTTGGAGCAACCCTTGTTCAGGATTGCCCAAATTTCGCATGTGTTCTTAGTAACAAGGAGCTTTAACATTGTTTCTGCTCGACTTTGGTCGATTGTGGTTAAGTGCGATCTTAGCCAGTTTCGATAAATCTGACGCCTTTCCTTGACTTTCCTTGCCTTGACACATGGATTACTGAGCTCTCTTTTAATTAGCCGTAAGTCTTTCCTTAATGATTTTTTTGCCAGCGCTATTTCAGCACTATATAGATGTTTCGGAGAAGACCCAAGCAGTCTTGAATTAGAGATTTTCAGGGTGTAGTCAATCAGCAAGGGTGTGTATTCCACGATTTGCAGCGCTTTTAGGCTGTGGCTTAGAGATGCAATTGCAGGACCATTTGTGACTAGCCTATTTCCTGCAGCATTCGTTTGTAATTGGAAGGAATATTTTTCCGACTCGCAACAACAGTCTTCTTTCCAAACAAGCCGTAGCAAGTCGTGGTCGCTGTGTGACATTGGCTGCACATTAAGGGAAATAGCTTTGTCAAAAAGGTCCATCGAGGCCCAGATGTAGTCAAGGGTGTTTGTTCTAGACATGCTATGCCAAGTCGGTTTAGGCGGGTGATCGCCTTTAATAGATCCATTCATCATTTGACAATTGCGTTGAAGGAGATCACAAGACCAAGTTTGACCTCTCCAAATGACTTAATTGTCGGGAAGCCGAGCATTTGTCATAGTGGCTGGATCATATTTAAACCAAATACAGTTGAGATTGCTGCATACAATCACAGAGACGTTGTTGTACGCTAGAAAAGTGTCATCAATTACTGTCAATACTGATTCAATGAAAGATGAAGCTGAGATCATCGCAGGATTCCAATATCCATTGATTATTAACAGGTTTGAGATAGTATTAGACAATGATAGTTTGACCAAAGTGCTTTGAAAAAATGGATTAGGATTGGAAAAAGCTACTAGTGACCACCAGTTCTGTATTTTTAAAAGGGTTATCAGACCAGAAACGGGACGGCCTTTAATGTTTTTTCCGGCCGGATTTATCAAGATGGTGAATCCATCACGGTACGGGGGGTCGCATAGCCAGGTTTCCTGTAAGCAGATGACAAACACATCCTCCAGGGGTTCTTGAAAGGTGTTGAAAAGGTGCGTGAATCCTCGCGTGTTCCATGAAAGTAAAATTAATTCCTGCGGAACGGAGATAGCTCATTGTTACTTGCGGGATCCGTTGGGGAATCTTCGTTCATTGTTTGCCCTTCTTTCAAATGCCTGATGCATTGTGGCGTCAAGGATATCTGTTGAAAGCGCTAGGGATTGACGCAAAGCTGATCGCTGCTCGATCTTGCAAAGCTCTTAATTATCATGATTTTCCTTGAAGGATGAGGAGGATCTCATAAGAGGGGGTTCAACAGTGAGATCAAAGCCATAAAGCAAAAGATACTCGTTTGCCTGTAATAACAAGTTTTTCACAGCAACAGAAGATATATGAAGAAGAACTTGATCAGACGACAATTCTGTTATGTATTCTACGATTTTGATGTCATCTGATGAAATTGCTCGTAGTGGTGGAATGCATGCAAATAATTTTAGTATATTTGCTCGATTTAAGTTGACTTCGTTGCCATCCGAGTGAATATTTTGAAGACAGAGTTTCCACTGGCAGGATGATTTCTCAGAGTTTGAAGTTCCGGAAGCTCGAAATACTTGAAGCGAGCTAGATTTCAACTGATTCAAAGTTTGTTTAGGATTTAACTTTGAACTTAAAACTTGCTGAGAAGCCTTCTTGATGGTAACAGTAGGCTTGCTTGCATTAAACCCAGATTGCGGCTTCCTCGAGGTTCCAGTAGTGACCGATCTTTTCGTCACAAGCGGCTCAATTAGAGTGACCCCTTGGGTCTCACTAGAGGCATCGTTGGTACCATCAAGATCGACCGAGTAGGTCGATAAATTGCATAAATCGATGGAAGAGTCAGGAGTAACATTACTGATGGAAATATCACTGGATGCTACTCGCCGGCGTTTAGCCGAAATCTTTAAGGGGCGCGGTAAGGCTCCTATACCTCTCAGTGGGAGATTGGAAGCAGTAGAAACTGAATGAGTTGGGATTACTTTCCGATCAAACAAGTTTGTCTTCTTTGGAGTCGTGATATTTCTTATACATTTTTTCACATGTTGCTGTACTTGTTTCTGTGGTAGACTTTTTTTCTTGAGTTGCTGAGCTTGTTTTACAGAAGCTCTTTGCAGCTTAATTTCAAGGCTCGTGGTGATAGTTTTTGCAGGACCTTTAAATATGTTAAAGGAATTCACTGACGAAGAGACGTGGTCGGTTGCTTTATCTTGAACTGGGATCTCACTTGATGAAGGATTGATGACTGGAGTCGCAGAGACTTCGGCGTTCAAGTTGGAATTTGTACCTCCATGGCCGACGGCTGTGGTGCTCGCCATAGGGCCGGACTTGACCATGTCTTTAGCAGACACGACCGGGACATCCGAGCCATGTAAATGTGGGGTTCCAAGCAGATTGTCACGCATATTGGTTGTATCCAAGGGAAAGGAGTTGACGTTTTTTTGCATCTATTTCACAGATTCAAGCAAGCCTTCCATCAAGGAGTCATTTTGACAGTGATGGCGTGCTGCTAAATCGCTCAACCTGTTTTACCATCTCACAGAATTTTCAGCGTTGGACTCCAATTGGACTTGCAAGAAACCTTAAAATTGCTCAAGTTCATCGATTATTGCTGTTAGGTTTGAGATTGCAGCTCCTTGGTCACTTATTGTCCCTATCAGGGATTCAAAAAGTTTAGAGAACGGAGCTAGAGCAACAGCAGAGGCAGCTAGAACATTGTTATGTATCTGCGTGAGGGCTTCGATAGAAATGCCAAACAACTGCGGGGCAAAGCCATGAGACGTCGAAGAACAAACTGAGTTTTCCAGGTTGTATTGTGGATTTGAGGAACAAAAATTTGTGGCATGGTTTGGCGCTTGAATATCTTCTCCGGAATGAGTCAAGGAGGCTTGAGGAGTGCTTGCATTCAGCAAAGGATTCGCGCACATGGATGGAGTTGAGGAGGTACCTTTTCCTTTTAACTCAGCAACTCGTTGCAAGCGACTAGCACGTCGCACTCCGGTCGAGGTGAGTGTGGGGTAGTTGAAATTCCTGGGCAAGAGACTGAACTGCACAGGATGGACGAACCTCCAAAGATTGTTCATTAGAGCTCGACATGGAGGGACAACCGGTCTCCGGCGCTTGACAAGCTAAAGCACTGTCTTTGTCAAATTCGATTTCGTCAATCACAGACACTGAGAAAGCTCGACCAGCTATATTCATCACAATAGGATTGATTGATGAGCAAGGAAGAGTAGTTGAGGACAAGGAGCATAGAACAGATTCGAGAGGCCTCATTAAGTTTTTACCTTCAGATAGTGAAATCTGAGTTGAAGGCAAAATTCCAGAAACTGGAACAGGGATCGTGCTAGCTGTAGGAAGAGAAGAGGCTCCCATCGATGTAAGTGAAGGTTGTGACAAAGGACGGCATGAAGATTTCATCTGAAGTAAAATGTTCCTGTTGAAGGGAGGGCAATTTGTGACGGAATTAGGCATAGAAAGCCGTGGAGCCACCAAAGGTTGTTTGGGGACCAACGAGGAGGCCAGTTGATTTTTCACAACAAAGTTTGAAATCCTTAAAAGTTCCTCATCGCTGACTGAGTATGGCAGAGTCCTTTTATCGGTAGACGGGACAGTGTTTTGCATGAATTCATTTGTTGTGACTTGACTCGGACACTGTGGAGGCAATTTGAGCCGACTCAGAGGAATTTGCAATGTTAGTGAGTGAGGAAAACTGTGGCAACGCCATGATATCAGAGGAGAAACAGGAGGTGGACATGGAGTGAGTAAGGGGGCCATCCATAGAAAGTTGCAAATGGGGAGCCTGATTGTCAGGCAAGCGAACCATGGGGAGAAAGGGAGCACTGTGTAAGACGGTCTTGACGGCACCACAGGCTGAAGGGTCAGCTTCCGCGACAGGCACGGTGGAGGACTGTTCGTGGTTGGAGACTCGATTGGAGTCGAGGTTAGTGACCGGAAATGGGCTCAAAGAACAGTTGGCTTGGGCTGCGAGAACAGCAGGACGTGTGGTAGAGGATGGAGTTAAAGACTCGAGTACCTGACACTGTGCGCCGGGATGCAACAGAGATAAGTGCTGCGATGAGGGGGCACCCTAAGTCTGTGTTGGGACATGAGCAGAATGTAAAGCCAAAAGAGCCTGTCGAGTGGCTTTGCTTACCTTGTCCCCGGCGGCTGCCTTCATCGTGGACCAGGGATTTGGCATGCAACGCAGCTGGGAAGATTTTTTCCACGTCTGAGGTCCGTCCACAGACAAAGTCATTTCTCACGCTGACACCTAACAAGAGGGGAGAGCGAAAGAGCGTCAGAGCGGGTGCAGCGGGCTAGGAGCGGACTGGGGCAGACTGGGACTCAGCACCTTGACTCCGCGATGCACTCCGCGCTCCGATGGTGTTTTTAAACACAAGGTCTGTAGAAACAAAAACAGGACTGGTCGTGCAGCTCCTTTCTGGACAGCAGGACGTGGAGACTGGGGCAGACTGGGACTCAGCTCCTTGACTCTGTCGTTTTTAACGGCATGGCTACCTCCAAACTCGGGTCTGGGTCCCACAAAAGGGGACTTACCGGGCAATTCTGACCTTGGAGGGCCCGGTAATTCCCTTTCACGGGACCCTTACCTGGTACATTCCCATTCCCATTGAGCCCCTATAGGGCTCAATGGGAATGGGGAGGATGCTAACAACGGGCCCGTTAATGACAGGCCTGTTGTTAGCATTCTGGTCTGCTAGCGGGTCTCGCTCTGCACGTCTGATCTGACCAGGCCTGCAGAGCAGGATCCGCTGCAGACCTCGTAATAGGGCGGCACAGAATGAACAGTGCTGGTCCCTTAACGGCACTGTTCATTCCGTGGCCGCCTTCCTAGTAATGAGGCCCAATGAGTTTTTCGGGTTCGTATTCAAGGAGGTAGGAGTGTCACCTGACCCCTGAAAGGTCAAAGGCATTGTGGAGGCGAGGCCCCCAGAGAATGTGTCTGAAGTCCGAAGCTTCCTGGGGATGGTCACCTACTGTGGCCAGTTCATCCGGAACCTAGCCTCCAGGTCTTAGCCCCTGAGAAGCCTTACCAAGAAAGAGGCCACGTGGCAGTGGGGTCCGCTGGAACAGGCCGCGTTTGAAGATATCAAGAGAGTGCTGATGGTAGAAGACACCATGGCGTTTTTTGACATCAGAGATCGTGGTGGACACCAGCCCCTTTGGTCTGGGTGCAGTTCTCACCCAAACGGACGCCAATGGGGAGTTCAGGCTGATTGACTATGTGAGCATGGCACTGTCGGACACAGAACAGCGCTACTTACAGATCGAGAGAGGGGCCCTGGTAGTCCTGTGGGGGTGTCAGCATTTTCACTTGTACGTGCTGGGACGGCTGGTGATGGTGGTAACTGACCATAAGCCCCTGCTGCCAATAATGGCTGGTTCGTCTTCCAAAACCTCCAGCCGAGATTAAAGGGTGGATGTTGGCGCTCCTGGAAGATGGGATCTCGTTGGCGCTCCTGGAATATGGGATCTCGTTGGTGTATCGGCCGAGCAGTAACAACGGTGTAGATTATCTGTCTAGGCATCCCAGAGACGATTGGAAGGACGTGGAAACATTAGTGGGGAGGAGGCTGATGAGCATGTGAGGCTAATTGTGGAGACGGCAACCCCAAACTCAGTGCCTCTCCAAGAGCTGGAAGAGGCGGCGGCCGAGGATGAGTGCTTCCTAATAATAAGGTGGCCCTTCAGCAAGGGTCATGTAGGTCGGTGGTGGACATGCTGGCACAAAGGACTCAGGAGGCGCGGCTGGCGCTGGAACAACTGCGGACAGTAAAGGATGAGCTGACATGTGTAGAGTCAAGGCTATTGCTCAGGGGTGACCGCATAGTGGTACCAATGTGCAAGATTCCCCAGGTCATTGAGTTAGCACACCAGGGCCATCAAGGAACTGCCAAGATGAAGACAAGCCTACGACAAAAAGTATGGTTCCTGGACCTCGAGAGACGAGTAAAGGGGTTTGTGGCGGCGTGTGTGTGGTGTCAGGCGGCTGTCCCAGCACAGTGAGAGCCCCTTATTGAGACGATGCCCCGAGGTACGAGGCCCTGGGAAAATGTTCATGCTGACATTGGGTCCACAGGCCGGGACACTGTTAGGCAGAAACCTGTGCAGTTCCCTTTGGGAACACTGCAAAAGATTTAGGACTAGAGGTGTTAGCAGTAAACCCACTTGGTAGCAGTCTGTACCACCCAGATTTACCTGGTAGCTGTGGCTGAGCAGTCAGACTTCCCTCAAGAAGAGTTCGGCAGTATGCAAAGTATACACAATAGGCACTCAGATACAACAATACAAGCAAACACTGACCAGAGCTTTGGTATCAAAGTATATAATTATTCATTTAAAAACACACTGTTTGAGACACTCCAGCACTCTTATGGTAAAACACTCTAAACACAGTTACTATTATAATATATTCAACCCTTGTTCCTTATCAGAGAAGTCTTAGTTAACACCACTTATTTCCATACAGAGGTGAGCGCTTAACTATAGATGGCACTCCAATAAGTTTATGAAGAAGGGAGGGAAAAAGACAGAATATGGGAAGGTACACCACTCTAAGATTAAGGAACACTATTAGCAAGGCAGAAGAGCAAAAGTCACTTTGTGAGCCAAAGTCCATAGGCTGGGCCCACTCTTAGAGAGAGCAGAGCACAAATGCGCCCAAGATCACACAGTTACACTAGGCTTAGAAAGTCTTGCAGAGAGTTCGAAAAGAGTTTAGAGAGGCTCAGAAAAGTTTAGCCAGGGTGTCCCAGGCTGACCCAGGTTCGAAAGCCGGGGGCTAAATCTACCCCGTACAGTCGGTGGCAAGGAAAGCCAGGCGGGACACGGTACCTTAAGTGGGAAGGATCCTCCAGTGGGGGCAGCTGTTCCTGGCAGCGGGTGCAAGTCTCGTCGTCGTCCAGGGGAAGAGAAGATCTCGACTTGGAGGAAAGATGAAGGTCGTTGCACTGTCAGGGAAGAAAACAGCCGCAGAGTTTTCCAATTAAAGGTATTACCCTTTAATTCGCGGTCGTGGTAAAACGTGGTATCCCGGTTGCTGGGGTGCTTGGCACAGCCAAGGCGGCCACGAGATACGTCGGGAAGGTGAAAAGACGGTGGAACTGGTTATCCCCACCAGTCAAAGGAAGAAGACTCTCCGGCGGGAGATCTCCTCTGTCGTTGGGAAAAGTGGTGAGACGATCCAGCAGGGCTCCACCGGTGGTGTCGTCGTGGCAGGTCGGCTCAGCTTCTCCCTCGTCAGATTCTTAGGTCCTGTGGCGACTTCTGAAGTTCCAGTCCCCAAAGCCCTGCTTTTATGCAGAAAACCCCCATTCACTCAGCCTAGCTGTCACTCAAACATGCTAAGTGGTGAGCCGGCCGGCTCACCACTTGGGCCAATCAGGACGGAGGGCGACTTGAGTTGCCTAGGCAACTCAGTCCAGGGTGCCTAAATCCCCCTCCACCCCTCCTAAGTACCCCAGACAGAGTGGCACCACTTTGGAGGGCTTCTGTGGAGAAGCCAGCCAAAAAGTGGGACAAAGGGCTCGACTTGGGTTGGAGTCACAGAAGAGAACACAAACGCCATTTTAGAACCGAGTTTTGGCAAAAAATACCAACCGGAGAATTAATATTAAATAAATAAACCGGCGGTATGTTCGAGGCTATCATAATTAAATAAATAAAGATAGTAGCCTCGAACAATGGGAAAATCCCATAGAGAAATATTTGTGGTTGAATATAAAAAGTAGTATCCACTGCCACCAGCCAAAACTCGATCAGGGGGGACGGGGACGTGCCCCCTCGACTAACAGACCCCGGGGCAATTGAATTGCCCCAGCCAGTACGTCCACAATATGATGGTTTGTACTGGTTCTGTTCAGAATTTAAGACTAGTAAAGTCAATGATGACTTTACAGGCCCTGGGAGACAGTAGTCAGTCCCAGGGTATGGAGTCTATACTGGGGAGTCACTATTACACCCCTGTGTTACTGCACTGAGGGTGCTGTGTAACACACATCACAAAAACACATGAAGCCCTATGGAGTAAAAGACCCCATAGCCCATTAAACACATCTAGAGTCAAAGAAACACACTCAAATCATGCCCAAGATTGAGGGTAAAAGAGTCTCACTCTTGGCAGGAGAAAAAAAATAAACCCCAAAAATCCAGCAAAGCTGCTGGGGGACTCACTAGGTTAGGAAATTCAGCCTAAACAGAGAATTCTCCCTAACAGACACTCATTTTCCTAGTGGTGGTGGATAAGTGGTCACGGTACCCTGAGGTTGAGTTCATCGAATCAGTCTCTTTTGACAAGGTGGCCATTGCCATAGAGAAGATCTTTGCCACTGACGGCCTGCCGCAGACCACTGTTCCAAGGGGACAGCTTCACCCAGCTGATGGGAGACTATGACATTGGACATAGGATAATTACACCAGTCTGGCCCCCTGCCAATGGCGAAGCTGAGAGGTCCATAAGGACCCTGAGCAAGGTGTTTCACATCGCTCATAGCCAAGGCCACTGCCTGCAACGGGCGCTGTATCAGTTCCTTAGTGAATATAGGGCCACCCCTCATGCCTCAACTGGAGAGGCACCAGCGGAGGCAATGTTTTGGCGGTGTCCGAGGGGTCTAATCCCTGAAGTGCGGAAGCAGGAACCTGCCGTGATTGATGATGCTCAGGTGGAGCATGAAAGGAGACTCAGAATGCACGGAGAGAACGTCAAGAGAGGGCTCCGGCCCCATCAGCTGATTCCCAGGGATGAAGTGCTCGTGAAGAACTGGCATCCACAAGTAAGCTTTCACTAACTCATGAGCCTGATCCGATGGACATGGTGGCAGTGCGAGGCTCGATGGTGACTGCATCAAATGGGACTGCCACCAATCCTGAGAAGAGATTGTGGTGAGGTACCGGACGAGGGTGGTGGCCTGGCCCATCCGCCGAGTCTCCTAGGTCGAGGGAAGGCAGGTGAGGATGGCCCGATCCAGGTGGTGGGCAGGAGGTATCCCCAAAAGGTCAGGAGGGGGAAGCCTGCCCACCTCAATGACTATGTGTTGGACCCCTGAGCCAGTGGGCCCAGCCCATGGGCTGAATAGTGACTTGTCAGACTGTGAGGGAAGCAAATAAAGGGCTGTTTTTAAGTGTGCAGTGTAATGTGTTTCAAGTATCTGTATTTACCTTCTTTTAATGTTTGTTATTAAAAAGGAGGAGTGTTGTGTCTGCCCCTTTAAGGGCACACACGCGGCAGAGTGACACAACTCCGCCACGTGTGTTGTTAATAAATGGGGCATTGCCACGGCAGAGCAACCATGGAGCTCGGACAGCAAGCACTGTGTGCAGTGTGCTCTGTGGCTGGGGGAGCTCACGGGGGCCAGAAGGGCTTTTCCGGCAACACATAACATTGCTGCAGGGCTAATAAGCCCACCTGAACGCCTCCTCCCCGGCGACAATCCTCTCCATCTCCTCTACTTCGGGTTCCACTCCAGTCTCCCCCTGTGAGACGCTTTCAAAACAAACAAAAAACATGGCTGTTTTGCCCAGCTGGCTGCACTTTACCGTTGCCGCAGCCGCCCGTTCACAGGCCTTCTACACTACCATCACTTCAAGTGACAACAGCTTTGCACCAATTGACAATAACTCCCTCCGTGCTATAGCTCACAAAGCAGATCTAATCAGATTAAAGGACTCTGCACCAATAGTGAGTGATTGTTATTAGGCAGATCTTTAGTGCTACGCAAATTGTATGGCATCTTGTTAATGGACAGTTGACAAATTGTCGAATAACATGAAGTATCAAAGGCTTCCACGTGTAATGGCACTGGGAGACAAGTAGAAGAGATAATAAAAATACATGTGTGATTGTACATTTGCCGCCAACAATTCAAGAATTTCTAAAATTCCGAGGGCAAAGAGCTGCCTCTGCTGCAGCGGTGTAACTGTGGCCGCTTGCACTCTGCTGCACATCGCATAAGCGTCATACGCTCCCAGCGTGTTTTTAAAGTTGGTGCAAGCAGCTGCATGTGGTAGCTCTACCCACCATCGTCACCAAGTAGGAAAAGGGGTAGGAGCTGAACGTACTGTGACATGTGCCACAACATGTC
Source organism: Ambystoma mexicanum (assembly GCF_040938575.1). NCBI lineage: Eukaryota > Metazoa > Chordata > Amphibia > Caudata > Ambystomatidae > Ambystoma > Ambystoma mexicanum. Next base: position 804,361,668 of record NC_090935.1, on the reverse strand, counting down.
ACAGCATGCCACCATTTTGTTGCATAGCAGATCTTGCATCTAACATTGTAATACCTTCAAAACAATACAAATAATCTTTTCACTTACTGTTAAACAAGATTCTTTTGATTTCCAGATATTTGCAACAGCAAATAAAAGCCTGCTTCAGTATTCAAGCCCTTTGGCTTCTGCTCTATCCTCCTCTGCACTAGCAGTGTGCTATTGACCATAAGGGAAGATGGGAAAACATTTATATTAGACCTTCCAAAAGTGTTTGGGGCGGTAGTCCCTTTTTGTGTCAATAAATGCCAAGAGCTCCGCCGTGGAGACTGAACCTTGCGGCTCAGCAATATTCTGATCTTGTGGAACTTTTGGGGCAGCATGAAGACCAGTTTTGGTATGGCCATTTAAAAGATGGCTTGACGGCATTGCGATGCTGGGATGCCTTCATGGCCTAACTAAGGGTACAATGCATCACTACATGGGCCTTCAAGTTGAGGGGTTGCAGGCAGCACGAACAACAGCTCCAAGCAGACCTTCTTGACATGGAGCAAAAGCATAAGGCTTCCAATGATCGTGCTTTACTGGGTAAAATTAAACGCGGTCAGAGAGAACTTAGAAGCTGCACCACTCGAAGAGTCCAGTAGTTCATTTCTAAATGTGCCCAATTCTTTTTCTAAAATTACAACCGCCTCTAAACACCAATGGCTGTTCTCCTGAAAGGGCGTTAAACTGCTTCTGGTACCCTGCTCTCTGATACTAAGGCAATCAACTATCACTTTGTTGAATTCTATCACCACTCCTGCAGTCGGCTTAATTCCCGATTTTCTGAACGGGCTTAGTTTACCCGCAGTGTTGGTAGAGGACCTTAGGCTGCTGAATGGCCCAAATGAGGAGGAGGAGGTCACAACCGCAATCGCAAGTTTGGCTAGTGGTAAGGCTACAGGCCCCGGTGGCCTCTCGATCGGACTATATAAAGCACTGGTGGATAGGCTTGCCCCGAAGTTTGCTACTGTCTTAACTGTCTTTAACAAGGCTAGAGCAGTGGGGTCCCTAATGTGAGAAACCTGAGGGTATTTTCACTCCTATTCCCCATGGATCCTCTGGTCAGGTGGCCAGAGAAAGGCCATCGCTTTTGGATCCTGCCCCTAGGGGTGGACAAGCGAGGTAGGATCACCTGCGTGGAGGGTCCTTGAGGACTGGGAGTGTGTGGCCCTTGGGCTAGGCATGGTATCCCCTTTTCCTAATAACAACTCACCCAGTCCTTCCCAAACCTTTATGGGTTATTGTAAACCATCTTTACTACTTATTTTGTCTCAGTCATGTCATTCTGTTACTGGGACGAGGAAGAGATGACTAGGAGGCATACACACCAACATACAACTACACCACTCTGGTACTGAGTCAAGGAAGAGAGACCCAGAGCAATACCACTACAAAGATCAGGCATGTCACACTAATAGGCTGAACTATAGTCAGGCAATTGAAAGAGAGGACTCACATCAGCAGCTCATTTACACACCTGAGGAGGCAACCAAATTGAAGCAAATCCAGTGCAGTATGCAAGAAGCCTGCAAAGGAAGTCGGTGAGATTCAGAGACCAGGAAACCCAGTGTGAAACTGACTGCCAGCGCTGTGAAGGAACCAGTGATTGTGCAAGTATACAATGTAGCAGAATGGTCGCGTGGGTCTGAAAGAAGCGGAACACGTTCTCAAATGTCTTTGTCTGAACTGTTTAATGAATTAACGATCGTGTGTTGTGTAAAAGTGACCGCGCACCTTGAGAAAAGGGAAGGGGCAGCCCGGAAAGGTTCCAATTTACGAGAAAAACATTTCAATGGTTTATATGAAAGAAACCTTTATTGCTAAACCTAATAAAACCTACACATCTAATTTAAACATTGGAAATCAGATGGCACCTCTTCCTAAATACTGGATTGAATACAGGTCAACCACTAAAAGGCGACCAAATAGAAATTGGTAGTCTTTTGACCCTATTAATACCGTGAATTATTTTGGACTCCTCTGGTTTGCTTACATTACCTAAGTGCATGGTCATGTACAATCTTGCACAAAGTACAAATAATTGTTTAATTGACTTTTAAACAATATGCTTTTGGGTTTTCCTATTTAAAAACAAATAATTAAAAGTCTGCTTTGGGATTCGAATGTTGTACCTTCTGTGCTGGCACTACCAGTGTGCTGCCATTGACTGTATGAGAAGACTGGAAAATATTTTGTAATAGCTTCTTTCAAAAGTCGGTAGGGTATCAACAATTGCATTGTTTAAAGCACTTAAAAATACATTCTCATACAAAATGGGTTCATGGTTGTTTAAATTACTTTATTTAAATGTGTTGACATCAAAGCAACAAAAATGCAAAGAACATCATACATTTTCTTTGGAGAAATATGGAAAAAACACGAATGGCCTGTTAGTAGTATTAAGGAAGTGCCTGGTTGATGCCTATTTTATACCTACAAAAACCCACAACGGCTGGTATTGCCAATGCTTGTTTGTTTTGTCTCTAAATCTCTGTTTCCCTTTTACACCATCATAAGCTTACTCACCACTTGTTCTCATCTTTGTGCTATTGTGCAGGCACCCACCCAGGGAATGCCTCGAAGATCTGTAAATGTGTTATTGTAATTCATTTTTGATTGAAATTGACATCCCTGTTATTAAAGATAATGACAAATACAAACCATTACTCTCCAGTCTTCACACAACAAAATATGGGATAAGGCCATCTGCTTGTAGTCAGTGTTTGACACAGACTTTGCTATAGTGCAGAATGTCCTAGAAAGATCCACAAAACATACTTTGGGCCTCATTGCAAGTATAGCGGTGCAGGAAACAACTGCCGGTAATGGAATTACCACCAACTTTCCCGCACCGCCATACTACAAGTTTGGCCCTGGAGGTGGGGATTTCCCTCCAGCATTATTCTGGAGGTAAACCCTCCTGCTTTTCAATGAAAATCGGCAAAATCAGTGGAATTACCGCGGTGGTAATTCTGCCAAAAGTGCCCCATAGAATCCAATGAACTCTATAAAAATGGGGATTAAATCTGCCACCGCCACTTGTAATCAGCTGGACCAAGTGGCGGTAATGATAATTCTGTTGAGCAGTATTCTGGCTGATTTACCATCGGAATACCGCCTAACAGGTAATGAGGCCCTTTGTCTCCAAGCGGTTGTGTGTGGCTATTTCATGTTGCTGCTTTCTGGGAGGGACTCTTGCCCTGCAGCTTACTTTGTTGGATTGTTTTCTCAAACTCTGTCCCGCTTTCCTTATTTCTGTGTGCAGGTCTAACTGGCACTTTGTCTTGCAACGAGACGGGACAATTCCATGTTTCTGTGATGGACATCAAGATGGTATCCCCACCAGTCATTTCAAACAGGTCATGCTGTAGAAATGTCCATTTAGCCAACAAACAATTTGGAGTCTTTAAATGAGGGAGGTTGAATAAAATCCCTTTTTGAGGATTCTTTGTCAACTAAGGGGGAGTCACCCCCAGTGGGCTCCCCCTTGCCCTGTCCCCTAGGGTGCTAAGCTTAGTGGGATCATCTCCGTAGTCTCAAAGGGGGATGCTCCCCCTTGGGTAGAAGGGACACATTCCCTGGATTTTTCACAAATATTTTAAAAGATTCGGTTATTTTGTAATTGTTTATCTTGAGAGAAGGCACATATTTAAGGAGCTAACATGAGATGCCTGAGGACTTTCTCATGATGATGGAAGTTCTCTTCAGTTCTAAGTATTCAAACGTTCACAATTGGAGAAACTAGTCCTGGACACTGGTCACATCAGTGTTCCATTCCCTTTGTATGGGGCACATGGTATAATCAGCATGATTTAGATTCCCACAATTAAATGATGCTGATGGAGGACTGATCGCCCCCCACCAAGAGGGTGAGGCCCTGTGCATTTGCACACGCTGGCCATGCCTTGTGCCAGACCTAAGTAAAGCATACTCTTCTTTACCCAATCTCCAGCCCCCTCCCCTCATTTGAACACCCATGTGACTCCCTTCTACCTTGTGCTTCAAGTGTGCACTCCACTAACAACACACAATTGGCCCCAACTTTACCACTTCATGCTACCCCTGTAACAGGGAAATGCTTACACTCATTTGCACCTTCATTTGCCCCTACTCCTTGTGCCTTCAGCAAGTCTATTAAAAATGTACCAATGATGAGCTGTAACCAGCCACTGTTAGTGGTTCAAACCTGCAATGCCTGGGGATGCTGATGCTCGAAACCTGCTGGCTTGGGAGGGGCGTGGCTATGTTCTGAAGATGTATGGAGGGAGCATGGCTTTGGAGGGTGATCCGTGGGGCGTGAGTACTCCAAGCTAAATTGTTAACACCTGTTAAAATGGATTTCTGAACACTGACCTGGTGAGCAGAAGTTCAGAAGGCCAGCCTAGTTTCTTGGAATAGGGTAACTTTCTGGACAAGCCAGACCAATCAAGGTAGCATTGGCGGCGGTGAAGAGTAGGTCTCAGGAGGGGTGAGGGTGACTGAAAGACCTCAATGACCACACGGAGTAAAGGACACTTACAAATCACTCCCAGTCAGGTGTATATGTATTAAAAATACAAATACATTTATTCAAGGCCTTTGAGTTTCAACACAGAGTAATTATTAACAGTAACACTTTTAAACCAATACAATCCTACTACAATACATATATACAAGACCAAGTGGCCTAAAGGGTTAAACACACAGAATGGGTCCACAACCTGCAAGGAAAGAAAGCAAGCAGTGCAAATTATCTTTAGGCAGTTCTGCAAAGTTGAATACCTAACTGAAAGGCAGTCCAGTCCCTAGGTTGAGAGGAGCCTAGTGCTGAAATGTACTTTCAGGTGCTGGTGCACAAGATAGTGCAGAAGAGCAAAACAGGGCTCTCTTGTAGGGTCTGTAGCAGCTCAGGAAGGTGGGTGAGGTGATGCAGAATAAGTTCCCACTATTAGTGGTGTGTCTCCCCAACAGGGCAGAACAGTTTCCAGGAGTTGGGACTGGGTAGATAGCTCAGGCTATCCGTGGAAAGGAGAGTGGACCTCAGGGGACAATCGTGCGTAAAAATGGGTGGATGCGCTAAGGTTTGCAAGTACTCACCGACCCCCGGCGAAGTTCGTAACCATGGTTGGGCGACACGGTAACTGCGTGTACTCTGGTTCGGACGCTCTCTCTTTACTTCAGACCTGGGAATGCCAAGTGTACGAAATTTGGTGTGAGAGTGCTGTCAACACAAAGCTTGCGATGTCCCAAGTTTCAAGGGTCTCCTCGAAACAGTGGGGGTGTCAGAGCAAAGGTCCTGCACAAGCTGGTCAGCCCACTGGTTGGCACAGGAACACTTCAGAGAAGGCTCGCTTGCAGAGTTTGATGAAGGTGCCGAGGATAGTTGGTCCGGCTATTCTAATGGGTCGAAGCATCTTCGCAGACCTTGTAGTTCGATCAGAATGCAGAGGGGTCCAGCCGGACAACAGCGGGCTCACGGTGCAAAACCGTCCAGTGGGGCACAAGCGGTTCCTCAGCTTCTTGGTTTCAGGATACTTGGATCCTATCCTTCGTTCAGTGAGAACTCAAGAGATCGACCTGGTATGGAGCCCTCTCTTATCCAGAATCTCCTTCGCACCAAAACGAAGAGGACCCAATGGGAGATCTGCTCACATACAGGCACACCAGACGTGGACGAATCACAGGCCACTGTGGTCCCAGTCATTCACAGCACACCAGACTCTCTGGCACCAAGGATGCGTATTGGAACCAGACAGTCCAACCCACTTCCTGGAAGCTCACACACAAGGCATGCAGAACCCAGCAAAAGCTTGGTGTTTCGCCAGAGAATGTATGTCCAAATAAGGACTGACCCGGGTCAGCTCGACCTGGGGAAGGTGAAGGGTCAAAATGGCCAAAGGACAGGACAAAGAACCCTGTGGCATGGCCATTTTGGAGCCAGGCCACCTTTCTGTGCCAACCATGGTAAACGCGGTTTTCATGGCAAGAAAGGGTTAAAATACATGATAAGATAAGCTGCCACCAGCCCTGTCCAAGGCACATGTGCACTTCTCCTAATAAATCCTTTGAGGGAGTCTAGGGCCTTTGAAAATGACAGGAGACACAAGTGCACTGTACTGTAAGGTACATTGCGCACTTGTAACATGTTGCAGAAAAGTAGCAACATTGGAAAGGAATACGGGAAACAAAGTTTCCCAGTACTGACTGTTTTTAAGGGCATGTCAGTTTCCCCATAATAAAGTGAGCGAAAAACACGGGCGGGGGGGCGTGGCGGGGGGTGGGTGTGGGGGGAGGTGCAGCTGAAGGCTGTGCTCCACTGACAAAGTCAGACTATGGTGTTTAAACAGCAGCAAAAAGTTGGGGGGTACACTGGAGAGAAAACTTCACATAAATGGGAATCTTTCCTAACAGCACCCATGGATGGCGTCGGACATTTCAACCTTCTTTTTCCAATTTGTTATTTGAAAGATGCCTCGAGCCAGAAAAGGGGGGTGGTCGAGCTGCACCCACACATTGCAGGCTGCCTTTGATGTTGCCCTCAAGCCATACACGCTCTCTGGGCTTGCAATATCCAACAGCGTTTTATTTTTTTATTGTAATGTTATTAGTTTCTATATTGTACCAAATATACAAGGGAACAACAGTAGGAAACACTGACAGTGTGCAAACACAGACAGATGAAAACATTTGACAGATATCAGTGTGCAACCATGAGAGTCTGCAATCATTGTTTGGGGGCTCTCAGCAACATAAATAACAAGGACGATGCCCTCTCCAGGTGGCGCCCCAAGCACCTCAACTAGGATAGAACGGGCCAACATTAAATCTGCGAGAGGACCCTTGGGAAAGCATATAACTTATCGAAGGACAGGTCATGTTAAGGGAGAAGATAACCATAGATGGCAGTGACAAACAAACAAGAATCGGTACAGTCCCCATCATCGGCTGCTCTGTATCAAGGGGTTAAAGAGGGGAGAAAGTTCTGTCCTGCCAGGTGACCCATTTCAAGTGTCAGTGCCCGGTGACTTCTTTACGGCAATAGAGTTCAGCAGCTTGTCAGCACCCTCTAGATCCCAAAATAGATACTCCTTCCCATTCCACATAACCCTCAGCTCAGCTGGTCGTAGCAGCCCTGCTTCAACGCCACGCCCCAAGAAGGCCTTCTTTATTGCGTTCAGCAACCACCTTCTCTTTTCAGTGGAAGGCGATTGATCTGGGAACAGGTGGACCCAGTGGCCCTGGTATTCCAAGGATTCCTTCATTGCAGCTGTCCTCAGGATCCTGTCCCTGTCATATGTATCGCTCAGCTGGACTAAGAGCATGGGCCCACCTGCCAGTGCCGTCCTCGCAGTGGAGAGCGGCTATTTGAGCCCATAACATTTATCCACATATATAGGATTGTCCTCCACCTCAAGGTCCAACAACTCTGGCAACCAAGTGGTGACAAAGTCAATAGGGTCTGGCCCCTCCACTCCGGCTGGGAGTCCAATGGTCCACAATTGTGGGGCTGCACTGCGTTCCCGAGGTGTTCTATCCTATTCTCCATTGCTTTGCTTCCCCTGACCAACACCTTCAGCTCCCAGCTAATTTTCTGCACTAGATGTAAAGCCTGAGTGCACTGCTTGTCCAACTCATTGGTCTGCTGCTCTAGGTTGGAAGACCTCACCTCCAGCTGAGCCACCCTTTCAGATAGTTTATCAAACTTGTCCTCTGGTCTGGAAATGGATTGCTCGATCCAGCTTAATGCTGCCATGACAGGGTCTTGGGGGGGCTGGATTTTCTTGTCTGTGCTGTGTCCACTGCAGGGCTCAAAGAAGTCAGAGTCCTCTAGGTGAGTTTTTTTTATTTCTCTGCTGACATTCCACCTGCTGACTTCAAAGTAGGAACAGGGCCGTGAGCAGTGGCATTTTGAATAGCATGAGTTTAAACATCTAGCTGGTTAACCCCAGTCCCAGAGTGCGAACAGCGAGACAGGGACAAACTTAATAATATTAATAATGATAATATTATGCACACTAACCTAGGGGAGGCGCTTTTAGAAACCAGGCAACTTGTGTACAGAGCAATCAGCAGTTGAGTTTCTCTATGTGGCATAAGCTGTTCTGTCGCCACCTCATAGGCCTCGAGGCTTCTGATCGGGCATAGCGTAGACTGATTTGGAAAAGCTGGTTAGATAACAGTCATAAAACTGATCTTAGTTTTTTAGGGGCATAGCGCTTGGTATTGACTTACAGAGCTCTGACGTCAGACAAAAGACAGAGGCATGTCATTAGATTGGCCGTTAAGGCTTTCCGGGACAGCTCGTTGTTATCCGGCCATCTCTGGATCAACTGTAGCACTTCGTTTACATACTATAGTCGTGTATACTTGGGGGTTGGAGGTCTCAATGGTTTAACTCCTTTTAGCAACCTACATACCAAAGCATGTTTGCCTATTGGTGATCCCCACAAACTCTCTTTGCCTGCCAAGATCGCAGACTTGAATGTATTTATAATAATAATAATAATGGTTGTATACGCCTTGCCTGGTGTGGCTAGCCAGGAAATTCACAGTATGGATCACATCTGCTCTAGTGGGATGGATGTCCCTTTCCATACAGCAGAGTCTCCATTTGCCCAAGCAAGATGTGGTTGTTGCAGGGTCCCAGGATCCTCTGAGGAAGTGGTCAGCTTCTCTCGAAAGCCCTGGTTTTCCCGAAGTACCCCTGTAATCGAACACACTACCAACTTCATTGAGCCCTGAATCACCAGTGGGTGTGGGAGTCCTGCTGGATCTAGCTAGATCTCCCACGCTGCTGGGAAGAGGATGGGATTCTCCACGGACCTCTCTAAGAAGTGTGGAAACTATACTTGGCCCCTCCATGCTGGTGTGACTACCGCTACTCCTGCCTGTGGTCTTCTAGCTTGTGCTAGCGTCCCCGCAATCATCGCAAAGAGGGAAAAGGCAAACTCAATTTCATGACCCCAATTCTGGAAAAATACATCTGTCGCTAGGGCCTCTGGATCTGGTCTCCAGCTGTAAAACCTGGCAAACTGTCTGTTCACTCTCAAGATGAAAAGACTGTGTGGCAAAGGCCTCTCAGTTACATTACCTACTGAAAGAGTGTCCTGTCCAGTTGCCAGTTACCGGAGTCTCCGAGATGTCTTGAGTCCAGCTGGTTGCTGTACCTCGCAGCTGAGGCACTTTCCATTTTCAGTAGGATGAAGCACTCAGCTTTCTCCCAGGTTTAGTATTTCACCATAACCCTGCTAGCAGCTAAATAAATTGATGTGCAGCTCAAGCTTCGCCTTTGACTATCTCCCTCTGGTCGAGATTTCTCCACAGCATTCCCCAGCCTCTAAGGCTGACACTGGATTGCTTGGGAGGATAGCTCAGGGGCAACATGCTTGCCTTGGAAGCAAGACAACACAGAGCAACACAGGTTCGATCCCCGGGTCCGCGCTTAGAAACCTCTGGGTATTAAGCGCGTTATAAATAACCTATCATATCATATCATTTGATTACTAGGTCTTGAGAGGAACTGAAAATCGCTCTTCCTTCCATGCTTCCCTATGCTGTAACCATCAAGATAATTTGTCTCCGACTTCCTGAGATAGCAGTATTCTCTGCTTGCAAGTCAACCCCTTTCTGAGTTGTTGGTTCTTGGGTCATTGAAGGGCTCGATAATGGAGGGACTTTGGAAAATTGGCTGGATCGATGAAGCTAACTAGCCCATGATTCTCACCAATTCTCTCAGTGATATCTGATCCCTTGAGAGGATCGATTTGACCAGTCTCCTGTAAGGCTCACCTGATTCCCACAGAGACGCTGACCCGAACTGGACTGCTACCGCTTCTTCTATCGTGAGGTGCAGGGCCCGGAAGATGCTCTGGACGGGGCCTCCGAATTTGGATTGCCTGGCTTGTAGAGTAAGTTTTCTGCAGGTGGAAGAAAAGGGATTGATGACCAGCTGGGGTGGATATGTGTTCCCACCAATCTCCCATTTCTCACTCTTCTTGACCCCCAATTTGGTTTCTGCGAGCTCTCACCTTAGGTATTGTAAAGATGAGCTCTCCATCCTGCTTCAGGTGCAGGGGTGCGTAGAATCCAGTTACGTCACTGGATGGGAGATAGTTGCGGACACTGTGTCCTTTCGTCTCTCCTGCGGTAGCCGTAAGTATGAGTGTCTTTTCTCCACAGGAGCCGGGGCCCAGAAACCTAAAGCAGGTAAGTCTCTTGGTGAGTATTTGTTCTCCGTGCTTAGTTAGTGCTCACCATGTATTCATCTTATGCAGGTGCTGGGATGTAGCTGGCGTCGTGGCCGCGGTGGAGGAAGGTAAGTGAAAGAAAAGCGACTGCTTACTTCTAATGGTTGTCTTTTTCTGCTTACAGGTGCCGAGATGCTGCCAGCGATACAGCCGCTGTCGCGCGTGATGACGCACGTAAGTAAGTGGAAGAAATGTGGCCGCTTTAGAGCGGGCACCTCTAATGACTGTCTTTTTCTGTTTTTCATGTGCCGAGATGCTGCCGGCGTCGTGGCCGCGGTGGAGTTCGGCGAGGACACGGATGGGTAAGGCAAGGCGGCGCGGCTGCGAGCGTTTGAGAGGGCTGCTAATCTTGTACCTTTCCTTTGCAGGATCGTCAGAGGTAGGATTGCTGAGGCCGGATTCCGGTAAGTATAATTTCTAATGCTCGCCTTCTCTTTTCTTGTCTGTTTGCAGGTGTTCCGGGTGCTGGCGGGCGTTTCAGGAGCCAGGATGCAGGAGCCGACTCGGTGAGCGTCCTGCTGCTGATGCAGAATAACGCGAAGCACGTGTATTCCATCGGGCGTGGTTTAAATAACAGAGAAGTGCTTCAGGTGTGTGTTCTTCCACCGGCCCCACCCAGGTAAGAAAAGAGTTCCTGAATAGAGGAAATAGTTCCTCCCAGCCCTGATGGCTGGGGACTTCAGCCAGACTGGATTGTTCTGGGTAAGTATGCAGCATGGTCTGCCTCAGGTAAGTCCACCCAAGCATTATTACACAGTTTATCAATATGAGCCCGGCGTCTATGGCGCCGGGACTGAAGTCCTTTATGAGCCTGGCACCAAAGGCGCCAGGACACGGTCCAAAGGGCCCCTGTAGGGGTCTGCTGGGTGCGGAGATGTGGAAGAAGGGTCTGCTTCCGGGGGCGCTGGGCCAGTCCTGGCTCCTCGGGAGTAGTACTCATGACAGCACCCCCCTCAAGGCCCCTCCCAAAATTGTCTTCCCTGGGGGTTTTGGTTTATCCAGAATGGTTCGGTGAAATGTCTTGATTAGACGAGGAGCATGGACGTGGTCATAGGGTTCCCATGATCTCTCTTGAGACCCGTAACCCTTCCAGTCAATCAGGTAGAACAGCTTTGATCTGATGATCTTAGAGTCCAAAATGTTTTTAATCTCGAATTCAGGTTCTCCATTCACTTGAATTGGTTCTGGAGGTTTGGTTAGTCTGGTTCCAGATTGCATGGGTTTCAAAAGCGATACGTGAAAAACAGGATGTATTCGCATTTGAGCTGGCAATCCTAGTTTAACGGCCACTGGGATTATTATGGCCGTAACTGGATATGGCCCCAGATATTTGGGATTAAAAGTGCGAGGTCCTTTGAGTGATAAGTGTTTGGTGGACAACCAGACCTGGTCCCCAATCTGGTATTGAGGGGCCTTGCTTCAGTGTTGATCTGCTCCTCTTTTGTACCTTTCTTTAGCTTGTTGTAAATGTGCAGCAGCTTCTTTGAAGGCTTTGGTAATAGCAGTGTGTAACTGGTCCACGGCGGGTGTTCCAAGATCTTGAGGTGGATCGAGGTTGGAAGTTCGAGGATGAATTCCATACAAAGTGTAGAAGGGGCTTTGCCCGGTTCCAGAGTGAACGGAATTATTGTATGCATACTCAGCTATCCAAAGGATGTCCTTCCAGTTGCTCTCTGACTGTTGTAGCATGCATCGTAAATATTGTTCGAGAGTCTGGTTAGCTCTTTCAGTTTGACCATCGGTCTGGGGGTGATGGCTGGTTGAGAGTCTTACATCGATTTGAGCCAATTGACAGCAACTACGCCAAAAATGGGAAATAAACTGGCTTCCTCTATCTGAGATTAGTACTGATGGGAATCCATGTAACCGGACAATGTTTTCAAGGAATTCTCTGGCTAGGACCGAAGCTGAGGGTAAGCCTTTTAACGGAATGAAGTGGGCCATCTTGGAAAACAAATCCACAATAACGAGAATAGTGTTGTACCCGGAGCAGGAGGGTAAGTCTGTGATAAAATCCATAGAAAGGGTGTGCCAGGGAGACGGTGGAATGTCTAATGGTTGGAGAAGACCAGCCGGGCTTTTCTTTTGACCCTTGTTTTGAGCGCACACACCACTGGACATCACAAATTCTTTTATGTCTTTTCTCCACGAAGGCCACCAGAATTGTCTTCTCACTTTCTCTTCTGTTTTGGCAATGCCAGGGCGGCCCTCTATCAATGAATCGTGATAGCAGGAGATTACTTGCCTTTGCAAATCGGCGTGTGGTAGGAATAATCGTCCTCGGAAATAAGGCAAGTCATTGTTTAAAGTGAAATCCATTCCTTTTTGTAGCCAGTTCTGCAAGTCTGTTGGGTTCAGAAATTGTTTAACTTTTGCCTCAATGTCCTCGATGGATTGTGAAGAAATCAGGCCCAAGATCCTTTGTTCAGGAATTATTGGTACAGGCTCAGGGTTGATAATGGTGTCTCACATTCCAATCCGGGAAAGAGCATCTGCTTTGCCATTTTTGCTGCCGGGGCGGTAAGTGATCACAAAGTCAAATTCGGCAAAGAACAGGGCCCAGCGGAGCTGTCGAGAGGATTGAGCCTTGGCGGATTTCAGATACTGTAAATTCCGATGATCGGTGATCACCGTGATGGTGTGTCTGGCCCCAAGGAGATAATGACGCCATGCCTTAAAGGCGGATTTAATAGCTAACAGTTCCTTGTCTGTGATGGCGCAGTTAACCTCAGGCGCAGAGAATTTTCGAGACCAGAACGCCACGGGATGTAATTGGTTAGTCTCTGGGTCTCTTTGTGAGAGGACCGCACCCATTGCTAAGCTGGATGCGTCGGTTTCAACGATATAAGGGAGATCTGGGCGTGGGTGCTTCAGTATTGGCGCAGAAGTACACTTGGCTTTTAGCTCTTGGAAGGCTTGTTCAGCTTCTTCAGACCACTCAAAACGTTTATTCTTTCTTAAGAGAGCCGTGATGGGTTGTACCACTCGTGAAAACTCCGGAATGAATCTGCGATAAAAATTGGCAAAGCCTAACATGCTCTGAACGCCTTTTACAGACGTAGGTGATGGCCATTTGAGAATAGCGTCCACCTTTCGCGAGTCCATGTGGACGCCTTTGGGTGTCAGGATAAAACCCAGAAATTCGACTTCAGTGGCATGGAAAACACATTTTGCAAGTTTGGCAAATAGTTTGTGTTGGCGAAGTTTTTCAAGTACTGTTCTAACATGATTTCGGTGATCTGCTTCCGAAGAGGAGTAAACAAGAATGTCATCTATGTAGACGACAACACAGACGTCAATGAGCTCCCTGAGGACATCATTCATAAAATATTGGAAGGCGGCCGGTGCATTACATAGTCCGAAAAGCATCACTTGGTACTCAAATAACCCATATTTAGTGCGAAACGCCGTCTTTCATTCATCGCCTTCCTTGATCCGTACCAAGTGATAAGCCCCCCGTAGGTCTAGTTTTGTATATATGCAAGCATCCTTCACCTGGTCAAGGAGTTCCGGGATCAGAGGTAAAGGGTATCTGTTTTTTACCGTCATCTGATTCAGAGCGCGGTAGTCTATACAGGTTCTGAGGTCACCTTCTTTTTTTGGCACGAAGAACAGAGCCGAGGATGCAGGGGACTTCGATGGACGAATAAAACCATTGGCCAAGTACTGGTCCAGGTACTGTCGCAGGTGAAGGTTCTTTGGCTCGGTAAGGGCGTAGATCCTGCTGCAAGGAGGAGTTGCACCAGGTAGTAGATCTATCTGGCAATCGTATGACCTGTGGGGCGGTAAGGTGTTAGCCTGTTCCTTTTGGAAAACATCTTGAAACTCTCGATACTCTAGCGGTAATTGCAAACTGTCGGCCGTTACTGACGCTAGGCCAATGTCTGATCATAGATAGCAGGTTTGTGCACACTCTGGGAACGTTATCGTCTTTGCTCGCCAATCAATCTGAGGATTGTGTTTTTCCAACCAAGGGATTCCCAGAATTATTTGAAATTGTGGAGCCTTGATCACGTCGAACACTATTATCTCCAGATGCCCGTCTTGGCCTAGTAATGTCACTTCAGTAGTGGTATGGGTTACCGGCCCGGAGGCGATCTCAGTCCCATCCACAGTGGTGATGACATCTTTAACAGCTTTTGGGCAAAGAGGTAGGTTTATCCTGGAAGCCAACTCGCGGTCCACGTAATTTCCTATAGCTCCACTGTCCACGTATGCCTTAATTGCATGCAATCTTTCTGGCTGCTTCGGATTTACGAGGACCATTGGCATAATGAAGTGCGAGGTCAAAGAACTGGTTTTTAAGCTCGGCAAGCGGACCTCTACGCTTGTCGGGCAAGGTCGTTTCCCGGCTCAGACTTTTCGGAATTCTTGTCGGAAGCTCCTACGGTCTTCTTAGGTGGTTTTACAGGGCAGTCTCGAAGGAAATGTCCCGAGTTCCCACAATAGAGACACAGTTGCATTTGCCGTCTTCTGTCACGCTCTTTCTGGGTTAAGGGGCCCTTTACAACCCCAATCTGCATAGGTTCGGTGCCATCGACACTTTTGGAGTTGCTCTGAGTCTTAGTGAAGATTCGGGTTTCAAACCTGGATCGATCCGCCTTCCTGTTTTGAAGCCTGTGATCTGATTGGACCACCAAATCAATATAATCCGAACAGTCCTGAGGTGGATTTACGACCTGGGCCAGGACGTCTTTGAGTTCACCGCGTAGACCTCGGTAAAATAGCGTGATTCATTTCTCCTCAGGCCATCCAGTTTCCACAACTAACCTATTGAAGGATGCAATGTAGGCTAAGAGATCCTGGTTGCCCTGTCGTAGGGAAAGGAGTTCATTGTCCAGGGCCTGCCCCTGGGAATGCCTTGCAAAAAGTCTTTCCATACTCGTCTGGAAGGCTTGGAAATTCCGAAGGATTGGATCATCTTGTGTAACCAGTGGAATTGACCAATTGGCGGTACTGCCGCTAAGATACGAAAGTACAAATGCTACCTTGGTCTGGTCATTCGGGAAGGCCGCAGGCCTGCAGAGAAAGTGCAATCGGCATTGATTTATGAACACTGCAAATCTTTTAGGGTCTCCAGCAAAACGTTCAGGTGGTGCCAGTGGCACATTTCCAGGTAGGTTGATTTGAACGGGATTGGTTGAAGTAACTGGGGTAAAATTCCCCCCTGGATTGGGCAGAGGGGTTTGCCCCGCTTGGCTCTGTAATAACTGTCTGGCAAGGTCGTCAGTTCGTTCCTTTGACACTATTAACTCTCTCCTGAGGGCGTTCGTCTCCTGGCGAGCAGCATGAACTTCAGCCCTTAATTCCCCCAGTAGCTGGGCCAGTTGATCTGGATCAGAAGTTTCCATAGCGCCTGGGTAGGAGATTATTGGTAGGCTTCGCGTTCTGTAACGCTCACCTGATTCCCACAGAGACGCTGACCCGAATTGGACTGCTACCGTTTCTTCTATCGTGAGGCGCAGGGCCC
Organism: Ambystoma mexicanum; assembly: GCF_040938575.1. Taxonomy (NCBI): domain Eukaryota; kingdom Metazoa; phylum Chordata; class Amphibia; order Caudata; family Ambystomatidae; genus Ambystoma; species Ambystoma mexicanum. Next base: position 804,345,948 of record NC_090935.1, on the reverse strand, counting down.
GGAAGATGCTCTGGACGGGGCCTCCGAATTTGGATTGCCTGGCTTGTAGAGTAAGTTTTCTGCAGGTGGAAGAAAAGGGATTGATGACCAGCTGGGGTGGATATGTGTTCCCACCAATCTCCCGTTTCTCACTCTTCTTGACCCCCAACTTGGTTTCTGCGAGCTCTCACCTTAGGTATTGTAAAGATGAGCTCTCCATCCTGCTTCAGGTGCAGGGGTGCGTAGAATCCAGTTACGTCACTGGATGGGAGATAGTTGCGGACACTGTGTCCTTTCATCTCTCCTGCGGTAGCCGTAAGTATGAGTGTCTTTTCTCCACAGGAGCCGGGGCCCAGAAACCTAAAGCAGGTAAGTCTCTTGGTGAGTATTTGTTCTCCGTGCTTAGTTAGTGCTCACCATGTATTCCTCTTATGCAGGTGCTGGGATGTAGCTGGCGTCGTGGCCGCGGTGGAGGAAGGTAAGTGAAAGAAAAGCGACTGCTTACTTCTAATGATTGTCTTTTTCTGCTTACAGGTGCCGAGATGCTGCCAGCGATACAGCCGCTGTCGCGCGTGATGAGGCACATAAGTAAGTGGAAGAAATGTGGCCGCTTTAGAGCGGGCACCTCTAATGACTGTCTTTTTCTGTTTTTCAGGTGCCGAGATGCTGCCAGCGTCGTGGCCGCGGTGGAGTTCGGCGAGGCCACGGATGGGTAAGGCAAGGCGGCGCGGCTGCGAGCGTTTGAGAGCGCTGCTAATCTTGTACCTTTCCTTTGCAGGATCGTCGGAGGTAGGATTGCTGAGGCCGGATTCCGGTAAGTATAATTTCTAATGCTCGCCTTCTCTTTTCTTGTCTGTTTGCAGGTGTTCCGGGTGCTGGCGGGCGTGTCAGGAGCCAGGATGCAGGAGCCGACTCGGTGAGCGTCCTGCTGCTGATGCAGAATAACGCGAAGCACGTGTAGTCCATCGGGCGTGGTTTAAATAACAGAGAAGTGCTTCAGGTGTGTGTTCTTCCACCGGCCCCACCCAGGTAAGAAAAGAGTTCCTGAATAGAGGAAATAGTTCCTCCCAGCCCTGATGGCTGGGGACTTCAGCCAGACTGGATTGTTCTGGGTAAGTATGCAGCATGGTCTGCCTCAGGTAAGTCCACCCAAGCATTATTACACAGTTTATCAATATGAGCCCGGCGCCTATGGCGCCGGGACTGAAGTCCTTTATGAGCCTGGCGCCAAAGGCGCAAGGACATGGTCCAAAGGGCCCCTGTAGGGGTCTGCTGGGTCCGGAGATGTGGAAGAAGGGTCTGCTTCCGGGGGCGCTGGGCCAGTCCTGGCTCCTCGGGAGCAGTGCTCATGACATCTCCTGATGGTGCTGACTTTCGAAAGGGGAAGACTGATGGTTCCCCAGACTGATTCTACTGGAAATGCAAGCACCCTAGCTTCTGGAAAGCAAAAGTCTCCGATTTCTTCCTGGTTCACTAGGGCCCACCAGTTTCTCCAACAATACTGTTGCCTGTCTGACCTGTGATTGCAGAAGTTGGTTGCCTTGTGAAATGTAATGATCCCCTGCTCGCTCACCTTTGGTTTAAGAAGCTTGATGAAGCACCAGAGAACTGGTGAAAGACCGAAGGAGAGACAGATTAACTCCGACTGACGGCTCTGCCACATGAATTGCAGAAAACATTGATACAGCTCAAAAATGGGAACAACAAGATAGGCGTCTTGAAGGTCCAGATGCACTAGCCAATCTCCTTTTTGTAAGATGTCTCAGAAGAGGTGAATTTCCTCCATCTTCAAATGTTGGTATACTATATGGATGCATTGAGGACCCTGAGATTGGTGATGCACAGGACTTTGAACTTCATTTTTTACCAAAAACAGGTTGCTGACAAAGTTTTTTTAAAAAACAATTTTATTAATTTTATTTAAAAAATAACTCAAACCAAACTTACAGTGGATACATAATGTCAATCACAAATACACATATATTGCTGTATTCCAGCCCACTGTATCTCCCCTTTACTCCCCCCTCCCCAGCGTACGCCCCCTCATTACCAGTCTCTACCTCCTGCGGTGGGGATTCCTCTTTGACAGAATTTATTGGGTCTCCATCATTTGGTCCATCATGCGAAGGACCAAATAATTCAGCAATCAGTAGCCTCCAAACCGATAGGGTTCCGGCTTCTTCTTCTATCTCCCCTTTACACGCTTCCTGCCATACCACTGTTTCTGCCTCCGCCCACTTCTGCAGATCCCTTCACCACGTTTCCATTTTGGCTCTATGACATGCCTTCCAACCCATCACAATCCTTCTCTTCGCTAGGATATACACTAGATCTTTCAGTTTGCTTACATGTTTAAGCTTACGTGGTCTGGCAAACTCTCCTATCAAACAAGCCCATGCAGTGTCCACCTTCATGTGGATCCCTTTGTCTTCCATTTTCTGTGCTATTTCCCCCCAATATCTCTCTATCAATGGGCACGCCCAAAACATATGCACCATTCCCACATTTTCTTCATTACATTTAGGGCACACTTGACGTCCGGCGTTTTATAATTTAGCTATCTTTTGAGGCGTCAGGTATGCCCTGTGAGTTATATACAACTTTATCTGCTGTAACCTAGCATTTCTCAATACTTTTTTATGATATCCTTGTGTTCTCTCCCACATCCCATTACTCATCGGGGCCCCTACTTCCCCTTCCCAGTCCAGTTTAAGTTGCACCACCTCCTTGCCTGCTTGGGTCATTATCATTTCATATAATCTAGATGTTTCGTGTCCCCCTTCTGTCATGTCATATATCGGATCTATAGTGGCGTCCGGTTCCTCCGCCAGTGCCACTTCAGACCAGGTATCTTTAATTCGTTGCACCACCCCGTGATACCTAATATATTGCCCCACACTCAACCCCATTAGTTCCACCAGCTCCCCAAATTCCAATATCTTCCCCTCCTGCCACACATCCCCCATCGTTGCTATCACCACCGGTTCCCAGTGCTTCCTAATCATTAACCTCAGTTGCTTTTCTCTTCCCACCACTGTGACCAATGGGATCTGTGGGGAGCACGGGGATGGCTTTTCCATTAACCGGCATGCTCTTCGCCACATCCCCCACCCAAGGCCCATAATCCACAGGTGGCCTTCCAACTGCGATTTAGGCAACCACATCATCTGCCTGTGTTCTAAGGTAGGTTCATCAGAGAGCCATTTGGCTACGTATTGTAATTGGCTCGCTACAGAATAGATTTCCCAGTTTGGTAATTTAATGCCTCCTTTCTCGTATGGATTTTGTAATTTCCACAGGGCTACCCTGTTCCTCATCCCGTGCCACAGGAATTCCCTGCATATGCCGTCCAGCCTAGCAAAGAATTTCCTAGGTATTGAGTATGGGATGTTCGTGAAGCAGTGCAACAATCTGGGCAGCGCCACCATCTTGAGCATCGCCCCTCGTCCCATCATTGCCAATGGGAGCTTCACCCAAATCTTCATACTACTCTCCAGTTTCTTAACTGTTCTTTCCGTGTTATGCTATGTTCAGCTTCTACCGGGTGATGTATGTCTACCCCAAGATATCTGAATGTGGTAACCTCCCACGGTATCTGTAGGACTGGAAAATGCTCTCCCGGGAGCCCTCTATATCTACCCAATGGGAACATACAGGACTTACTGGGGTTCACAGCTATGCCTGATAGTTCTGCAAACCTCTTCATCACTTCCAATATATATTGGAGGTTCTCTTCTGGGTAGCGCAAATACAGTAACATGTCATCTGCATACAATGAAATTAAATGTAGTGTCTCCCCAATGACAATACCTATTGCATCATATTGCTGCCTTAAATAAATCACCTGGGGTTCTAAGGCTAAAATATACAGCATGCGGGACAATGGGCATCCCTGTCTAGTACCTCCACTGAGTTGCCATCTTTCAGAGACTACAGCTCCTGTTTTCACTCTAGCTGGTGGCGCGCTGTATAACAGTTTGACCCATTTGAGATATCCTGGTCCCATGCCATAATTGGCTAGGGCCGCTGTTAACCAGGGCCATTTGACTGAGTCAAATGCCTTGATCGCATCTAATGATACTATCGCCATCTCATCTGCATCTCCATTAGCATGTTTAATGACTCTGTGGAGTCGCCTAAGGTTATTTGAGATGTTCCTATTCGGGACATATCCTGTCTGATCGGGATGTATTAACTTATTGATGACCTTCTTCAGTCTATTTGCCAAGACCGCTGTTAGAATCTTGCTGTCTTGGTTTAACATCGACAAGGGCCTGTAAGAGCCACAGTCACTCCCAGGCTTTTTGGGTTTGGGAAGTGGTATAATGACCACCTCACGTAAGGATTCCGGTAATTTCCCAGCTTCATATGCTTCGTTAAGCATCTCTAGCAGCGGGGGGAGTACCTCTGTTTTATATGCTTTATAGAATGTGCTTGGAAGTCCATCAGTTCCCGGGGTTTTGCATGTGGGCAGCTGCCTCACTACCTCTTCTAGTTCCTCCAGGGTAATCGGGGCATCTAGCTCCTCCCTCTCCTCTGCACTGATCTGGGGTAGTTCAATATCTTCCAATGTATCCCCTATCTCCTCACTGTTGCTTCCTGTCTCATCCCCATTCAGGCATCTATAATACTCTGCAAATTCCTGATTAACCCCCTCTTGTGTGTCTGTCTGCTATGCTCCCATCTTCTTTCACTATCGTTCTAATTGGGGGCCTAGGGGTCTCATTTTTATATAGCCATGCCAGGACTCTCCCTGGTTTGTCCCCTTCTGTGTGTTGTCTCTCTATACACTTTTTATAATTGAGGTTGCATAATCTATCCCAGTATACTGCACATTTCTTTTGCAGGCCGAGTACCCTTTCCGTGTCTTCCTTAGTATTATTACCTCTTTCCGATGCCCTTTCAAGCTCCTTTTCGGCTTACTGCAACTCAGTCAGGATCCCATCCTGCAGTCCCCCAGACTTGGCTATGGCAATCCCCCTCACCACCACCTTGAAGGCTTCCCAGAGTGTGCCCGCTGTCTTAACACTGCCAGTGTTTATCTCAAAATAACGTATTATTTCCTCTTGCATGTCCTCCCTGAATACGTTGTCTTTCAGTGCCTCTGCACGCATGCGCCATGTGGGTATCCTTCCGCTCAGGGGTCGGTATTGCCACACTAACATCAATGGCGAGTGCTCTGAGAGGACCCTTGCTTTGTATTCTGCATGCGTTATTTCAGTCATTAGTTCATGCGTGACAAACATATAATCTAGTCTAGTATATAGGCCCTGAGGGGCCGCATAGTGTGAATATTGTCTATCCTGCAGATGGCGTGACCGCCATGCATCGTCCAACCCAAAATCTGCCAATAATGACTGCAATGCCTTTGCAGCCGGAGTGGGTCTGTCTACCTTAGCGTCTGATCTATCTATGTTTGGGTTTAACACGCAATTAAAATCACCCCCCCACAGCACAGCCCCCCTCCACACTACCACTGAGTTTACCATACAGGGTTCTAAACTATGCAGCTGTGTCCTAAATCGGGGCATAAGTATTTACAATACATATCTCTCTATTTTCCACCAGCCCTTTCATAACCACCATTCTGCCGTCTGACTCCGCTGCAGAATGCAACAGCTGGAACGGAACATGTAGGGCCACCCATGTAATTACCCCTCTTGCGTAGGCTGAGTATGCTGCCCCTACTACCGTCCTTTTCCACTTCTTCCGTATCACTTCCAATTTTTCCTGCGTTAAATGAGTTTCTTGTAACAAGGCTATGTCCACTTTCTGTCTGCGCAGGTACCTCATAACCTTGTTTCTTTTCAAATAACTGTTGAGCCCCCTGACATTCCAAGTAACTATCTTAAGGTCTCCCACGGTTCATATCTTTTGTCCCGGGGTGTAGGCTCATACCCCAACTGTACACCCTCCTCAACTACAACAAACCACTGCACACAACACCTTCCCTTCCCGCTTCTGACCCTACCCCAACCCCAACAGGTGCCCAGCTCCATCCCTGGATCTCAGGCTCTCCCGCGTTTGGTCCTACCTTGGAACACCCAGGCCAGGACCCCAGCAGGGTGTCACTGCACTATCGGTGACCTAACTGACTCTAGATGGGGGTATAAGGACTAGCTCTGCGAAGCTCCCTAACTAAGCAATAGTCACAGTGTTCACTGATCACCTTCCTCTCCAACCTGTTCATGCCAGCCCATACGCTGCATCAGTTACTATAATCAAGTCCCATAGTCTTAAGCCACGACACCTTCAGGTGCCCCCCCTGCGTATTACTTATCTCTTCCTTCTCCTTCTCCCATCTGGATGCCCGACTCCTGGGGGCAGCTTTGCATGTCGAGCCACCCCATAGCTTCTTGTTCTTGTGGTCCGCTTCTCACAATCTTCTCTTGACAGTCCCAAAGTTCATACGGCTCCGTTGCACCATCAGGGTATAATCCAGGTAGGCAGTTATATTTGCTGTCCCTCTTTGTATTGTTCCACCCTTACAGAAGTGTTCAAGGATTCTTTCTCGATCCTGATAGTTGAGGATCTTAGCGATCACCGATCTAGGTTGATTGCCCGGCGGCGGCCTCCTCGCTAGAGCCCTATGTGCCCTTTCCACCGCGAACCCCTGGGACAAGACTCCTCCGGTTATCTCCTGCAGCAGCATACATTCAATAAACTCTGTGGGGTTGGGACCCTCTGCTCCCTCTGGCAAGCCAACGATGCGGATATTATTCCTCCGGGCACGTCCTTCCGCCTCCTCTGCCCTGTTCTCTAGGTTGCCCATGCGCTGCACCAGGGCTTGAAGTTCCGATTTGTGTGAAGCAGAGTCTGCTGTGTACGGGCCCACCTCTTTCTCAAGGTTCTCAGTGCGCTCCGCCAGTGACCTGACATCTTGCCGGAGAAGATTCACTTCCTCTTGCACTGCCCCAACTTTGAGCTCCAGCGCTGTTTTCAATTCAGTCACGGCCAGTTCAAGCTTGGTCTCCCAAGCCACCTTCAGGTCAGCGAACACGGCAAGGACCTCCTGGTTCGTGCCCATGGCGGCCACGCTCCCAGTGGGGGCCCCGTCCTTGCTCCTGGCCCTTTCCGGGCCGGGCGTTTTCCTGGCGTATTCGTTTAGCGTAGGCTGCTTGCCCTTCAGTCTTGGAGGTTTATTGGAAATGGCGCTATGGCTAGAATTCGTAGGCACGCCCCACCACTTGTGGTTTTCAGCCCCAGCGGGGGCAGACTTCCATTATCGACTGAGACCAGGGGGGCCGCTCCAGGAGCTTCCCAAAACTACCTCTTAGCTGCAGGAATGGATTGTGCCCTCCCACGTAACCGTGTGGATCCCCTCTCCGCAATTGTTCACCACTGTAACGGAGGCAGGCGTCTGCTGGCCGTATGTGGCTCGGACCCTCCTGGGTGTTTTCCAGCGTCAGATGGTGCCTGGCCGCTGTTGCTGCTTGCTTGCCCACTATATGATGTTTAGCGGTATTTTCCGCTTCACGCCTCCTCTGCTTCTTCTCGTGTTTTGGGCTGGGAGGGGCCGTTATCATCCGGTTCCTGTGCCCTCTCCACGTGTCCACTTGTTATCAGAGGCAAGCTCCGGTCAGTGTTCCCAATTGCCTGACTTCTCCTTGCACCATCTCTCGCCTATACTGCACACTTTTGGCTTGCACTGCCTTATAGGGCCCTTTGTATTTATCCCTTGTTTTTTGGCTTTACCGTCTCTCCTTTTCTTCGAACTTGTGTACTGCTTCTCCTGTGGTGTGTGCCCCACTGCTCAGATGCCACCCCTGCGCTGCGTTCCAGAACGTCTCATTGTGCATTTTATGTGTCTGCACACTTTCTTATGCGGACTTGTGCCTATGTTTTAGGGCCAGATTGCCGTGGGCTCTCTTGTCTCACTTTATTTCATGCGGCTGTGTACGCGCCTTCCAATGTCCCTTGGCAACTACCCTTAATGCGCTCTGCAAGCACTTTGAACATGGGGGCCGGACCCCTGTAGGATCCTCATTCATTTATTATTTCTCTTCATGGCCTCTGTTCTTTCTCCTGGGTCTGGTGGCACCGCCGCTCAACCCCCATTATTTTCCTAGGCAGCCTGTATCCGTGCATGGCGGCCCACAGCTGAAACCGCTCCTCTTATCCTTTCCTCAGCAAGACTTCCCTTCTGCCAAGGGCTGGACCACCTTAGAGCTCTTCAGATATTTCTTGCATCTCTGGCCCTGCTGAGTGCAGAGGGCAGGATCACAATGGGGACTGCGAACTGTCTGCGTTGTTCGCTGTGCTGCACTCGCATAATGTTAATGTGGAACATCATATGAGCCGGGTTTCCACTTGGGGTGCTGTGCTATGTTTTGCTTGAGCCTGGGTGTTCTTTGTTATACGGCTGATGCGTATCCATATGTTTGCTTTTATTCGTGCTTGGGCAATACAGGGCACTCTCTCTCCGACGCGCTATGCCTTCTCCGCTCTGCCCAATGTTCGGGAGCCGCTTTTCCCTTTTTCCTCAGGTGCCGTTGCTCTCTCTCTATCCCGGCTCCTCCTCTCTGAGTCCTGTGGCTCAAACGATGCGCACCTATTTCCGTGCGTTCAAGGCACTGGTTTAGGATTCCCCCACACTGGAGCATTTATGGCATGTCCACCCAAGGTGGGGCTACTTCTTGGGTGGCCTTCAAGGTCAGTGCGCACCAGCCCCCAGGCCGAATATGTGGTTTCGGCTCTCGTGTGCTCGTCCGAGTTCTCGCTGCGTACGTACCCGCGGGGGTTGTGCTGTTCTGCTTCCGCCCCCCCCCATTCCTGTTCCAGATCAGGCCAGATGCCGTTCCTCGTTCTGCCGTTTCACTCGCTGTTGGCTGTGTCTATGGTCACACTATGCGGATCACTGGCCTGTTCGGCAAGGGAGTACGGGTCAGGAGTGTCTTGCCCCGCTATGTTAAGAGTGCCTCCCGGCATCTGCTGCCTTCCCCGTTTCTCGTTTTCATCTAGTGGGCTACTGTGTCTCTCGCTTGTATGATGCCACAATGTATCAGACCTCCAACTTTCTGGTAACCTCCGAGGGCTGCACCAGCGAGACCACCGTCGTCTCCACTCCAATGCGGGCACAGCTGCTCTCAATGTCCCTGCTTTCTCTTTGCTTCGCCGCTCGCGGGGCACCTCTGCCATCCTCCGTCTCATTTTGGATCGTTGCCAACGCCATCTTGTAATCTTCTTTTGTCTCGGTCCCCCAGCCTTCACACGTAGAACTGCTAGCAGGAGTCTCCGTTTCTGGCAGGTTTCGCTTAGTATGTGCATGGCATGCTCATAGGTCCATGGATGCAATTGTAAGTGCTGTAGCTTAACATTTCAACCTATTGCGGTCTGGATCAGTGTCGGATCACGGGAGCTCTTGGAGTCAGCGTCCCAGACCATGGCCTCTTAGCCATGCCCCCGTTGCTGACAAAGTTGCCCAGCCATTGACGTGCTGGAGTGAATGCACCCTTGCGTAGTAGCTCAACTATTTCTCTGGTCATCAAGGTCTGATCCTCCTCCGATAAATATATCGATGGTGGAGGATACACTTGTGCATGTTCTCGACATAATTCCAAATTGACGCCATGTACTGTATCCACTAACCAGGCATCACTAGTGACTTGCTGCCATTTGCTTAAGCACAAGTTCAGCCTCCCTCTTATTGCAGGTCTTTGCCTGCCTCTCTCCAGCCTCTTACTCTGCTTCTTCCCCAGGATGAAAAAAAGACAGTTTGTCTTCCTGTCCTCCTGTCTTCACAAGGATGACCTGTTATTGGAGGAACTTTGGTTCGAACCACAGCTGACTCAGAGGCCCCGTCCACTGCCAGACCACCCAAAAACCTCTTCAATGAAATTTGGGTTTTGTCAAAATCAGAGTATGTGCCAATGAACTTTGTCTTATCTTTCGCAAAGGATTCTCTGAAGAGCATATCCTTTGCCACCGCGGCTGCCTCTGAATTGGCTGATTCCCCCAATTTTGTGTCCATTTTGACCAAAATTAATATTCTGCGTCCAGTAGCAACTGCACAGTTTGAGTTCCCCAGATGAAAAATGTCTCTCTGCAGCCAGCCTGCTAGGAAGTTCAGGTCCACCAGATTTTCACTCTCCCTCGCCTCTTCTGCCATTTGGAATATTTTTGTGAGGGGACTCACTCTGTCCAATTATCAATTCCTTTTATGATATCTCTCCCTGTACCTGCCCATACGGCAGTATACAGCGGTCAATCTCTGGCTTCTGACACTTTCCCCTGGAGCAGTGGCCTGGGTCACACAGCCCTCAGCTTGCTCCTGGCTTTGCAGTCCAGTGGGGTGCAGCGCTGTTTTCTGAGGTATTCCACTACCTTTGCTGGGGGCTACCACTCTGAAGACCTGGGGTTAATGAGTGCATCTGGATCGAATCACTAGCTGAGTCGTCACTGGCGTCATCTCGAGAATTTGTGCACTTTCTCTCCTGCGAGAACTCCCTTCTTTTGGTCTCTGAGGTAAAAGATATGTCTGACTCTTCCTTCCCACTGCAATCTGGTGAATCCGTGGCATCACTGCCCTAAGAGTTTTCCTCTGGGCAAAGGGTTCAGAGTTGTGCCTTTGGTGGTTAAACAACAGGGACTGATCGAATGACCCGAGTGAGGCGGATCATCTGCTTCGCTTCAGCACTTCCTGTGTTGAACCTGGGATACAGGAGTCTCTACTTCTGTGGGTCTCGGAGTTTCCCCCTGTTTCATCCACCTGGCGTGATGTACAGTCTTTTTCCTGACAACCAAGGATGGTCCTGTCTGCTCTGATACCCTGGGAGAATGCCATACAATCCTCCATCATGCTAAATCTTCTGCTGAGCGGTCCCAGACAAGTGAAAACTGCTCTCCTCACCATGTAGTCTACACCATGTCGTCTGAGCTATCTTAGAATCCATGCTTCTAGAGCTGCCTCCTTGGTGCTCTCTTCTGATCACACTGATATAAGCAAGAAAAGAAGAGTGGGACTTGGGTCTCTGTAGCCCATGTGAGTTGCAGCGGTGTCCTGCTTCTTGTAAACTTGATAGGCTTGTCAAGGCACCTATGCCTGTGTGCTTGTATTCTCCCAAGTGGTCTTGGAACATGGAGCATCATTCTGACTTTGCCGGTATCCTGGCCATAGAGCCACAAGGATACCTACAAATCTAGATACCATTTCCGGCAATCGGTCCTGCGGCATTGCTGCTGGAATCCGAGTGATGGTGTAAATCCCCATTCATGGAGTCTCATAGGACTCCATGAAGGGATTTGCCCGTCATTACTGGCACCGGCAATGCCTGTGCTAGTAATGAGTGCTTTTTTTGCCAATAGGGCTCCTGCAGGCGTCCCCCCTGCAAACCCAGAGTCGGCCAATTCTGGTAAAATGCTGGTATCCACAAATACCTGCACTTTTTTACCAGACCGGCCGACTTAGAATGAGGCTGATGGTGCCCATGGAATATGCTTGCAATTTCGGGGTTAGCTGTTAGGAGCGTGTCGGGCAGGTTGAGGGAAGGAGTCTGTGTTGACGAAAAAACCTCCCTTGATCATCAGCCAACTATATGCCCTCTACGGTCCGCTGAGGGAGCTGCTCTCTGGAGAGCCCTGGCGTGCGTTGAGAACACTGGTAATTGTCGGTGCTGATACGGTGTAACGCTGTCAGTTGATGGGGAGTCGCAGCCCCATGGGTAGACTCAATGTCATAAATTCCTGAGCAGGTGCCCAGTTGCTGACGTTAACCGTACTTCCATCTCCCCAGACTGCCCCATTGCATGGCGCTCCCCTACTTTCAGTGGCCGGCATCACTGTCGAGTTAGCCGTCTGGCAGGGTCAATTACCTGAAAGAAAAGCAAATGTCCTACTCCCTTGCGTAACGCTAAGCACTGATAATAAGGGTGCCCTTATTTGCTGCTCGAGCAGCAAAGAAATGGGAGGATGAAATGTGCAAGGTAGACCCAGTTAAGCAGCCTTAGGAAATAGGTTTGGTGGAAAAGAGCACATGGGGTGGATGTAAGAGCATTCAACTTTTAGAACTGCAAAGAATGAGAGAGAGTAAAGCATAATACAAGCCTCCGGTCTTCACCTAGAATTGCTTTTATGCTTTCATGTTCCCCTCCAGCTCATGTTGTTGTTGTTCCGAGGGAAAGGAGGGCAGTAAAGTGGAGGTAGCATCTGCAATTTGCTTTCCTCCCCTGTCTCAGAAGAGAATTTGGTTTTACACTTGCATAAGATTTTCATGCAGGCATAAAACCAAAGATTCCAACTGCTAACGACCAGGCGGATTCCATTGGAATCCATTATAAAATGCTGCCTGCGAAGAGTATTTGCATGCAGTGTTTTATTTCTCTCAAAGCAGAGAGTAAAGCTTAAGACTAATGATCATTTTGCCTCATTTTACTCTTTAGTTTTACTCTCTGCTTTTAGAGTGATGAAAATTGCAGGCAAGGGACCAGCAATACATAAGTGTTAGTAATGGTGGTACCCTGCATGCAATTAGTATACCTTTTACAATGACCTGTTTTGTATATTAGCACCCACTGGCTGCCTTTCTTTGCTATGCGATAAAGAGGCCAATCAACCTATCTCGTGATAGTCTGCAACTACTCACCCTCTCCCTTCATTACTTTATCCACACAAGAAGTGTTGCCACAGAAAGAAGCCTCAAGGAAGGGTTGATGGTTGACACATTTCTCCATTATAATCTAAGCACCCAGACAGGTGCATTTGACAGTTTTCCCAGATGTAGACAAGGGAGCTCTAAACATCTTATTGAAATGAGCCCTCATGGTCCCCATGCATATTCAGTTAGCCCTCATAGTATCTGCTGTGTGCTCAATCTCTTACCCTGGGTGCTATGAACTATTAGGATGTGTAGAGAATCTTAAAAGATGCTAATTAGCCCGTCTACTGAAAGGTTACTACAGACGTCCTATCAGCTACTTAATCTTTCACAGGAACCACCTTTCAATCCATCAAAGAGGGACTGTTAAAAAGAGTGGGTCAAACCTGCAACTTTTTTTCAGCAGAAGTTGAGGGACATTAGACTGAACCAGGGCAAACCCCCTTAGAGATGGGTGAACATGTCAAAAACACAGTGGCCCTATGGATTAATGACAATTTCTTAGAAGAACTGACAGAGATGAGCACCCTAGAGCAGTTCACTAACTCTTTACCCCCATTTTTTCAAAAGCCGTCCTGCAGTTGAACCGACCTACATTAGCCATAGCCATTGAAACGGCACAAAACCATTCAGACGCAGCTAACCATTTCCACTTGGTCCATCGTTGGGAATAACGAAAAGATCATAAACCTGTCCACCGGCCTCGACCTCTGGGAATAGATAAACCAGGGGGTTCGCTCTGAAATAAAGAGGGCTCATCAAGGGTGAGAGTGGAAATCAGAAAGACTGATCTAAAGGTCAAAAAGGAAAGTGGAAGAGAGGAAATAAAAGGAGGAAAACCAACTCCTCCCGTCTGTTTTTCGTGCAGAGAAACAGGACGTTTAGCTAGGCACTGTCGCAAAAATATCAGGGACCAACCTATGGAAATAGGTTGTTTGTTTAAAGGGCAAAGAGTGGGAAGAACCTGAGGAAAAGCTAGAGACCTTTAGCATTTGGCTGTGTCAAACTGCGACTGAGTTTTCCTGTTAAAATGCTTGGGTAAACGGGAGACAGGTAAGAGCCCTAATTGACTCAGGCAGTAAACAAACTGCCATACGAGCCAATCTAATTTCAACCAGAGATATGGATAACGCAGCCCTAGTCAGAGTTACATGTGTACATGGAGACAATTAAGTGTACCCTAAAATATGTCTACACATTGAAATCAGGAGAAAATCCTGTTAGGTATCATCAGCCATAATACTTGGGCTCCCTGAAGAAGTTATTCTGGGAAGGGATTATCCCACATTCTCTACTCTTTTATAGGAAGCTCCACATCCATACAGAGATTTCCTACCCCAGAGCTCTTGGCAGCCGAATTACTATTCCCAAAACTCTCCAATATGGAACTGGGATAACCCTGAAACAGTGGAATCCAAATTAGATCTTTAAACCCAGTTCATAGGCTATTGTGGAGAATACGGTAAAACCATTCCACCTCTACCTACCTCGACCAACACCAAACAGTGGAATATGCAAGAGTTCCTGGATTTCTCTCATCCCTGTCCTCTTCCAGGTTTTGACGACATAAGCCTGAACAAGGAACAGCCATATCCACCTTGCATAGGGGAAGGGCATGTGAGAAGCATGAAGGTGTCTCACATACAAATCCCTGGGGGTCTGTCATCCAGGTGGCCAGGACACGGGCATCGCTATTGAATGCAGGTCCTGAGGTTGGACCAGTGAGGGAGGATCACCTAAATGGGGGGTCCTCTGGGAGGGACAGTGAAACACTGACGGGTGAGATGTGGTATCCCCCTTCTTATAGCACCTTTTCCCCATCCTACCCCGTAGGATATTCAAATACTCTACCCCCCTTTTACAACTCTAACACTTTCACACATCATGAAAGATGATAAACAAACACCAGAGCTGTTTACCTGATATGCCCCAATACAAGGGTTAGGCAAAGTCATGCAATTGACCAGAATCACACACACCTGACAACCCTTTCCCTTCCCCACAGGGATAAAAGGTGGAACACGAGAGCACCAGACGAGTAAGGCAGACGCACAATGAGACATCGATCCAGGCACGGCAGTTGAAGAGGAGGTGAAAGACGGTGCAAACCGATAGGGTGACAAGGAGAGAAGTGACCTTACCCTTTTCGACCAAGACCTGTGAGACCTCTGTGGAAGGAATTGTAAGACAGTGAACAATAGCCCAAGTGTTTTTCAGCAGATATCAACGGTACATGGAGCATGCCTACCATGATTTTCAGGACAGAGGGAGATACCTGCACCATGGTACCGGCCTTGACTCCCGATACGAAGAAAGCCAAGTGGTTCATCACAGCCGTGAGTGGAGGGGAGGACCGACAACGAAACCGAAATGTGTTGAACAAAAGTAGCAAATGGCTGATTGAAAAATGTACAAAGAACTGTTGATGTAAAAGGGGAAAGCCAACTGAAGATGAGCCAGGCACCATGTAGGTGCTCACTCAAGAAAATCTGGACGATTATCCGATTGTTGAAACTACTATTACCAGAATGCCTTGGGAAAGGCGAGAAGAGGGTCACCGTGGTCATAGGGGGTTCTTGTAAAATCCTCTGTACAGTCGAAAGTCTTTGACCTGCAGAAGATCGTGAAGAAATGAAGTGAATCCCACATCATAAGAAAGTAGAGGGAACTGTGAGATTGGCAAGAGGGAACCCGAAGGAGGGATGCTGATGAAAAGGGGCGAAGTCTAAAGTCCCAAAGGAACAGTGTTGACAAGAGTAAACCCAGCAGAGGGTGGTCCACATTGAACTGTTTGAAAAGACATTAAGATTCGAAAATATAAGCAGAGAAGATTGTTTTGAAAGCCATAGTGAACCCGACTGAGGGAGGCAAAGAGTTGAGAAGGATCTGTGCCCAGAAGAGGGGGATCCACTGGTGAGAAACTCACACCCCAACAACACGTGAATGCAACCGAGAAATTGTTTTTGAATACAATACAAAGTGAACCCGACGGAGGGAGGCAGATATTCGAGAGGGGTCTGAAGCCCAGATGAGGGGGACCCAGAGTGTGAAGAATCAGCACCTCAAGTGTTAGTTGATTTTGATTCGATCAGGCCATCGGAAGCAGGAAAGCTAACCTCTGATGGTCATGATATCATTAAGAACTATTTGGGGATCTGAGGTTGGAAGAGGGGAAATCCTGAGGTGAAAAGTCATCACCCAACATACTGTGAGAAACCTTAGGGTATTCTCCCAGTAATATCTCGGGAATGCCTTATTCAGGTGGCTAGGACATAGCCATCGCTGTTGGATCCAGTTCCTAGGGGAGGATGACCTGGGTAGGGGAGCCTGGGGCTGGGTGTACTCTAGGAAATACCCTGCTGAGATGCGGTACTATACCGGAGAAAGGGAGCGTCCCTGAGGCTTTTATAGGCTGCAGAAAATCGACCTCTCTCCCACCCGATAAACTTCCCTTTAGAGAATCCACCATCACCTCCACCTCCACCTCCAAAGCCTACAGGCCCAGTCCACCCTGTCATATAGTTGGAATGTGACAGCCAGGAAAACACTATGTCCTGTCCAGGAAGGGCCATGACCAGCCTGATTAACTAACAAAGGCTCCATGGATCCACCCTGCTCTCAGTCCTGCAGCTGGTGGCGCGATTAACATACCACCCAATTAGAGGTTACTTCATACAGGCCCACATAGGGCCTGGCTGCAGAAGTTAACAAACGAGACAGGAAATCCAACAACCTTTCAGATGTAACTGCGTCAACCTGAGGCCAGTTCCCGTCCTGAGTATCAATGACAGTGAGCTGTCATGTCTGGGACTGCATGTTTACAGTAGGCCTCCCCACTAGGGGGTCCCCATTCATAAGGTAAACGAATGTGGTTTGCACAAGCCAGAGAGTCTGGTCTCACTGCAGCTTCAAGGGCTTTAATCAGGATCCACAGAGAGATCCATTAACCAAAAGACTACTTGATCAACAACAGACAGGAAGATGGGTGGGACTTAGAATCACAATTTTTCACCCCTTTAACTTTACTGTTGCAAAGCACTCTGGTTATGACTTCATCCATACAGGAGATTGTTGGTAGGGATCCGATGATTGGTTCATTAAGGTAGGCTTAGCCTAAAGCAATCACTGTGGCCTGCTTGGCTTTAAAAGAGGGCTGAGCCCCTATTTTGGCAGATCATCTGAGGGCTTCACTAGAAGCAGAAAGAATAACTTGTCCTTGGACCGTGGCTGAAGGTACAGTCTGCCTTATATCTTCTGCCACGAAAGCCAGGATTTCCAAAGAGGGTAGCAAGATCTCTCCCCTAAACATCTACCAGGGAACAGAGGGAGATCCAGAAATCAGAGGACCATCTAGATGCTCCAGAAAGTGTACCCAGCCGGCACACAGCATGCCCTGCTAGGCTCTGCAGCAAGCTTCCTGGATAGGGAGAGCCAGAATGTCTTTGAACCTACAACCAAGGACAAGGCAGCTGCCTGCAACACACTGCTCAGCTTTGGGCCGTCCGCCTTAAAGGACGGCACAAGCCAATTGAAAAAGCTGGGAGAAGTGCCTCAATGAGCATGTACCAACATCCACCTTCAAGGACATTTTCAAGCTAGGCGAGTTCCTCGAGCTGCAACTGACCACACATTGACCGTTGTCAAGCCGCCATCGTGTAGACATCCGAGACGTATCCACCAATGCTTGCGAACTGCCGATCCGCACTGAGACAATGATTCCTGACCCTGAGCTGCTGTGTAAGCCAGCCTGCAGCCGTTTGTCCAGCTTCACTCACAGAACCGTCTTGCCGCCTGATGCCAGCAGCTCACTCCCGTCTTGAACTCTGTCCCAGAAGCCTGCACAGCGCCCTGCAGCTGACTCGACGCTGTCGAGCACCAAGGACACCTAGAGCACAAGGTTGTGGTTCTGTCCCCCTGGAAGGCCCCTAGAGACATTGTAAGACCCATTGTTCTCATTGTGCTGAAGCCAAGTAACCTTGAACTATTGCGATTATTTACCATAATGACCATCCTCCTGTCAATATCTAGAGTGCATCCCCTTTCCTTCTTTGAAACTGTCTGTCCTATGTATTAATTTACAGGGTGGGTTGTATTTCGTAAAGTTGCTAGAACTGTCTCTTGTGATAATAATAATAAAGTAGATATTTGTATACATCCTTGGCTGGACAGTCCCTTTTATCCTTGGGTAATAATTGTATTTTCTCTGTGTTGCAACTAACCAACGATACATGGCTTTTCAGAGATAAGACTGCCGCCCCGTCCACGTTACCAAAATTGGACAAGGAGGTTTATAATGTGCTTGTTATTCTAATCTGTTCGGATCCCTTTTGGTGTACTAGAAGTGTGGGGCTGATTGATGGTTTAAAAAACGATATTCATGCCTGGACCACTGGTGCCCCGGTCGTTGATTTGTCACACTTTGCGTTGTGGGTTTGTAGTCCTGGGTTTATTATGGGGAAATTAAAAGTTAAAGCCAAGACTGGACTAGTGTCTTCCAATGGATAATGTTGACATGTATTCAAATGCCTTTGCCTAAGCTCCCAGCTTCCCCCTTTGGCCATACCCCATTGTTAGGGCATCCCTTTGATTTCTCATCCGACTTAAAGCACTGGTACCAAACTAGTGTAAATGATATATTTTTTAACCCAATGTTAACAAAAAGTCCATACATCCAAACATGCCCCATCCCAGTTGGCAGATGGTAGTCCATTGATGGTTTTCATTTTTCATTCTGGGATGGGTAGTCCAGGATTTATAGTGGGGAAACCCAGCACTGTAAATCCCCGAATGAAAACTTAAAGCCAGGACTGGGCACATTTTGACAAATTGAATGGGCACGTTGGTTGGGATGAAAGTGTGCTGTAAAATACATCATTTTAACCCCCTCCCCCAAAAACCCTTGATTTCTTCAGTAATATGAGTGTTGATGTTCATGCCATTACTTGATTACGAGTTTGAATGACTTTGAACGTTCATTGTGCAACACATATGGCCGTCATTAGAAGGTTGTCAGTAGGCCATTGGTGCTACTGGAGGCCTACTGCAAACCGAGGCTTGCCATTTCCGCTGCCCGATATCCTGATAATACCAGGATATTACGGGCGATGGAGAAAGGTACGTTTTTAACCCCTTAGGACTCCATGGGAATGGGAACACTGAAGCATGTCCTAATGGTGCCAGTGATTCAGTGATTTTTCTGGCAGAAGGAGCATAAACTACTGGCAGATCAGGCGTGCCGGTAGTTCCAATCCCCTACAGGCATACTCGGAGTGAGCTCACTTCTAATGAGAGCCATAGTCTGTGAATATTAGATTTATAACAGTAGCTTTAGGCGATTGTTATGTCCTCACTGTACTGTTTGTGCTCCAAAAACTACTTCAGTGAACAACACATGTATTTCTTTCATGATATGAAGCACAATCTTGCAACAAACGCCAGCCTTACTGAAGCAGTTAAGCTGTATTTCCAAACACTTAAAGAAGTGTCTTGTCTTTAGTACATTGGCAGTTACACAGTGCGCTCCTACAAACAGGCTGGTGAATCAGTGGTTCTAGTCCTCTTTTCTTTTTTTCTTTTATTATGCTACAATCATTTTTCATACGCCATACTTCAGCCGTTGGTCTCTTTTTGTTGCTTTAATACTCTTGCAGCGTTTTCTAGCACAAAATATGCTCTCGTCCATGCCATGGAGAAGTGGCATGCTTTGACTTGCTGTGGCATGCGTCATATGTCACGTTTGGCTCCGACCCCTACTGCCAGCTAGGAAGCAGCTTTTCTAAGGAGAACTCCAAAAAAATACAATGTAATTGCGGTCGCTGGCACTCAGCTGCACTCCGCGCCAGTATTAACTGGTTCATGCATCCGAGGGTTTTACATCTGTAGCTGCCGACTGGGCCCTCTCCACTGGGAACCAGAACCCAGCGAGTGGCAGAGGACGTATTTCTTTCACATTAGCTTTTCTTCATGGCCTGTTACTCAGACAGTGGCATTAGTGACCCCTGTGTAACGCGAGGATTACACGTATGTGCACTGAAGAGGAAAAACGGAAACTGGCACAGTGCGCACCTGTGGAAAATACCACTACTACTTCTCAAATCCCCAGTCTAACCAAACCACATTACTCATATCATCTAGCACGTTTCTCGCTGTTACTTGCCTGGTAATCAACAAATCCATGCGGCCTAGAAGGGCAACTCAGCATCTGTGGCAGGCGTTAAAACCAGTTCTTTCTTTAAGAAAGGGGGTTTCCAAGCGCACCGCCCTGTCCACACATATAAAGGCAGAGCAGCCCGCCCACAGTAAAAGGCTGCATCCCGCATAACCTCTCGAGGGGTTTCCTTTATGTCTGGTTATGTGTCTAGTTCTGTCTGATACTGGAGAGGCGGGATTATCACAGCATTTATATTTTAAGGGGATATTTAAATGCACGAGTCACATTGTGATCAAGGCCATTTTAAGCACTTTGGGGGCCCGGGGCATGGACACCTCTGCCCCCCCTCCAACAGACCAAAGCAATTAAGGGATATAGAATAACTAGTGCGCCCCACCCCGTCTCACGATAACAACCCATAGCTTCATATGCTGCCTCGCAGAGATCAAAATAAGTATGGTAAACTTCCTTTTAGATACTTTACACTCTTCATTCATGTTGTAATCAGAGTGATAAACAAGTCGCATTTCAAGGGCAACATTAGCAGTCTACGCGAGTGTACTTGTGTTCAAGCATAGGTACAGCAAACATTTAATCAATAGCAGCCACGTGGAAGGTATACTACATATAGTATAACTGCAGAACACAGATTTTATGACAAAGGTACACATAATCCAGAATAGTCTAAAAATTAGCTGCCTCAGAGACAGCAAAAGTCCTCAAGCATGGTTACAGAAGAACAATGGGAAGCAAGGAGAAAACTACACATACCAAAGCTAGAGAGTGGATGACGATTTGAGGATAACAGGAAGGTGTCTGTATCCAGACTGACTGAGATTAGAACGGGGACATGGTTTCAAGCAATGTTGCCGTTCAAGAGCAAAGAAACAGGTGGCTGTGGTGTGTAATATATCAATGCTCACTATCATTATAGAGAAGCAGCACTATATATAGCCAGTGAAACCATGAATGAGTTGTTTTTAAAGATCATACCCTGAGAACGAAATCACTCTGAATTGCTGACAATTGTGAAAGATTTAGGGACTTGCAATTTTGACTGGTGAAGAAAGACAAGATTAAATGAGATACCCAGAATCACACATTGATTAAGAGGTGAAGCTGGGATTCGTACCCACAATTTCTGCTCTTTACCAATTTATTGTCTAGTTTTTACCTTGAACTAAAATAACGCCATTTTACAGAACTGACTTGGGAAATATGAAAATCACATAACCCAATATAAACATGTTTTTTAAAAAAAACGTTATAGAAACATTATTTAAAATGGAGATGATTCTAGCTTAATTGTCTCCATCATCAAGGAAAGTATATAAATACCAACATACTAACGGATGTGATCCTGCAAGATTTCAGATAGGTTTCTCTTTTGTATTGTAAAGCTTTAAATACACCCCAAACAGTGGAATTTAAAAACATGTAGAAAAACCTTTGAATTGTACAAAAAAGCAAACCGTATTGCTGTCACATAAGCAGACCTTAAAATATGCTGGTAAGAAGCCTGCAATATCTGGTCTGCTCTCTTCTTTCTAAAACTCCTTCCACTCAAACGGCCTACATGATAGGAAACATCAGGTAATTGGCCAAACAATGCCACCAGTATGTGAGAAGGCCGTATAGTACTGTCAGTGATATAAGATTTGTCCAAGATCATTGTATCATCTGCTGGCAAAAAGCCAGGATCCAAGCATGACGCTTTGGTTCCACAGTCTGGAATTTGGATACATAAATACCTCTAACACTTTATTGTCATCATTGGAAGTACCTGCCTAGGTTTTACAACTCCCCATCTAAACAAACCAATTTGTAGACCATCAACCGCTATCTAGTGCAGGTACATTGGTGATGCTAACACCTCAAGTGCTATAGAACAAAGTACATATACATGCAGGCTTAACAAATTCATACATTGCAAACGCTGAGTCGGCCTAGCTGGAATTTGATATTGTAATCTTGCATGTGAACGCATATCTCTGCAAGGAGTGCTTAGCACACTGAGCTATCCTCTGAATCATTCGGACACTCAAGTGTATCAATATGTAGTACAACTTTGGCTATTGCACATGATCAATATAATCCCCACAGAAAGGTGAGCATGCTACAGGTGTTATGCCACGCGAACTATGTATACCACAGTGAACATAGCATTACAGGATGAAAAGATCAGAATAAAATGTACTTGTCAACAACAGACAGAAAATAGGTTTAGCCTTAGCAGCACACCATAGAAAATCCTGATGTGTGATACTTAATTTTGTTGACTTAAGGAAACTGATTTTTTAAAAAATAAGGCTCCTTCTGGGGGCCCTCTCCAAGGTGGGGGCCGGGGCAAGTGCCCCCTTTGCCCTCCCATAAAGACGTCTCTGATTGTGATAACCATGATATAGCGTCAAGTGGGTAGCAGAATGGCATGCCAGGGAGCCTCCTGATTTAGACATTATGGGGGTTCATTTTTAGTTTGGGCTAACTGAAACCTATAAGCCGAAACAATTGCACTGGTGTACAGATGGGGAGGAATGACATATGGGGAGGGACAAAGAGTCTATAGGTGTTGTTTGCTGATGTGCCCACCCATTGCCTTCCCATGGCCATGCTAATCCCTATGGCCATTCTCACCCATTCCTGCCTCTGTGCGTCGAAAACAGCTCTTCATGCGAACTCGTTGATCTCACTTTAATCAAGCCTTACCATCAGTCTTTGCATTCAAAGTGCCTGACAGTGTTTCTTTAAAACAGTCTTCTGAGAGTTAATTACTTAATTGGAGGTGTAAACACAGTGCTGGTATAATGAAAATGTCTTGCCAGGCTTGCCTTCAGCCACTCAATTTATAAACACTCGAAAGTCCTGTTAAAAACAAGCATTGGCAAAGCTACTGAAGTCCCATCTAAAACAAGCATTGGGAAACCAACATTTTTGGCTTGTGCATACATTTTAAGTGTTTTCCGGGCACTGCTATTGGATGCGCAGGTAATCGCACCATTTTGCACCTACTACCAACAATCGATAGTTATTACCACTACGGCTGTCCTGGCAAGCCTTTCCCATGCCTACACAAAAGCCCAAACTGTTGCCATTGCCAATGCTCGTTTTCCTGAGTCACTGGGGCACTTTTGCCAGCAGAACTGTGATATGCAGGACACAGGACCCAGGCCAGAATAGCATAGAACAGAAGGGCAAACCTGCAGGTTCTGCACCGTGCTTCCACTGCCTGGTCCTTGTGGGGTTGTGAGGCTGTCCATCCATGTCCTGCTCCGGAGAATGGAGAGGGAGCATGCCAAGATCCCTACACTCCACCCAGTCACACCACAATCCTGCCCTGAGCGTCGCCAATCCCAGGGCCTATACCTGCCATGCAAGAGTCAGGTAGAGCCCCTCAAGCAATGCCTCTGAGTATCAGGACTTTGTTCCTGTTGTCAATGTGTGCCTGGCAACACTGAGCTGGGCCCAACTTCATCGCCACTGCCAGTAACTCGGGATTCAATGTCATAAGTAAAAACAACTGGCTAATGTAATAACAGCCTCTTAGGAAAGGCACTGAACTAGTTATGTGTTTGAGAATTTCAAATCTGCCTGTCTCAAGTTGTGCCAATCCTGCCTCAATGCAACACGTTCCCTTTGCACACAACTCTGTGTGCCAAACAGTGCATCCCTGCATGCCAACAAATGCACCATGTTTATCTGGATGTCTTCCTTTCAGACCGGTTTCATTGCTTCAAGCTTTTGGAGACTCTCCCAGGGATTCTGAGAAGCCATCATTGGACTCACAAACTTTCACAAATCACAGAGTTGGTGAAATGTATGAGGTTCAGGATTTGTATGGACCAATTCACTCATCACTACTCATAGCAGGGTTGGCGATAGTGAACCTGCACTTATGGTTAAGTTTATTTATTTATTTTAAAAAACGTATTTGGTTTAGTTGTACACTACAACTTTTCAAATTGTATGAAACAAATAAGAAAAGAAATAAAACTTATTACAACTTATTACATTTTAAAAATAATAAATAGCAATAACATAAGGAATTGACAGAGCATCTACATCTGATCTGCACATTTCCATCATCTTATCTATTAAAAGATAGAGTCTGATTCCATCTAGGTACATTATCTCAAATAAGCTTCAAGTACATTCTGTCTTCAGTTTTAACCAAAAATTCTTATTTGCATCATATTCGCTACATCTTAGTGAAACTCAGCAAACTTACATCACTCTATTTTTCATCCATTTCCCAGGTTACAAATTTAGTCTTTGAAGAATGTTTATTGTGACAATGCTTAACGATATTTGTTGTCCATTCACAATCATGTTCCACATTACATTTGACGTTAAGGTTATAAATGCCAAATCATATCATATTAAGGTACCGTAGTCACCAAGACATTTATGGAAATACTCTCTTCTCATAGAGGATAATGCTCTGCATTCGGTCATTATATTTTCTAGGGTTTCAGGTTGGGTTTCGAGGTAACAGAATGTGCTCTTGGTTCTTATGTCTCATAGCAAGTACCGTTCTTGTAGCCCAGAGGTCAAATCGCAGTCTCATTATTTGGTTGCAATATGTTTTGTCTGGGAACCTTGTTAAGTATTTGGGAATTTGATTGAACAATTTGGGACCAAAAGTGCTAAGCTTGAAGACTTTCGGGCCGATTCATGGAACAAACGTGCGCCGAAAATCTTCGCGCAAGCAGGCGCAAGCCGAAAAAAACAGGCGCACGCGCACGCGTGCGATTCATGGAAGTCCCTGCGCGTGTACACCCCGGGATGTGCGCCAAACCCGTGCATGGCGCACAAGTCACTGCAACATCAGGAAAGGCGTGCGCGACGTGCACAGTGAAAGCGCACAACCTCGGCGCATACACCAGAAAGTGGGCGATTTATGGAAGTCCCTGCGCGTGTACACCCCGGGATGTGCGCCAAACCCGTGCATGGCGCACAAGTCACTGCAACATCCTGAAAGGCGTGCGCGATGCGCACAGTGAAAGCGCACAACCTCGGCGCATACACCAGAAAGTGGGCGGGACACGGGGCGTAACGCGCGGAATGGGGAACGACGCGCGAAAATAAGGGCGTAACTGGGGATGTACAGCAGGGAAGCAGACGGAACGCCCACACGCACTCGAACCACACGTATTCATGGAATCGAATAGGGCAAAGCCACGCACAGCCAAAGACACGCACAAGCCGAAACACGTCCGCCACACGAAGGCAGGCGGTAGCGTCCCTGCGCATTACAAAAGTGGCAACATACAGCAATTGGGCCTGGGGGAGCGGGCTACGTGTATTGCGGGGGTGCACGGGAAGTTCCACACACGATATCATCAGGGTACGTGTATTACAGGGGTGCGCGGGGAGCAGCACCCGTGAATTGCACGTGTGGGTCCTCACAGGTGTTCCCTCTACACCCTCCACGGCCCCTGCAGGTGGCTCACACCACAGGGGCCTACCCAGCACATGTCATGCAGGCACCCCATCCACCATGGCCATGCCCACCAGCCAACCCACATGTTAACTTGCACTACTGCCCACCAACGCATGTCCCCCTGCACCCCCAGCCACCAGGGGCAGCTTCCACCAGGCCCCCACCCATATCCAACTCATGTTCCCCACCACCCCCACCCCCCAGCACTGTGGGGAACCTGGCAGCAGGCCCCACCCATGTCTCCCACCACCCCCACCCCCCAGCAGTGCAGGGCCAGCCTCCACCAGGCCCCCACCCATGTCTCCCACCACCCCCACCCCCCAGCCACCAGGGGCACCCACCACCAGGCCCCCACCCATGTCTCCCACCACCCCCACCCCCCAGCAGTGCAGGGGGGTGGGGGAAACATGAGTTGGACATGGGTGGGGGCCTGCTGGCAGGTGCCCCACAGTGCTGGGGGGCTGGGGGACATGCGTTGGTGGGCAGTAGTGCAAGTTGACATGTGGGTTGGCTGGGGGGCATGGCCATGGTGGATGGGGTGCCTGCAGGACATGTGCAGGGTAGGCCCCTGTGGTGTGAGCCACCTGCAGGGGCCGTGGAGGGTGTAGAGGGAACACCTGGGAGGACCCACACGTGCAATTCACGTGTGGTGCTCCCCGCGCACCCCTGAAATACACGTACCCTGCTGAAATCGCGTGTGGAACTTCACGCGCACCCCTGAAATACACGTACCCTGCGGAAATCGCGTGTGTAACTTCCCCTGCACCCTGAAATACACGTACCCTGCTGATATCGCGTGTGGAACTTCATGCGCACCCCGAAATACACGTACCCTGATGGAATCGTGTGAGGTACTTCCCGCGCACCCCAGTGATACACGTAGCCCGCTTGCTGTGCTGGTACAGGGTTAGCGCAGCCCTTTGCGCTGGATTGGGTATATTGATGGCTTTTCCCTGCGCGAGAGGCGTTCTTGGGGGCGTAACTGGCGCTGCTGCAGGGTCGCTGCGCCACTGTGCGCCACGGCTTGTTTTGGTGGCTGGAATCCATGAATACGCTGTGCGCGGAATTGGATTTTAGCGCACGCGGCTGGCGCAGGGATTCGCACGCGCACACTGTGCGCCAGCCGCGTGTGCCACTTGTGCGCTGGATTCTATGAATTACCCCCTTTGTATTTATTGCATTTTGTCTCAGTCTGGGCCCAATCGTGGTACCAACATTTTCATTTGGCACGCTTGGGATTGGACACTATTGTAATTTCTTCAATGTCGTCTTCCATCATATTTACTATACATCTTTCTTGCCAAGTGTTTAGAGGATTGTTAGCTTTACGTTCCATATTATCCGCAATTATTGGTATCACAGTTTGCTCAAATGTGTCTTTCATGAAAACATTTCTATAGAGTGATATTACTTTCCATGATACTACAGCACTCAATGATATCAAACCTAGCTCATACCGAAGTACAGCAATAGGAAAGCTTTTTGGAACTGCCAATAAGGCTTCCCAAAATACGCCTTTAAGGTAATCCCAATTTGGATGGCACTCCGGGCTTTTAGACTGTGCACCATATGTTAAGGCAGGAATAACTTTTTGCTTATAAAATGTCAACAATGGAATACAGGAGAATTTGCCATATTCGTGGTTCACCATTTATTCTTGCAAGCTCAATGATTGCATTTTGATTTTCATTTCATCTTAATAGGGTGTTTCAGATTTTTTAGCATTAATGTTTACACCCAAATATTTAGATTCATGTATGATGGTCAGTGTATTTGTTCCAATTGTCAATGGACAACCAGAGTTTTTATTTTTTTGCTTTAATATTCTGAACTATTAAGATGTAAGTTTTCATAGCATTAATACTTAAACTATTGTCTGCAGCCAATCTCACAAGAGCAGTTAGTTGTCTCTGAAGACCAATTGTAGTTTGATCAATAAGAATCAGATCATCGGCATAAAGTAGCCATGTTATTGGATGCACATCCATTTTAGGGGGAAAGGCTCTAACCGAAGCTATATATTCATGAATATCTGTAATATAAAAGTTGAAAAGGGTGGATGCAAGAATACATCCTTGTTTTAACCCACAATATGTATTTATCAGGCGAGATAGTAAGCCTTGTTGGTTAAGCTTCACACTAATAGATGTGTTGGTGTAGAATTGTTGTAACAAGTTTACAATGTATGGAGGGCAACCAGCTAGTTACAACTTCTGCCATAAACGTGTGCGTGAGACAGAATCAAACGCGTGTTTGAAATCTATCATGGCCATGTATAGTGACTGGTTGGTTGTTATGGCTTTCTTTTTCAGGGCAGCAACTATGAGTACATTCGGAGCTGTACCCACACGACTAATGAATCCTGATTGGTAAATATGTACCATGCTTTATGCTTTTAGCCATTGAATCAGATCTCTTAAGACTAATCTTGTATAGATTTTCCACGGGGTATCTAGAAGCGCAATGGGTCTATAATTAGTTGGTTTTTTGCGATCACCCTTTTTAAAAATCGGTATTAATATAGATTGCTTCCATGATGAAGGTATAACACCTGTGTATGTCACCATTTCAAATATGGTGAGTAGGATTTGGGACCATTGGTCAGGATGATCTTTTACATTGCTATTAGATATCCCATTTTATTGATTTATTTATTGGGCATTTGTTAGGTGCTTATACAGCAAGTAAATTGTGTTTCAAAGTTGGACTCCCCAGAGGAAGAGTACTTTTTGAGTGGTTTATAACTTTTGTGCCATTCAACGAATTTGCATGACACTTTAAAAAAACATACACTGAACCATCTCTGAATTTCTTTGTCAACAGGGACAAAGTTACAAGGGGATCATAAACCTTATTTTTTTTAATTTCTTTGCGAAAGACAGTGCCAGTTTTTCCAACTCCCCAAACCTCTGGATGGATTCACTTCAAACCTTCATGAGGGCATCTGGTATGACTTGCGATCCTTTTGTGGTTTGGCTCAAATCCGCACAGTGATTTCGTTTAAAGGTGCACAAAAGTAGGCATCAATGAGTGATATGATATCTGGGTTCACTTGGAACAGTCCTGAGGCCCACATATAGCCAATTACCAACATATTGTACTACTTTAGTTTTGCAGATACTATGCCATGGCACCCAAACCCAGATACACAGAACTAATAAGGAGCAACTTGATTAGCTTGCTGAACAACAGCGATTTCAAATTCCTGCCATTGTTGTTCACAAACTCTTAGTGTTGCAAACATTTTTTGAATGATCTTACGTCAGACCTCTAGGGGTTCCCATGATCTGAAGGAAGATGAAATGGGGCCCGAGAGTTATGGAAGATAGCCCAAAAAAAACAAATCTGCATTTTTCTGTGTGGCACTCACGGACTCGATTAGGGTTCTGGGGACATGCAAATATGACCAAGACTAACCTTACACTCAGCTTGAACATATCCCAGAGCTACAGGCTGGGCAAGATCCATGAACTGGGTGCAGTGGTTAGTAGTGGCACTTGGACCCACCATGGCCATCCCCTGTGGCTGACAGGCCTGCAAGGAAAAGTGACCCAGAGCAAAGCCTTTGGCCACTTTGGGTGGCCATAGACTATGCCCCGGGCTAAATGGCCAGCGCTCACAGACCCGAAAGGGGTAAAGGGACCACTGGGCCTGACCACAAGCCAATTGGCTACTTTTCTGTGGCTTGGTGGGCATAAGTGGCTACTGACCATAACCACAGGCCATGGCCAGTGGCCTACATCTCGCAATTGGGCAAAGCGGACACTGGGCCTGGCCACTTTGGGTGGAACCTTTGGTTGGCCACATTAAGTGGTTTTGTCAGCCCTGACCAAAGACCATGCCCCAACCAGCACCTGGAAACCATGAAAATGGCAGCGTTATAAATCCCTAACATAACAAAGTCATCACTGACCCTGAGAACAGGCCATGGCTAATCACCCACAGACTGACAATGTAGTGAAAGTGACCACTGGGACTAGCCAGCGGCCACTCTGTGTCACTTGTGGGGCCTGGGGCATGGTGGAGCATCATTCCCTGGCTATGTGGCCACTGACAATTGTTGCATGTCATGACCAGTGGTCACAGGACTGTAATAGGGGTAAATAGCACAGTGGAAATTTTGGGTGACTTGGAAAAACAGCCACATGCCATGGCCAGTGACCCACAGATGCACAATGGTGGTAAAGTGGGCTTTGGATCTGGCCACAGACCAGGCTCATAGCCACTTGGCCAGGCCCTGGACAAAATGGCCAGTTGACATGGCCAGTGGTGTATTTAGGCTTTCTGCTGCCATAGGCACAAATACATGCATGCATCCCCATCCAATGTTACTCCACCTCTATCAGACTCAGCACCTTCACCAGATTCTGCTGGTCAACAAACTCGATCTACATTGTCCAAACTGTGTGGCTCCACCCCATTCTGTCCCCCATTTTGGTTCCATAACATTATAAAGCCATTTTTAAGGTTGCAGGGATTAGAAACATATTGCTTCCTCTCTATTAATTCAAGCCTGTCATCTTCTATGTTATGTTAGTTGAAAGAGTGTTTTCAGATATCTGCTGCCCAAGATTTGTAGAAGGCAGTGTATTCTACAGTTGAGTGCACTAGAGGTAATTATTACGGCTGTCTACTTTCGGTTAGGTCCGAAAACAATCTTTTAGAGGAAGGTACAAGAAAATACGCTTTCTGCCAAAGGGACACAAGTGAGAGAAGGTTAGAACAAGGAATTTTGGTTTCAATGCTAATATCTGGTTTCTCTCACAAAGTGCATGCTGCCACTCCCTGAGAAGCACTTAGACTGGTCTGTAATATTAATGCCAAAAAGTGGTTGAGCGAGCACCGCTTTTTTTGAAATAATCTTCTCATTTAAATTTTCATGAATAATGAATAAGTCGTGGGGTGCAGCCCACTAATATGTGCCACCGTGTCAGGCACAATATGTAGTTGAGGATAGAAAAAGACCAAGGCTAATTAGCCTTCGGTGTGGGCCGCACACCCTAGATACCCACTTGGGGTTACTTGATATTGTCATGCGGGATACTTGTATAGAGACTGTTAACTTCGATGGTAAACAAGATGTCACTATCCGTAAATTGGATGCTCTCTAGAATATTTAAAAAATGTGTACTGTCTTTGATGTATGTTTTAGTCTTCTGGATTATCGGCTGCAGGAAGTAATCAATGTATGTGCCAAGAGTTTGCAATAATCCTCCTGTTGCAGCCACTATGGGTCTTCCTGGGGGATTGGTCAGGCTTTTGTGAATCTTGGGTAGAAGATAGAAGTGCAGACTCACTGGTCGTTGATTCTGCAGGAACAATTTTGTTTTCTTCGTAATCATACCCATACCATCTGCTCGTGTTAGTAGAGTTTCTGTATGTCAGTAGTTGGGTCATGGTCTATTTTGGCATAGACAGTTTGAGCATTCAGTTGTCTCCTGCATTCTGCTTTGTAGTCTTGTGTGTTTTGGAGTACCAGGGCCTCTCCCTTGTCTGCAGGTCTTATTGTAATATTTTCATCGTGTAGAGTCCTTGAATGATGGATATTCGGGACAGCCATCTTGCTAGGTTTGATTGCCATGACGACAGTCAACAACTTTGCATTAGGTTTGTGCATGACAGCACTGACTGATCGTGACACAAGTGTGTTCAGAGATCACTGGCAGTTCGTAAGAAGGTAAGCAGATCTTAACACAGAGATGAAACAACCATATTTGTGAACCTAGTAAAAGCAGTTATAATAGTGTCAACATTGCCTCCTTAGGTTTGACAGAAGAGCGCATCGCGTTCCAATGGACGCCCATTTTGTTTGCGAGTCAGGTCAGAGAGTGTCCAACACTGACACGCATGGTCACACCATAGTAACAATATGAATACAGATAATGAACACACGGGAGAGCACCTATAGTTCACTTGTACCACGTTGACCAGTACGATCGTAACTTACCCTAGATGACAACAGTATAATCGCACAGAGCGCAATGAACGGTGGGAAGATGACATTAACACACTCAACGTTCACAAGAATACTAACATAATGCACTGCGTGCAACTTCTTAGTAGAACCACAGGCACTGAATAGGTACAATTTCTACATACAGGGGCAGAGGGATAAGGGCTAGCGATGATCAAAATCAAATATTAATAATTAAACCGATGTGCACGGAATGCATATGAATTTTGCTGGACATGCACTGCTACAAACAGTTAATATGCTCAATTTTATCTACTTTTCTCTCTCTCTTACATGTTTTCATTCTACATGTTATATGTCGTTTCATGTCGGTACCCTGTTTTGATAATTCAACATGACAATGCCTAAAATGTATGCTTGTATGCTTATAATAAAATTGTATAATGTTGTGTAGATGATAAGAGTTGTCAGATCAGGCCCTGAGTAAGGACGATAGTCTGAAATGCATTGGCCTTTTATCTGCATTCGCTAAACCAATCATTGGACATATCTTCTAGAACTGAGGAAATATTAAAAATGATATACTTTAAGAACTCGCAAGAAATTGAAGTTATTATTTACCTAAATAATTGGTCAATATCAAGTAGCCACAAGTGGGTATCTAGGGTGTGCGGCCGACATTGAAGGCTAATTAGCCTTGGTCTTTTTCTTTTCTCAACTGTAATATTAATGCAACATAACTAAATGTCTACATCCGGTCTTGTCAAATGGTAAAGTTTACATATGAAATATATACAAGTGCTACAGGCACAACTTATACAAAGAACTCCTCCCACCACCCCTTCTCATGGTTACAGCTCTGGTGTTAGCAGGGGCAAAATAGAAATAAGGCAATTTAGCTGCTGCAGCCGATGTACCTCCAATCCCCTGGACTGGAACACCATTAAAATATGACAAAATCACACGTAAAGTTTGTAAACTCTGCCTGGGCATAAACACCTCAGTAGAGTAACGACAGTTGGAGAAGTTTCTTGTAATCTTTGACTGTGCATTCTCATGGTGGAGTAATGGATAAAGGCGACCCTGAACATTCATGTGTGGGAAGCAAGAGCATTCTTCATAGATGCACAATGCAGTCACCTTTTATTACAAATGAAGTGGTACATACTGTTTACATCATTGCTGTGTGTGCAATTGTTAAAAATACCCAACATTCAAAGTGTAAAATTGAGCAATGGATTGGGTGTTCCAGCACAATATTACATTTGTGGGAGTGCTTTAGGCTATTGGTCTTGCCAGCTTGCATTTAAGGTAATCTAAAATGTTTGTTGACTCTGTAGTGTTGGTTGGACTGTATGATACATAGGAACATTTTGAGATGTGTGGGTATATATGTCACTTGAAGTACTGTTTCACAGTAAAAGTCCTACCTTGTATTTAAAATATAATTAATGTAAAGATTACTTATAAACATCACTGTTATGCAATGTGTGACATACTTTGCAGTTGGTTCTCCTGGTAGTACTGAGCATGCAGCAGACACATGAGAAACCCAGCAGGGATGCCATTTCCCTGCTTAGCGCTGAGCAGCTTCTGTGAAGATGGCTGAATGCATATCTTTACGGGATACCTTTACAGCTGTGAAACAGTGTGTACCTATGGCACACAGTTGTTGTTCTTTCCCTTCTATGGCTTTGGGTATCCTTTAATAGGTTTCTTGATGCTCTTGTGCGTTCGGATTTACTCTTTGCCATTTTAACTTCTCTATTATCGATATCATTCTTGCACCTTTTGGGCGGCCACAGACCTCTGAAATCTGGAACCGGGGAGGGAAATTAGTGCTTGCTTCTGAACATCATTTTAGTGCCATCTATGGGAAGTCTTGTGTTTTATATTGTAAAATGATGCATCATTTTTAACCTTTTCTTTTCTAAAGGGAACCCCTCATTTTTCAATGGTTTAAAAAAATGCATGTCATGCATTTGAATATAAAAGTAATTGCTTAACACAGTGTATGGGTGTAATGATTAGAAATAACTTCAAAGATTATGTGAAGTGACACCAATAAAACCAATGTGGTTTTGGCTGTTTTGCATATTAAAGAGCATTTTGGGATGATAACAATGACCAAGGAACTTTATATATGTCATATATGGCTGTGAGAGCTGTATGGCAAAATCACTAAATACCCGTTTGGTACACGTTACCTTTTTTATTTTTCAAATAAAATTTACCCTAACAGTAAAGATTTTGTAAATATCAAGCATATATACAAGTCTGGCCATCAAATGTGTTAGCTGTCAGAGTAGAATGCCTGCTAACAACTCATAATGAATTACAGTGTTGTGGATCCGACTGACTCGGAGAATCAAAATTGGCTTTAGATGTAAAAAAAATGACAAACAGTAAATTAAAAATAAACTGCAAAAAGTGCAGCTCCACTGGCAATCTGCACCCGTCGGCCTTGTTGTAAATGCGTCTATGGACATGGATTGCAGGCTCACCAACTCACAATAAGGGGAAAGCGGGCCACTGGCCAGGCACAATGCCGGGTCCTATATCTACCTCAGGTAACTGTGCAGGACACAGGGCCACAGGCCATGACCAGAAACTATTTCAGGGGGCACAGCAGCAGAGGACAAACAGTGTATCTGTTCCACAGCTATATGCAATGATTATGAAACCCAACACAAATTAAATGTGTAAAAACAAACATTGACCCAGATTTCAACAACGAAAAAAACATACTAGAAACGGCTTATGATAGGTTTACATTTCATGTGAGGGAAAGTTGAAAAAATTATAACTTTTACAGTTTGTTTTCATTTTATTTTGGAAACATACAAATGGACATATCAACTGTAAAAATTGAATAGAAGACTTTTTCCAGCAGAATTACCATATAGTGAGACTTCATGAGTATATTACAACCATAGCTAGTGGTGGTCAAGTTATGGTTGTAATATCATTGTGGGTTTTGTATGGTTGCTGTAGAAAGCAGCACTCTCATCCGTTTGTTCCAATAAGAATCTTTTTTCACTGAATGTGAACCTTTTTAAGGGAAGATTAACCATAATCGCATTAACCAAATTATACATTTGTATCAATACAACATAAGGGTGGTGTCAATAAGTATGGGCTGTTGTTTGCAAAACCACTTTTCCCCTGGAATCGCAGTATAAACATTTGTTTGGGATGAACATTTATCGCCTGAATTAGTACACGTCATCCTCACCTGTTCTCAGTTGCACTAGATAAGACTTCTGAAAGTAGTTAATACATAACCAAAGAAAAGCACACTGTTTATAAAAGCATGCACAATGTTAACTTGATAGTTCTTTGTGCATTTATCCTCCAAGAACCGGCTTCAGCTCCTTGTCCCATAACAATAAACATTATTTATGCAACATGGTGCTTGAAGTTGAGCACAGTAGAATGTGAGAAGGCAGGTGCGTGTTGAGGACGGCAGTGGGAGCACAAGCGGGAGAGAGAGAGAGAGAGAGAGAGAGAGAGAGAGAGAGAGAGAACTTAATGAAGAGGTTTACAGAGCATTTTATGTCATTCTGAGTATGCCCGCAACCGTGTGTCCATTTATACATGCATTCATGTGTGCCTGTGTGTTTTGAAATGTATATTTACTGGGTCATTGTGGAAACTGACAATGCATATTTGCAGGGCATTAAAGAACACCACAAAGCATTGTTTTTGCACCGGGCACTTGGGTATCGTTAAAGGCCCGGCTGCATGTGTCCACCTAGTTCTCCACAATGCAAGGATCTATCTGTAAATCGGACTTCCATCCCACAGGAAGAAGTCCTCAAAGAGCCCCAATATCTCTTGTTCCCCTATACAAACGGAGATGCCCTCTGGCTAAACACAACCTCCCAGGTGGCAGATGTTCTTTAGGTGCCCCTGGTGAAGGCTTGCCCATGCCCGTTCACATTTGTCAGTACAATGCCTCGGAAAAACGCATTGGGCCTCCAAACCTGGGTCCAGTCTGGCAGAATGGGGACTTACTGGGTCATTCCGACCTTGGAGGACCCGGTAAGTCCCCATTCTGTAGACCATTCCCCATTCCCATTTGAGCCCCCATAGGGCTCAATGGGAATTGGGAAGGCGCTAATTACGGGCCCGCAAATAGCAGGCATGTTATTAGCGCCCTGGACCCTTAGCGGGACCCGCAAAGGACATGTAGTCAGACCACACGTCCTTTGCGGGTCCCGCTAAGGGACCTCGGAATTGGGCGGTAAGGGTTTAACGGCACCGGTCGCCTTACCGGTGACCGTTAACCCTTACCGCCCAACTCGGAATGAGGGCCATTGTCAGTTTTCGCAATGACCCAGTACACACACATTTTTAGTTTTTACCAAAGCGCACGTAAATGCATAGACAAATGGAGAGAGCGGCATAGGCAAACTCAGATGCGCAAAGTACAAACGGGCACGGACAATAGGGTTTGCCTCATTTGCCCTGGGCATGCCCGCATACATCGGCGGGAACTTACATGTGTCCATGTGCGCTCATGGTCGTGATTCATGTTGAGGCTCGCCCCGGGGCACTGGAGCGGGTCTCAGAGGATACCGGGATCACCCGGTATGACAATCGGGCAGACCACAGGGGGCACCCTGCAGAGCCCGGAGCACCGGACTCGAACACCTACGCTGGGGACACCCAGCGGACACTGGCCTCGGCTCTGGGGGCACCCAGGCCGGGGCTATGACACAGGCAGTGGTCACACAGCAGTTCAAAGACAAAGAACACACCCGGAGTCAGAGTTGCCACTTCCTCGGGCTCTGCTGCAGTGTACCCCTCACGTGCCAGCAGAGCCCCTTTTATTGGGAGGAGTCATGATGAGATCATGACTCATCTTCTTAAAGGGGCAAAGTGCCCACAGTTAAATGTACAGTACACAACACTTCATGCTCAGTATTGCAGAAGGGGGAATTTGTTCGCTGCAGAGCAAACAGAGCAATGGCACTGCATGTATGTTTGAATGTATGTGGTTGTGATGTTTGTGAACCTAGCTAGGACAATACGGTGTGCTGTATAATGAGGGAGAGGTGTGAAATATGCAGGGTAGGCCGGGTGGGCGACCGGAGGTCCGTAAGGCAACCACGCCCTTCAGATCAGCAGCTGACAAGACGTTCTATATAGTCGCATCTTAAAACAAAATTCCAGAACATGAAACCAGTGCAAGAGCTCAAATGTGGCAAGTAGCCATGGCAAACAGGAACTGTGTCATGATAAATGGCAATGTGAAAGGCGATCAACCGCCAATGGTCACTTGGAAAGGCTCCCACAACAAAAAAAACAAAACACTAGACTACAACTCAGTGTCCCAGCCCACGTTTGACAAAGCTATTGAGATGGAAGTTTTGGAGATGACAAATAGTGACCACGATTTACTACGCTTTCGTTGGTCAATGGACTGGCCTCAATGTCCCCCAAACAACAACGTCTTGGTCACTGTAAACTCAGGGGGAAATAGACTGAGGATTAACGGATCCCAAATACAGTGACTAATATTAAAATGTTCTGATGCCAACCATTTGCTAAATACTGACTATGTCCGTTGCTTGTAGATCTTATAAAGCCATCAGGCAATAGGACAACAGCAAGCAACATGCACAAGCATAGGTTCAGTAGCATCCTCCAAAAAGCCAAAAAAAGAAATGAGAAATGACTTGAAACAATTGAAAAAACATCTTTTGGCAGTTGATGCTGTTGTTGCAATCAAAACACGACGTAAACAATATAGGCATTGGGTAAGATCGCAAGCTATTATAATAGACCAGAACCGCACTGAGCTCATGATGGAACTACTGGTAACGCAAAACTCGAGTGACATATGGTCAATTCTCAATGCTGGGCACTCTAAATGTGCGCCCACGATTACCAACGATAAAGCAGGTAACGTCTGGGAGGTTTATAAAAAACCAGCAGTCGAGCCATCAATATCTTTTAGGCCAACAAAAGTTATCTGGGACATGGTAATCGCAGCAGACGACATTAATTTTGCAATCAAACATCTGAAAAACTCTCGGGCACCAGGTCCCGACTTGATTACCAACGTCATGCTAAAAAAAAAACGTAATAGAGTGGACATTATTCCTTGAGGTCCTATTTAGTCGACTATCAGTCTTAAAACAAATCACTGAATCATGGCTAACAGCCATTGTGGTCCCGATTTACAAGAAGGGCAATCGGGAAGATCCTATCAACTATCGACCGATTGCCCTTCTTGATACGATCGGGAAAGTGTTCGGATCATTCTTGAGACAAAAGCTAGCCAATTGGGTTCAAATGGAAAAGATTGTCGATGTACGACAAACTGAATTTACGGATGGCGTTGGAGTGGACGTAAATCTTGCAATTTTAAATATATTGAAATTGGAAGCCTTGAAGGCAAGACACAAACTATATTTGGCCTTCATATACATGAAACAGGCGTTTGATGGCATTAATCGTGGCAAGCTGTGGACAAAACTAGTAGATTGGGGATGCCTCGTCGAGTTGCTTGAGCCAATAATAGCCCTACACACGAACACCTCCATACGTGCCCGAATAAACAACTACAGTGACCTGTCGGACAACATAAGAACTAAAAAGGGGGTAAAACAAGGCTGTCCGCTTGCCTCTGAACGTTTCAAACTGTTCATATCAGACTTGCCAGTTCAACTATCCAAAATCAAGTGTTTTCCGCCAAAGATGAACAACGTCCCTATAACATGTATAACATATGCAGACGATTTGGTCTTGATGGATCGTACACAGGTAGGCCTCCAACGAGTACTGAACAAACTACCCGAATATCTTAACAACAATGACCTCGAACTAAATACAACAAAAACAAAGTATGGTCATATGTCCACGAGGTAATAAGAAGGACAAAGCCTTTCGTTGGGTCATTGCAGGTGACGTACTATGTTAAGTTCCCTCAATAAGATACCTGGGAATTCAATATAACAACTCAATTTGTGAAGGGCCATGGATCCAGGATCTAAAAAAGGAACGAAAATATACAGGGACTTTGGAAAGTTTACGCTAGCACCAGTGTTAACATTTTTCCTGCAAAAAGTGGTACCTGCAATTACGTTTGGCGCTGAAACCGGATGGAATATTGCAGAACGAGACTAGACTCTGTTAGAGGGCCTCTTTTGGCAGCGTGCCCTGAATTTGCCTCAATATATTTCTATGATAGCCTTGAGATATGAGCTAGCCCTGAATCCAATACATTCGAAGATCATGTGGAAATCACTTGCCACGTGGAGAAAAATGCATCTTAGTACTCCATTACCAGCATACGAGATCTTTAAGCCAAGAAGCAGTGAGGCTATGGATCTATTAAAAATATGGAACCTGAAACTAAAGGAAATCTGAGTAGCTGCTAAGAAAAAAAAATTAGATTTGTACGAGCGTCCGCAGGTTGCAAAGAAAAGGTTTGAGCAATGGAGCTGGATCCTGAATAAGGAAAACCGAGATAGCCTGAAAACAACCCTAAGCTCAAACGCCAGCAGAAATATGCTAAAAGTGCCTCCGCGATTCATGCTACAGTGCCCCTCTAGGCATCATCGTGCTCAATTCCTACGACTCAGATTAAATGCACTGAACACGAAAGACATGTTGTGGATGAGAGCTGACAAAGACACAGCAGACAGCCAATGCCGATTTTGTAAACAGGAGACACAATCCTTAAAACATCTCATAATCGGATGCACTGAAACTATCAAGCAACGCCAAATTCATCTAGGGAAGTTTGCCCCCAAGAATGAGGACATGGAAGATTGGTGACATTATGTCATATCGGGTCACAATGTGAAGCTAACCTGTGCAGTGATCGATTATATGGAGATTATTTTGCGGAACTGACAATATAGAAAGAAGTATTGTGGACTATCCATGATGAAAGATAGCTGTTTAAAGGTTGGAATAATGAAGAAATTTGTAACAAAAGTTTAATGTTTTTTTTCATAAACTGTAGTTTTACAAATAATAATTAAAAAAAACTATATAGAGACACATTTTAATTTGCTTCCTGATTTTCAAATTCCTCATGAAATGCATCCTGATCTGCGTTGCTGTATTGTTGCTAAGTACTGGTTCATACAGGAGAAAGTCTGCGTTTTTGGTTTCTAGTTCTTGCACCACTCCTGGATTCCCAGTCAGGCGATGATGTGACTTCTTGAGCGGAGCAGGCGCCTCAGATGGGAATTATTTTATACCAGTTAATAGGGTGCTTTGGTTGTCAGTGAATCAGTCATTGAAGCCGGAGCCCTGGAGCGGGAAGGAGCCCCTCCCCAGCCAAGGATCCTCATCAGCGCTCTGCTCGCCGAATCCCTGCATCTGCGAAGGAGGAGCCCCCTCGCACCTGTTCATCTTATTGATGCCCTAATCTGCCTACATAGGGTCCCCCTCCATTCTTTCTGCAGTGAGGTGAGCCCCTCTGCAAGTGTGGCCCCGTTCGCACTCTCGATCAGCTGTTCTGAAGCATGCCTGATCACAAGATGGCCGACGGAAAGCACGGCATGAAAGCGAGGCTTTCCCATTGCTGCTAGGCAACGGGAGCCTCTCTTATCCCAGAAGGCCATACTGGCAAGCGGAAGCCGGCCACTGGGAGCGAAGGCCACTGAGATAAGGCCTGTTCAGCTCCTGTTTCCTCCATTGAAGCCGGAAAATGGAGCGGTCAGGAGCATCTCCCCAGCCTAGGATCCTCATCAGCACTCTGCTCGCCGAATCCCTGCATCTGCGAAGGAGGAGCCCCCTCGCACCTGTTCATCTTATTGATACCCTAATCTGCCTACATAGGGTCCCCCTCCATTCTTTCTGCAGTGAGGTGAGCCCTGCTGCAAGTGCGGCCCCGTTCGCACTCTCGATCAGCAGTTCTGAAGCATGCCTGATCACAAGATGGCCGACGGCAAGCACGGCATGAAAGCGAGGCTTTCCCATTGCTGCTAGGCAACGGGAGCCTCTCTTATCCCAGAAGACCATACCGGCAAGCGGAAGCCGGCCACTGGGAGTGAAGGCCACTGAGATAAGGCCTGTTCAGCTCCTGTTCGCTAATGAGAGCATGGCGTGGCCATCCCACTAAGCTCCTGCGCATGCGGCCAATACCCATCGTATCAGACCGGAAGTGCACCTGTTGTGGCTTACCCAGTCTCGACCCCATAACAATATAACTTTAACTTCCTCGAGTCCTCCTAATGCTATGCCATTTGAAACAGTCACTGAGCAATCCACCACTGCCAAGACTCTATCTGTCCGGCTCAGTCATTTGCTTTACAGATACGCTGACTCAGTGAGTACGTTTATACTAAATGTATGTACCATAACGTAACTAAGCATATTCGCAAATGAAGGCATAGTCCATTACTGCTCCTATGCTGTACTGTTGTATCTCTTACGCGCATATTATCAGTTTCTAACTACCTCCCTACAGCACCTGCCCCTCATGAAGCTTCACCTATGGCTATGCTCTTTGGTATGCACCCAACTCACGGTCATTCTAAACTAGGTTCTCTACAAAGAGACCCAACCTTGCCCACACGTGCTTTATATTACTGCACCCTAGCTTAAACAGCAGAGAGACTATAGATTGCATTTGTAGCATACATTGTGTCTTGTATCTAGGTGAACCTTGCTGCTAAATTGTTCCTACCTGCTGGTACACTGCATTTCTAGTATACATTGTGTCTTGTATTTAGGTGAACCTTGCTGCTAAATTGTTCCTACCTGCTGGTACACTACATTTTAGCATACATTGTGTCTTGCACTTAGGTGAACCTTGCTGCTAAATTGTTCCACCCATTCACACCCTGCTTTTTAGTACACACTGTGTTTCTTGAACTCAGACAAACCCGGTCGCCAACTGTTCCCGCCTACTGCCCAGTACGGTACACTCGCTCATCATGTTAGATGTTAAATTACCTCACATTCTGCCTTCCTTGGTGTCTGCGACACTCCTGGCCAATGCATACATCCTAGTTACAGGTCCCCTGGAACAGTTACCTTTGTATCACTACCATGTGCTACACTTAGTAAAAACCTTTAGACTTCGTGCCAGACTAACCAAATTGCACAAACCTCTCCGTAGGTCTCTTCCCCCCACCAACATCAAAACTAACTATCAGCAGGTTGGTAAACCAAGCCATACTAGGCTACCATTACCACCCCCTACACCCAATTCTGATGCCTGCCCAACTCTAAATAACAAGCCTAAGCCACCTAATACATCTACTACTAAATCACTCCAAGCTACAGATGTCCCTAAGACCCTACCCATCGCTGGAGCACTCTAGAATGCGAAATCGCTTGTCGCCCATGCCCTTGACATAGCCGACCTAATCACAGAAGGCAACCTTGATTTTCTCGCGATTACCGAGACATGGATACATAATGCCGCAGGACCTTCGCTTATGCTAGCCATCCCTGATGGTTACACGATAGGCAGACAAGACCGTGAAGGTGCAAGAGGCGGTGGTGTCGCCATTATTTCCAAAACGAGCCTCTCCCTCAGACTAGTCCCTACCCAATTGTGTCAATCATGCGAAACCTTATCTGCCAAATTCCAGATAAATAATAATCAATCACTCACTATTCACTTATTATATAGACCTCCAGGCCCTCTAGGTACCTTTGAAGAGGATCTCCATAACTTACTCACTAACAACCTTAAACCATGTTCTCAACTAATTCTTCTTGGGGACTTTAAGCTAGGTTTCCAAGACATTACGGATACTAATGCCTCAGTGGTAGCCAACACGATTCACGCACTAGGCCTAACTCAAAAAGTTGACAAGCCCACGCACTTGAAGGGGAGAACGCTAGATTGGATAGCAGACAGTAACTGCTCAGCCACTATTTCTTCCATAATGCCCTTACCCTGGACAGACCACACACTGGTGTCCTTTAACTTAGCCACCTCCAGCCCCAACCCTATGGCCCCTCTACTAGCGCCACAATGTTTAACCAGAAATAAAAAATGCATTACTGCAGAGAAAGTTATCCCAGCCATATTACCCACCCTCAACGCACTGAAAATCTAAATCCTAGTACCTTAGTGCATGAATTCAATAACATTATGCTCTCCACTCTAGATGAACTGACACCTCTCAAACTTAGATCAAGCAAACCTAAAGCTCATCTAAACAAATGGTTTACACCAC
The DNA here is from genome assembly GCF_040938575.1 of Ambystoma mexicanum. Lineage (NCBI taxonomy): Eukaryota > Metazoa > Chordata > Amphibia > Caudata > Ambystomatidae > Ambystoma > Ambystoma mexicanum. Next base: position 804,303,711 of record NC_090935.1, on the reverse strand, counting down.
AGCTAAGAGACCTATGTATCCTGAAAAGAAAAAGCGAAACCACTTGAAGGCTCTGCCCTTCAATTGATAACAATTGATAACAAAACTAAATTAACCCCTCTCTCTGCGCTATACAAAAAAGAAGTTTGCCAGGCAAAACGCAACTTGTACGACGATCGTATAGCCAAATCCAATTCTAGTATGAAAGAGCTCTTTTCCATTCTAAAAGAACTGAGTCTCCAATCGCCATACAGGGCACCTGCACCAAGGACAAATCCTGGTGCACAGATATCCAACAAGCCCTAGCAAATAAAATGATCACACTCCAAAATAAAATTCAGCAAAAAAAGGAAACACTGAAAATTCAGGACTTGCCTAAAATGCCTCACACTAATAATCTATTGGCGCATAGCAATACCTTGCAGTTCTCCAAAATGACTACCCTGGAAGTAGAAAAAATCATCCTTTCGCTCAAACCTTCCAATTGTAAAGGTGACATCTGCCCAGCACAACTAATAAAAGACGCTGCCAGAGAATTATCTCCCTTTATCACTAAACTGATTAACGCCTCCTTTGCCTCAGGCACCATCCCTGCCAACCTTAAACAGTCCTGGGTGCTCCCCCTCCTTAAAAAGCAGACCTTAGACCCCCTCATCCCTACTAATTACCGACCCATTACCACGGTACCGTTTCTTCTCAAGATACTGGACAAAGCTGCATACAACCAGATTCAAAAGCATCTAGAACTACATAACCTCTTAGGAGAGAGACAATCGGGCTTCCGTCCTTTACATGGAACAGAAACCGCCCTAATTGATTTGAAATCCCAAATTGACGAGCTGAGAGACAAAAGGAGGACAGTACTCCGGCTACTTCTGGACCTCTCAGCTACCTTTGATTTAGTGGATCATAAAGTCCTCTGTAGTCACCTGGACTCTGCCGCCTACTTCTCCCCGCAGGCCATCAGATGGATCGAGTCATTCCTGAGCGAAAGAAGCATGAGAGTCTTCTCTCCCCCAGCAGCGGCAAATCCCACCCCCATCTCGTGTGGTGTCCCCCAGGGCTCTTGTGTCTCCCCAACTCTTTTTAACATCTTCACCAAGCCCCTGTTTGATGATCTGGACCATCTAGGTATCACCTACACTAACTATGCAGATGATACACAGATCCTCCTCCCACTTTTGGGGGTCACGTGAAGGACACGGAATTGGTGAACAAGGTATATTTTATCATCCAGGCATGGATGGCCACTCATGGCCTCTGTCTGAACGATGATAAAACTGAGTTGATAATCTTGGGCACCCAAGCCAATATTAAAAAACTAGGCCAGGAATTCTCCTCCTTCAATATAGATGGGAATATCATCCAAGTGTCCAAGGATGTAAAAACCTTTGGATTCTATCTTGATTCCACCCTATCACTTGATAAACAGGTAAAATCCCTTGCCTCCTCTACGGCTTACACCTGCAAATTGATAAGAGCCGGTAAACTGTTCCTTTCTAATAACAGTTGTTTAATCCTGGCCAGAGCATTAATACTCTCCAGAGTTGATTACTGTAATGCACTATACTCCAGAGCCAATGAAACAATAATTCAAAGATTACAAACATTACAAAATAATGCCTTGAGAGCAGCATTAGGCATAAATAAAAGAACCCATATCTCTTCCACCAGACGCCATCACAAATGGCTGACCACTGACAACAAAATACAACTCAAGATACTATCTCTGACCCATAAAGCCCTTAATAACTCCGCCCCAGATACTTGATAGACAAATTTCACAGGAGATCCTCTCTCAGACCGACCAGAGCTGTCAATTCTAACTGTTTGATAATACCTAACTTCAGACTCACCACGATCGGTGGAAATAGCTTCCCTCTAAAGGCTGCAAAAACTTGGAATTCACTGCCACAAGACCTGAGAGGTGACCTGCCTTACGTTCGCTTCAGAAAAAATGTCATTCAACTCCTTACCTCCACTGACCTCAGCTGACCTGTGTCACCTACCTCCCACTGTAATCATTCGCGTCGAACCATACTGTATATTTCTGTAATTCCGATTGACCATACATTGAACATTGTATATTTTGTAATTATCTGTGATCTAGAGACCTTTATTGTACACTGCATATCATTCTATGTTGTAACCATGTAAGCTTTGCATTTTCTTATTGCTACGCCCTGCTACCCATGGGTCTGGTGCACATAAAAAGTGAATAAAACAAACAAACAAACAAACAAACAAACAAACAGTGCCTTCTATTTGATGTATGCTACCTAGGTGGTGATGCAGGCTTGGATGAACGGTATTACCCAAACTGACCTTTTACAATTGACCTTTTGCACAATTGACCTAATTATAGTGGTCCTAATTGACCTTCTGCACAATTGACCTTTATATTATTTTAGTTATTTTATATATGTATTGGGTTGGTTTTGGATTATAAATAATATAAGGGGACTGGGTGGGGGGTTGCAGGCGGTTTTGGATTGGGTGGCGGGTTGCGGGGGGGTTTCCCCTGCATATATGTCCTAATTGACCTTCAAAATTAGGTCAATTCTCCTGAGGTCAATTCTCCCAAAGTCAATTGTGAAAAGGTCAATTAGTATACAACCGGATGAACAGCGTGTGAAGCTCCCTTAAAAGACTTATGCTGTGCGTGCATTTCTTTGTGGCTTTGATGAGACAGGCTGCAGCTTGCTGAATTGCTTTCAATTAGGCCATGGTGGAGGCTAGGGCTTGTCACCATCCAGGTGTGAGCGGACACAGGGTTTGGACCTTGATATTCTGTGTGTTTTGGCAGAATCTGTCAAACTTAATTCCTGTCAGTCAACTTTGCCAGCCCGAGCAGAATGAATTTGGTATTTGTGGCGTTCATCTTCAGATAGGCGCTTGCCATTCAGGCTTGAATGAGGGAGAGGCAGACTTTCAGGTGATGGATGTCATCAACGTGAGTTCACCTTATAGAAGAGTTGTGTGTCCTCGACATGTTGCGTGGGTGCGGCACTTTAGATTATGTGGGCCCAAGTGCTGTTTTTTAATTGTGCAGTCCAAGTCTTTTTTCACATTTTTCCTTTTGTCAATGCTTAAGTTTGTGAGGAAATACAAACACTGTTTTGTGAATTACCCAATTAGCTGGACGAACAAGGTTAATGTCTACATATGTACCACCTGATGTGTTGTAAGGAACTTTCCTTAGCATTTGGCCTCAGTTCATGGTGCACATACATGGGAAAATAACCAAGCCTCAAACACACAATTCATTTGTGTACTTTATTATAAAGTCTAATGTCACCGTAATTTTTTGGTGTTGGTTTTCCTTTCCTCCTTACTGAAGTTTCCATGCATGTACCTCAGATATGCATGCATTGTTCAGGGACGTCATTTCACCAAAATGCCAGGGATAGCGGAAGTGACATTACATGAACCTTGACCTGTGATGACATCACAGGAAGTGATGTCATTTGACCCCCACTCAGAAGTGACATCACGGTAAGCAATGGAACACGACCCTTGACAAACAGGAAGTGTCATTACATATTATTGTTTCTAAGTACACTATGAAAAATATGGTTACAATATCACTGAAACGTGATATACATTTCATACAAGAATGGATCACCATATGTATTGGCAGAAAAACATGCTATAACTGCAATTTGTGAAAAGCAAAATACATAGTCCAAAATGTATGCTTATTCTACTCTAAATGCTTTTTGGAGGATTTTGTCTGCATTGTGAATTTTAGGTGTTTAAGAGCATACAAAATCGGTGACTCACCCCCTGAAGTGTGCCTGAAATAAACCTTTAATGAGTCTAGTGATTATTGTATAGAATTCCAGAAAGACAAATTATTTGTTATTCCTATTCTTTCTTATTTAGCGTCACTACTCAAAGTGTTACACTTGTGGAACCCCCTGTTTTTAAGAAGCCTGAACAAGAAAGCAAAGCCAGCCAATGTAGAAACAAAGAGCCACGTGGCACTGGCCAGAGCCCAGGAGCTTCAATTTGTAAAAGAAAAGAAAATTACAAAAACGTTTTTCTTTTTTTGCAGGTTGCATGGGAGAGAAAGGGAGACCATATGGGGCACAAGGGAGACCCCTGGTGACACCTAAATGACGCCCCTGGCATTGTGGGTCTTCAGATGTATTGTTTATTGTAACACAAGTATGCAGTAATTGTTGAAATATTAGGTATTATTTATTTCATGTTCATCATTACTAAAAGCGCTCATAAGGTACCATTAATTATTTTACTATCCAAAATAACCACATTCAAAATTTTGTACTTTTATAGCGCATGCTGCAGCCAATGGGGATCTCTATGTGTGATTAGGCTCCTGTGTTAACAACAACACTTGAATATCACCTTTTGTTCAGACGAGTGCGTTGGGTAGTTCATGATAGGTGAAGATCATCCCTGGCATCTTGTTACTAACATTATAAACACAACCCCCTTTAGAGACTTTTTAACAAAATAAATTTCATATGTGAAGTCATTGGTGATGTGATCAATGACATTTGTGATGCCATCTTCAATGTCCTGGGTGTTAGTTTTAGCAGTGGACAGAGGTGGCGCGAGTTATGGTTGCCTAGCTTACCATAACTGGCGAATTTCATGGGTTTTCTGGTTTTACTTGTAACCATAACGTCTCTTTAACAAAAAATTTTCATTGACTGTCATGGGTTTTTGTTAGTGCAATTTAACCATAATGTCCCTTTAACAATGTGTTTTCCGTGAATTTCATGGGTTTTTGTTAGTGCAATTTAAACATAACGTCCCTTTAACAAAGTTTTTTCAGTGAATTTCATGGGTTTTTCATGGGTTAATCTGCTACAAGCTCCTTATATTATACGCACCCCCAATGTGGCAGATATGGAGTCGCGCACAGTGTGGCAGTCTGCGGATGTTGGACGGCATTCACAAAGCCCAGAATCATAGGGGAGACCCAAAAAAGTTGTACCCATGAACCAACCAACACATGTACATAAAATCATGACTAATGTTTACGACGTGCAAATATACCTTTTTGTACAAGCACTTAAATAACTACCAATACTTTTTTTATTTAACGCACATTACAATGGAAAGCACAAATCAAAACCATTACTGCACACTTCATATAATCTCCTCAATAAAAATCTGCATACAGTTGTTGGAGACCATCATGGCATCTGTTATGGACATCGCTTCTTGCCAGCCACCCTGACCACCACCACCTCAACAACCTGGAGAGCCTGGAAAGGGGAACAGGCGCAATGATACAGATGAGGATCAAGAGGAAGAAGAGGATGAGGTGGAGGAAGTCCCTATCTCCAGTAATCGGAGTGAGTCCTGGGTGTGGCAATTTTTTACAACTGTTGGAAATGTCCTGAAGGCTTGTGCAAGCAAGGTTCGATGCACTGAGTGGTACTCAGTCATGGAAAACCTGGCTTCTATTCCTCTGGGACAACTTCAATGAGGTACCACACCAAATCTAACCACCCGACTACTCTGAGGAAGGTGATACCTTTCTCATGTAAGAGTAGGTTGACATCCTCCACCCTGTCATGTTCAACTGCTCCTGTTACCACATAGGATACTCCTTTGGGGCAGAGTATCCCAGCAACGGCTTCACAGGCCATACAGAATGCTGTTGACCCTTACCTTTCGAGGGTCACAGTGCTATGGTTGTACTGTGAAGCACCAATCTGTAGGGGGAAGCAGTATCGGAGTGGTTTCGAGGCTGTGGTCATGGAACACAAGAAACACTGCCCCCACCTTAAATTTAAGGCCTGCCCAACATCTTCCTATGTCCACCTGTTCCTTTGTCTCTGTGGTTGGTGCCCCTTCCCTCCTTTCCCTACCCCACCTTACCTTGCCACTCCTGAAAAAAAAAACACAAAAAAGCCAAAGAAAATATAAAACCAAAAAACCACACAAAAAAAGTTCCTTCAGGAGCCACCTGTCACAGTTAAAAAGTAGAAGTGATAAAAAAAAGTCACAGGCCCTCGCACAGCCTGCAAAGTCCCAGATTGCGCGGTAGTCCGCGGACATATAAATATTTCCAGGCGTGGGGTGGGAGAGTTGAAATCATTTTAATTGTTTGACGTTCAAAAATGGTGGCTCTTAAAAAAACTTTTTTTGTGTTTTTGGCTTTTATATTTTTTAAATGTTTCTTTTTTATAAACTGAACTAAGAAACATTTTACTGAATTTAATTATTTCTTCTCACTTTCACAAAGACTGCTTCAAAGCAGTTTGAATGTTTTCCAGGAAAATCTGATTACCCACATCAGTTACATCTCTCTGAAAAATGTTGACAATATCAAATTTTATATTCTCATTATGAAAAGATGTCATACCAACATCTCGCAGAAAAGCACACACAGCTTTATTGACGTTGCGGCTCGCGTTTTCTATTTGCGGACCAAATAAACTCAAACGCATCCACATCTGTCTCTGAGCAATGAGGAAAAAAAATATTTCCGAATTTGGAAACATTTCCTTCAACTTTCACAATGTCTCCTTCAATGCAAACTGCAATGAAATTCCAGTCAAATAACCCAAACTGTTTTCTCCCCAATGAAGAATAATGTCTGGATTTTTCAATTGAACCATATTTGCACGAAATGGGAGCAAGTCTACCCACTTCATTTTTTGCACTCCATACCATGAAACTTCATATCATGGAATCCAAGATTATCCACCAATCCACACTGCTCTGCATACACCTTCAACCAATGGACCCAAGCGTCCCGCAAAATCCACACACTCTGCCTTCTCAAACACATAGCCATTGTCAGTGCTCTCAAAACTCATGCTAACAAAACACCTGCTACCCTCTCTTCCTGTACACCACACCCAGGAAACCCGATGGGCTGATTGTACTACAATTATAAGTACCATATACAGTTCAATTATATCATTCCACCATATTATAAACACTTTATACTCCACCATATTACAAACACTGTATACTCCCACTACATTACCTATAATTACTATGCACATATTATTACTGTGGTGATTCTGGCCATACTCCTACTACATTGCCTATAATTACTATACACATATTACTACTGTGGTGGCCATGCCCCCAAGAATCTGGCCATTGGCCACAACCGCCACAATACAATTAACCATATAACAAGTATGTACAATACACCTTCAAATAACTCACAGAGAACCCCCAGCCATCCAAATGATGTCCGTGGACACTGAAATTGAATGCAGACTCTGCGGCATCTGCAGACCCCTTTTTCCACCTATATAAACAGCTCCATGTCATCTTTATTCCACTCCTCTACCCTTTCCAAACCCACTTTCACCCACTAAATAACTGTAAATGTTTTTCCCAAGCCGTCTATTCACAGTGCTATCTGCCAACTACCACAGTGTCCGCGGACTGCTACGACACCTGCCTGACCCTTTTCCACCTACAAAAATAGCCCCATATAATCTTTTTCTCACTCCCCCAGCCTTCCGAGCCCCTCTTTCCACCACCAAATAACCCAGAATGTGTTTTCCAGACTTATTCCCCACCGCAATGTCCGCCGTTAGCCGCAACTGTCTGTGGATTCAACATGCTGGGCGTTTCGGAAAATATGAGGCATTGCACGCTTTTTACCATCCAATCAGTAGGCGCGTCCGATGTACGTGGACATCACACGCATTCTGGACGAATCGGAGGCCGGTGCGCAGAGCTAACAAGGAAGTGAGTCCACGGACCAAACCCAATTATCACAAATTTTTTGGGACCTACTTTTTGTCAATTTAAAAAAAAAATACTTGCCAGAGTTACACCAAATTGACAAAAACACACCTTCAGGACCAAGGTGCCACTCCTGCCGCAAATTTGGTGAAAATACGTACAGCGGTTTGGGCTGTAGGCATGAGCAAAATATATTTTCCATTGCATCTATGGGGAAAAACACACATTTTGGGACCCCTCTATAACTTTGCTCCCCTCCACAAAACATCACCAAACTTCACTGAATCAATCTTATGGGGCCATATACTTTGCAAAGTTACGTGAGGATTCGTCCAGGGGGGAGCAAGGTTATAAGCCTCCCAAAAAGTGTTCTTCCTATGGGTTGAACAACTTAACCATAACTACACTCTCGCTATAATACTATATCCACCCGCCGTTTGGGCATACACTCTCCCACTGGTCTTCTGGCTTTTAAGAGATCCATGCAGTGCTTAATTTGTGGGTGTTTGCCAGGACTGAGCCCTAGGGCTTATTTCTGAGCTCCAACACATATTGTCTTCACCTATGCTGGCTTTTTGGAAACTTTTGTAACAACTTACCTGTTCCTTCAGCTCCAGAAACATCACTGTGAGGCCCATTCTCCTTCGTCCCGTTCTCCACTGGTGAGGAAAAATTATCAATGCCGACTCTGATGGATTTGTGAACACTTTATTAGTAGAAAGCAGTAGCCGCACAAACCGAACATCAACACAAGATAGCCAAAATCTGAATTTCCCCTCCCCTTCCATCCTCATCCCATCCTCATCCTCATCTCTTTATACCCAGCAAGGCATATGCTTTCCAATCGAAGGGGTGGTCCCGACAGGTCAAGGATGTATACCAAATTCATCCTGCTAGCAAAGAACAAAGCCTCATTATATCAGCCTTTGACACCAGCTGCTTGTGTGCATGTAAGCAAGTGTTATCAGTGAGGTCAACCTGTAGTAACTCAGTTAGACAAGGTGACCAAACTCCTTAAAGATTTACATATGCTTTGAGGCAGGCAAGAGCGTTAGCAGTATGACGGCTTGCACCACACAGTTCAGCTTTTCTTAGGAAAGTGAGAGCATGGACCCTGCTTAAATGGTTCATAAAGGAAACACGTCAGGAGCGACAAATGAGAAAGCAAGCATTTCAACACGCTATGCAATAAGGCTTGATTGCCAAGACACTATAGATGTGACACCTGTTCAGTGTGCAGTTGAACACAAAACATGAAATAATTAGATCTGTATGGCATGAAATGGTGCCTTAATTTCTTTACCAACTGTAGATCTCAATGGTTGACATATGGAATCAAATGTGCATGTGGCTTGATCTATGTAGGCAATACCAAACAAGAGATCCAGCAGAGAATTTGTGAACACCGGTCATGCCTGAGAAATAAGGTAAATGATAAACCTATGGTGGCACACTTTATTCAATACAAGCGTAAATCTACAGACATACTATGGTTTGTAATTCAAACTTTGGCACTTGCTCCTAGAGGCAGAGATCGAGATCTGACACTCAGAATGATCTAACAGAAATTGATTTTTAAATTGGACTGCGGAAGTAATGGCCTAAATACCAAAATTGAGTGGGGACTTTTCATGCACAGATAAGGTTTTACTTGTCCCTTTGTTGCACACTGATGTTGCAATGACATATATCTTACGCTCAGGAGTTAATTGTGAGTAGATCTATGTCTCCTTGAGACAAATCAGTTTGTTTCCATCCTCCATTTAATTCCATTATTTGATGCCCCTCAGTGTTGTATATGTCATAGCCATTGACAGGGTGATGAACCAAATTCTGGGCTACGGTCTGCATTATATTTTCTGTTAGCCCCTTTTCAAGATTGGGTGGTCAACATGTTACTCATGTTGTGCGGGTGATGTGATTTTGTTTTCTGTTTTTGTTAGCCTCTATATTATAACAATCCTGATACACTGTTTCAACCGACCTTTGGGATCGGCCTGTGACGGAAACACAATGAGTCTTGGTTGTGGACATGATGGCACCCAAGCCTCATTTTCCTATTGAGGTTTTGTTTCAGGAACAGGTATGAAATATGGTTCTGGTTAAGTACTTTATGCTCGAGGAATGGCGCGAGCCGCCATTAACAAATTAGAGGCTTTGCGCTGTCTGCTCCAGTTACAATAATTTATGTGGTAAGTGCTTACAGTAGCGGTTATCCCATTGTTTAGTAAGTAGAGTAGGGTATTCCATTTCCTTCACGACACAAGGGTCCTCATTACGACCCTGGCACTCCCCTAATGAAGGGGGCCGGTACGGGACCGGCCTCCTTCATTACGGGAGCGCCGATTACAAGCTTCACATCGCGGGACCCGGATCGGATGCCTGGTAAAACCAGGCGTGCTTTCTGGGTCCCGCGAGGGGAAGGAGGTAACAACGGGCCAGTTGTAATCTGCCCGTTGTTACCTCCATCACCATTCCCATTGAGCCCTATGGGGGCTCAAATGGGAATGGGGGATGGATCCTGCAAGGAAGAATTACCAGGTCATCCAATGTTGGAATGACCTGGTTATTCCTCATTGCAGGAACCCGGTAATTGAGCCCGGTTTGGTGGCAGCCATGGAGCTAACAGCTCCATGGCTACCGCCAAACTCGTAATGAGGGCCAACGTCTCTTAGAGTGAATGAGACTTAAATATGCTTCCCACTCTCTGCCCCCTCATTTGGCTGTTTGGCGTGCTATAACTAGGCAGAGGTATATGCTGTCAGAATGTTAGTTGTTGAGAGTCAGGTCCAGGTTAGTTCTGACGTTGCTGTGCCCCATGCATTTACTGATGTTTTTGCATATATTTTTTGTATAAAGATACAGCTACATAGCAGTGACATTTCTTTTTTAATCACTAACTACGAGAGAGATATGTAGATGCATATCCTATGCAGGCTGGTGTATTTTCACCTTGCTTTGATAACATGTGCTAAAATGGTAAAAACACATTTGGAGGAGTGGAAAATTAACAGAAACAGTAAATTGTACACTGGTTTCTTGTCGCCCCTAAAGAGTGAAGTTCTTTCTGCCCTCCTCTACAATAATACAAACCCTTATTCTTGTAATGAATATATCCCTGCAAATCCTGTATTAATTATTCAGGTCAGCACACCTTTTACCCATCACTTTAAAAGTTTATTTGATGATAAAAGATTATGACTAAGAGTGACATTTTTATTTGGCTTTTTTGTTTTCAGTTTTTCAGAACTCAAAATTGGTGTTTGCCATTGCAAATTAAGTTTATGGCCCTGACTAACAAGTGACGCGATTGCAAGGGAGAAAGCGCATAGGACTCCAAGGGCCGAAACACGTGTCAACTATTAAGAGACTCACTGGAAGTCTCTTTGCTCCCACCCTCAAGTATTAGAACTGCTATAAGGAGTGACTGTTGAATTTACTTTAGAATATACCTTGAACCCTGATTATAATATTGACATACCCAAACATCTGGGCATTCATCATATCAGTTTAAACGGCAAAATATTAATGACAAAATCACCCCCTACTATCCCCCAGTCACATTGATGAGCATTTTGTGTAGTAATATAGATTATGTCTTAGGTTTATTTTGTTATTACTTTTTTTCACATGATTACTTGGAATAAATAATATTTTAATATACATGATTGTCACTCTATGTCTATGTTGACTAAGTGATCAAGTCAATTAGAGGTCACTGGTGTGCTCACACCTGACGTAGGTGCTAAGTGCAAAGGGAGGGGTAACCAGTTTCCTATTCGTTTTTTTGATGTCTAGTTTCTTCCCACTCTGAAATTCGCCCCCCGTAAGCAAATTCATTGGGAAGTACCCATTATCAGATATATATGTTTGGACAACCCTTTGGTTGGTGGGTTCCATTATTGAGTTGAAAGAACATGGAAAATGTGAACGCTATCTATTTTTCCGAAGAACATTTCCGAAAAACTTCTCGGTCTTCCCTTAATCCTTTCCTATTCTACTGCTGGTTCGGTGCCCAGTGTACAAACCAATGATCTAGAACTACTTACACAGAAAAAGAAAAAACTGCTGCGTACAGAATCTCATGGGCAATTAATATTAGAATACCTTAAAGCAGGAGTAATACCAGAAGGATTGCGAGTCCGAAATATCCCCAAAGTTTTCATTGACAACCCGAAATTTAAATGTAATTTCAGTGGTGTGGGCAACACATGCTCTAGGGATTGGGTTATCTTAATCATTGAAACAGCGGAGGAAGAGGCTAGTTAGCAGAAGGAAGAAATAGAGACTTCGGAAAGTAAAATTCAGATTGGTTGTGTGATAGCAGACATTAAAGAGAAATTTTCAAAAATAAAGAAATTGGAAAATGCAAACAACTTACACTGGATAAAAAAAATCTGGAAATTAAAGAAGGGCATTGATAATTACAAAGAAGAGATCACATACCCCTTTTTGGTTACAAACTACTACGAAGAACAAAATAAGACTGGATATAGAAACAGACCAAGTAACACAAGACAAAGATTTATGACTTTTTCCAATATGTCAATTGTTCTAGCGGAAGTGATATTGACAGTACTAACGCACCTATAGCTATTTCAGGTGCTGCTGCCCCAAAATCCCCAGCACCACAGTTTTTTCTGGGACGAGGGTGAGGAGGAAGGAACCGAGAATCCAACATTACCACAGAGTTGGTAATACCCATTTTTAATTTGACTGATCACATTCTAACATCTCAGGAAATCAGTTTGTTAAGTAGGGGCTAAGAGTTTGTGCCTACATCACGCGCTGATTCTTTTCAAACAGAATTTGTACTGAGGAGTTTTTTTACATCTATATGAATGAATTATGATGATAGCGGATTATGACTAAGAGTGACATTTTCTATTTGGCTTTTTTGTTTTCAGAGTTACAGGACTCAAAATTGGGGTTTGCCATTGCAAGATAGGTCTACGTCCTGATGAGGCCTGGCTAACAAGTGACGCGCTAACAAGTGACGATATTGCAAGGAAGAAAGCGCATTGCTGTCAGGAATAAGAGCTGGAGCAGGCTTCAAGTGCTCAAATTTGCTTCCTAAGGACTAGGTGCTGCGGAAAGCCTTAAAACTTCATTTCCCAGCAGCATTAGGGAATTGTGTAGTTCCTAGCCGCTCACACGTTGCCAGTTGACTCTGATTAAGGACAGCTTATTAGCAGGCAACGGCGTGAGGCAGGTGTGGCTTATTGAAGCTATGGTGCAGTTGGTGTTGGAACAGGGAAGAGAGGTCTACGTGCTGAGGAGTGGACGGTGCAAACTTCCATGATTGATACCGCTCGGAGGGGCGAGGACGCTGCCGGGCTGCTTACCGTGGTACAAGCATCGTCTGTGAAGTCCCGCTGGGCTTCCTGGACTTCAGATAAGTACCGGAGGGTTTCAGGGGAACGTTTGTGGACTCTGACGTGCTATGTTACACGGTCCAAAGACCCGATCCCACTCCATTGCCTGTGTAAAAGAAACTTTGCTATCATTGCTACCGTAATGCATTCAGTGCGTACATGCGGAGTGGCATTCTGCCGCCCTTGAGAGTATAGGAGCATAAAGACTATTGTGAATCAAGTTAGACCAGGTGGGACTGCAAACTATTATGGTTGTTCTGTTTGTCCTGTACATGTTCCTTGAGCTTGCCCACTGGGCCATGTGTCTGTCTATCATTACGGGAAAAACACCCATTTGTTTGTTTCATCACGCTTACTTCAAAATGTGTTTCTTCTATGGGCCTCATCACGAGTTTGGCGGTAACCCTTAAATCCGGTGGTCGCACTATTACCGCCGGATTTAAGGGTCCGCCAAATCAGGGCTTCGGCGGATTTCTCCCCAGCTCTGAGCTGTGGGGAAATCCGCCGAAAATTTGCGCTATTACCACCGGCGGGAAATCTGCCGGCGGTAAGAGCGCGAAAATTCCCCATTGAGCCCAATGGGAAATGGGGCATTCCCAAATGGGCTCAGTGAGGAATGGGGAATTCCATTACCGCCAACCCGTGATCCGGCGCTAATAGCGCCGGGGGTTTGGCAGTAGGGCTAATACCACCAGCGGTAATACCGCCGGCGTTACCGCCCAACTCGTGATGAGGCCCATATGTGTGGTAATGGTCGAGCGCACATATTAAGGTGTGCTCCAAACAGGTTTATGCAGTATCTTGTATATGTGTTATGGTTGGTTATGTCAATCAGAGACGTTTTTATGGGAGGGCAAAAGGGGCACTTGCCCAGGGCCCCCACCTTGGAGGGGGCCCCACAAGGCTGCCTGATCTAAAGAAGTAAGATTCCTTTGTTCACCAGACTTAAATATCACACATCAGGATATTGTATGGCATGGCGCTGAGGCTCCAAACCTATTGCCTGTCTGTTTTGGCAAGTACAGTCTGCCTCGATCAATTCACCATGTAATGTTTACTGTGTTCACTGTGCTATATATAGTTTGCGTGTTCCTTGCAGCACAACTCCTGTAGCATTCTTTCCTTGCTGTGGGAATTATGTTGATCATGTGCAATAGCCAAATTTGAAATGCATATTGGTAAATTGAGTGCCACAATGGTTCAGACGTTAGCTCAGTGTGTTAAACACTCATTGCAGAGATATGTGCTCCTATGCAAGATTATAACAGCACATTCCTGTAAGGCTGGCTGAGCCTTTCCTATGTCTGAAGTTTATAAACCTGCCTGCATATGTACTTGGTCTTGCAGCACAACAGGTGCTATTATCTATCAGCAATGCACTTGCACCAGGTAAGGGTTGCTATAAAAACGAACATGTCATCCCTATGGTGGAGGTCTAGAAATTGGTTTCTTCAGATGGGGTGTTGTCAAACCTAGGCAATCACCTCCAACGATGAGCATAAACTGTTAGTCCAAGAGAGGAATAAGTATCCAAATTTGGAACCAAAGCATTCATGTTTGTATCCTGGCTTTACCAGTAGACAATACAGTGATCCTGGTCAAATCATCTACTATCTCGTACATTAGTGTACTGTCTTCTGTGAGGTTTGCCTCCTTGCATGCTGGTGGCATCGTTAAGCCCGTTACTTGATCTTTCTTCTTATGTAGGCCATTTGAGTGGAAGGGGTGGTAGACAGAAGGGAGCGGACAGATGGTGCAGGTCTTGGGCAAGCATATTTTAAAGTCTGCTCTTTTGACACAAAAAAACATTTTGCATTTTTCTAAAAGTGAAAGGTTTTTCTGCACGTTTATAAATGACAATTTCACAAGCCGGTGTTTTAGAACTATGTAAAGCTTTAAAATACAAAAGACCAACCCAGATTAAGGGCCTCATCACGAGTTGGTCGGTAACGCCGGCAGTATTAGCCCTACCGCCAAACCCCCGGCGCTATTAGCGCCGGATCACGGGTTTGGCGGAAATGGAATTCCCCATTTCCCACTGAGCCCATTCGGGAATGTCCCATTCCACATTGGGCTCCATGGGGAATTTTCACGCTCTTACCGCCGGCGGATGGTAATAGCACGAATTTCCGGCGGATTTCCCCCCAGCTCAGAGCTGGGGAGAAATCCGCCGAAGCCCTGATTTGGCGGACCCTTAAATCGGGCGGTAATAGCGCAAATGCCGGATTTAAGGGTTACCGCCAAACTCGTGATGAGGCCCACAATCTGTTAAATCACACTGATTGGTGTGCTGATACTTATATACTTCTCTTTATGATGGAGAGAATGAAACTAGAATCATTATGTGTTACACCATTCTATAATATGTTGTTTCTAAAAATGGTCGTTTGGTAATGTGATTTGTGTACTTTCCAAGTCAGTTTAATAAAATTAGATTATTTTAGTCCATGGTAAGGACTGGTCATGAAAGTTTTCAAATGCAGAAATTGCAGAGTTGGCACACATCCGAGATTCACCCCTTAACCAGTGTGTGTAATGCCGGGCATCTAATTTAATCTTGTATTGCTTAGCCTTTCGAAATTGCCAGTCCCTAAAACTTTCAAAATTGTCAGCCCTTCAGAAAGATTTCCTTCTCAGGGTATGATCTTCAAAACAGCCTCACTCATGGTTTCACTGGCTATAGTGTTGCTTGCACTATAATAGTGAGCATTGGTATATTGCACACCACAAGCACTTTGTTCTTTTGGTCTCTAATGGCAACACTATTTGAAAAACATGTCCCATTTATAATCTCAGTCTGTCTGGATACAGACACCTTCCTGGTAGCTTCTAATCTACATCCACTATCCATGCTATGGTATGAGTAGCTTTCTCCTTCCTACCAATTGGTCTCCTCTATCCATGCTTGAGCATTTCTGCCTTCTGCGAGGCAGCAAATTTGAGTTCTCTGTCTATTCTCTGTTACATGCAGCTTTTACATACAATCCTGCATTAATACTACAGGCTGCTTATTTTCCTGGATTCTATTGATAAAAAGTCTCCTGAATCTATGCTAAAACAGAAGTAACCTCTTCGTAGATTGATAATGTTGCCCTTCAAATGGTACTTGTTTATCATTCTGATTAGTGCAAGAATGAAGAGGGTAAGGGGACTTAAAGCGATTAAGCATCCTTATTTTTAATGCTGTGAGGCAGTATATCAACCTATGGGTTGTGAATGCGGTGTGGGAGGGGGGGCAGATATTCCTGATCACTTAATTTCTTTGCTTTGGTGTAGGGGGGGGCAAAGATGTCCTTGCCCAGGGCCCCAAAAGTGCTTAAAATGGCCCTGATGTCAATCAGTGTCTTGGGCAATGGGTTGTAGGAACAAAACAAGTTAAGTATATGGTTAAACAGGTTAGGGTTGTTCCCTGGTGTTTCCCCTTCCCTATCCAACCTAGGTGTTCCCTTAACCTCAATCTGGTGTTCCTAAATTCCCCTACCCTATTCACAACCTCTCCCTAACTCCTCTTCCCCCCACTAGCTGCCACGTGGTGACCTGTTTAATAACTATCAGGTATCTGTGCCAACCACGGTGGGAGGGTCAAATTCATTCCGCTTCTGTGGTTCGGGGGAGAGTGTTGGTCTCTCTTTCCCTACATAATGTGTAATTGACATAATAAGCCACCTCAAGATTGGGATACTCACGGCCACCCAAGCCAAATGGAAGCGACTCATCCGACTTTAGCCGATGTGCTAAAGGCCCTTCAAGATATTCAGGTGGAATTAGCTCATGCTCGATAGGAATCCACTAATTTGAAAGCACAAGTACAGAGTTTGGTAGCCCAGTGAACCCCCTTGGAGGGGGCCAGTGTGTCTACTGCCCTGGGAGTTTCTACAAGTCAGAATCCCACAGTAATTGTTCAACCTCCCTTTAGTGTACCTTTAGCAGCTCTGGAAAGCTTTTCGGGAGACCCTCGAAAATATATGAACTTTCTTACCCAATGTAGACTTCATTTTTTGTGCAAACCCACCGCGTTTGAGACAATTCAGGCCAGGACGGCATTTGTGATATCATATTTAACAGGAGATGCCGCGACATGGGCAATGCTGTTGGTTCAAAAAGATGATCCTTTGCTATATAATTGGGATGGGTTTCTGGCAGAGTTTGGCAGGCTATTTGACAGGCGAGAAGTGTCCTTAGCACAGGATAAAGAGTTGTTGGGTTTGAAGCAGGGATCACAGGATCTAGTAACATATGTGACACAGTTCAACAGACTGGTGATTGAGACAGAATGGCCCGTGGCAAAGCAAACAGTGTTATTTTATCAAGGGTTACGCGAGGAACTGAAGGATGCAATTGCTCAAGTAGAGCCGCAACCAGGTACTTGTACTGCCATGATAGATCTAGCCTTAAGATTGGACCACCGAATGAAGGAGAGGAAAGGAGATAAGAAGAGGCCAGAAGCAGCACCTTTCGTGCGATTAGACAGGAGTAGAGGAGGAAGGACTAGTGAGGTGGAACCGATGCAGATTGGGAGTGTCAGAGGGCCATTATCAGCGGCAGAGAAAGAACAGCGGAAGGTTAACAATGTGTGCCTTTACTGTGGGCAGGCAGGACACTTTATACGTACATGCTCTAATGCTTCACAGAGAAGTGTGGGAGGTGAGAGGGGTAAGAAGGAAGCATGAAAAGAGATGGGCCGGCCTTAGGAGGAACACAGGTGACAGGCCTGAATGAATCAAGGTTTCCTAGATGGGTAGCAAATACTGTCGGGAGTAAGACTTCTCATTTATATATCTTGGTGACATTATGTTTTGCTATGAATAAACAGGTGGTATTGGCAATGGTTGACTCAAGGGCTACTGGAAATTTTGTGGACATTGCGTTGGCAGAACAGATAGGATTACTGTTTCAGGATAAGCAGAGGGTGGAAGGAGGGCAATCGGTAGACGGGTCACCTTTAGTGTCAGGACCTATAAGGAAACAAACTGAAACATTGGAAAAGATATGTGCATCAGGTCATAGGGAAGAGATTACTTTTGACTTGATAGCAGCACCGCAGTTTGGTCTGATATTGGGGATGCCTTGGTTGGTACAACATAACCCCAGGATTGATTGAGAAAGGCAAATGGTTTGGTTTGAGGAAAAGAGGTGTTAGGATCACATGCTGTCCGAGCTAGGACCAGTAGCTTTGTTGGCTGAAAAGAGGAAAGTAGATCGGGTGGTGAGAGCAGTGGGATCAGGAGTTCCCTCTCAGTATATGGATTTTGCTATAGTATTTGACAAGAGGGGAGTGGAACAATTACCTCCCCATCAACCATATGATTGTGGCATTGAATTGGAGGAGGGGGCCAAGTTGCCTTGTAGCAGAATGTACGCTCTTACTGAAACAGAAAATAAGTACTTAAGAGAATATGTAGATGAGATGCTGGCTAAGGGGTTTATAATACACTCTACTTCCCCGGTCTCCTCACCCTTATTTTTTGTTCCAAAGAAAGAAGGGACATTACGAACATGTATTGATTACCGCGCACTAAATAAGGTAACAATAAAAAATTGATTTCCTTTGCCTTTGATTTCAGTTCTATTAGATCAAGTGAGGTCAGCAAAGATCTATACTAAGTGGGATTTAAGAGGCGCATACCACCTGATAAGAGTAAAGGAGGGTGATGAGTGGAAGACTGCATTCCGCACGAAGTTTGGTTTTTTGAATATCTTGTTATGCCGTTTGGTTTAGGCAATTTTCCAGCAGCATTTTAGTTTTTCATGCAGGAGGTATTGAGGGAGTACATTGATGCTTTTGTAATTGTCTACATTGACGACATTTTGATTTATTCAGGTTCCCCAGAGCAACATATAAAACATGTGTGGGCAGTGTTGCAACGTCTACAGGAATACCAATTATGTGTAAAATTGGAGAAATGTGCGTTCCATGTGACGCAGGTTGAGTTTTTGGGATTCATACTGACACCAACTGGGATTGTTATGGACCCAAAGAAAGTGCAGGCAGTAATGGACTGGCCTTCTCCCCAATGCATAAAAGACATCCAATCCTTTCTGGGGTTTGCCAATTTCTATCGGCGTTTCATCAGAAATTTCTCAAAAATGGTCACTCCAATTATGCAACTACTCAGAAAGGCGGTGCGGTTTAGTTGGAGTCCTGAAGCAGAGAAAGCATTTCAGGATTTGAAAGTAGCCCTTACTACCACACCAGTGTTAAAACATCCCAACACGGATAGAGCATTTCAAGTGGAGACTGATGCTAGTAATGTTGCGGTAGGAGCCATATTATCGCAGAAAGATGACAAAGGAGTATGGCATCCAGTGGTATTTTACTCTAGAAAATTGTCGGGGTGTGAACAAAACTATTCTATCACGGATAAGGAATTATTGGCTATTCGATCAGCTTTCCTTGAATGGAGGCATTACTTATTAGGAGCAAGGCATCAGGTGGTAACTGATCACAAGAATCTGCAGTGTTACAAGACCGCCCAGACCCTTAGTCCTAGGCAACTCCGTTGGTCTCTGTATTTTAATGAATTCAATTTTGTGGTGAAATTCAGGCCTGGGAGTAAGAATGGGAAAGTGGATGCTTTATGAAGGCAGCAAAATTTAGACAACATAGTGAGTGAAGTAAAAGCAATCATTCCCCCAGAAACGGTCATTGGGTCTGTAACAAAACAATTAATTGAGCAAGTAAAGAAAGCCTTATCACCCAGGCAACTTCAGAAATGGCGGGACAGTCATCCAGCACGAACAATGCGGGAGGGGCTGCCTTATCATCAGGGCCATTTGTATTTACCAACCAAAGAGTTACAGGATAAGGCTTTATACTGGTGCCATAAGTCTCCTCTAGCAGGACATGCAGGTCAAAGGAAGATGCAAACAATGTTGGAAAAATATTTCTGGTGACCTCAATTAAGACAGGAGGTGGAGAAATATTTGTTACAATGTGAGAATTGTGTGTGTAACAAGGCAGAGCATCTTAAGAAGAGAGGTTTATTACAACCATTACCAACTCCTGAGAAATCATGGACTCATATTTCAATGGATTTCGTTACGGATCTGCCCCCCAATAATCAGTTTGACACCATTTGGGTGGTGGCGGATTTTCTGTCTAAACAAGCCCATTTCATCCCTTGTGTGGGAATACCGGGGGTTGGCAAGTTAGCTGAGTTATTTCTGCAACATGTAGTGAGATTGCATGGTTTACTGAAGAGTATTGTATCTGACAGAGGCCCGCAGTTTACTTCAAGATTTTGGCTTGCTTTCTGCCGGATGTTGGGAATCAACTGTGCTCTATCTACCAGCTATCACCCCCAAACAGATGGCCAGACAGAAAGGGTGAATCAAACACTTGAGCAATATTTACGAGGCTATTTGGGAGATGGTAGAGACTCTTGGGTGCAGGCACTATGTTTGGCAGAGTTTACGTACAATAACACCTTCCACACCTCTTTTTTAATGGCACCCAATGAATGCTAATATGGTCATGAACAGAACATGATACCGGAACATTTACCGGAGGTGGAACACATGCCGATGTTGCAAGAGCACAAACAGTTGCTTCTGGGAATCAGGCACACATTTGGAACGAGCCAAAGTAGGGTATAAAAAGCAGGCCGATAAATACTGGCAGGAGAGTCAAGTGGAAGACAAGGTTTGGTTGTCAACAAGGAATTTGTCCTTGGTGGGGTCATGTAAATGTATTCCCCGGTTCATTGGCCCATATGACATAATTAAGTGCGTGTCTCCTAAAGCTATGAAATTGCGTTTGTCTAAGACTTTACCTATACATCTGATATTCCATGTATCTTTGTTTAAACCTGCAGCTCTTGGGAGGAATGCCAAATGGCCTCCGGCTATTGTGAAAGAAGGTCAAATGGAATACAAAGTAAAACACATTTTGGACGTCACGAGAAGAAGGTTATGGTCTGGAGGATTGCTCTTGGGAACCAGCAGGTGCTGTGCATGCCCCCAGGTTGGTCAAACAATTTCATCTGCGACATCCGTCAAAACCAGGTCCTGTGAAGAGCCCTGGGAGAGGAGGTAATGTCAAAAATAAGGGCTGGAGCAGGCGTGGAGTGCTCAAATTTGCTTCCTATGGACTAGGAGCTGGGGAAACCCTAAAGACTTAATTTCCCAGCAGCATTAGGGAATCGTGTAGTTCCTAGCCACGTGAGGCAGGTGTGGTTTATTGAAACTATGGTGCGGTTGGTGTCGGAACAGGGAGGAGAGGTCTATGTGCTGAGGAGTGGACGGTGCAAACTTCCTTGATTCATACCGCTCGGAGGGGCGAGGACGCTGCCGGGCTGCTTACCGCCGTACAAGCATCATCCGGGAAGTCCCACAGGGCTACCCGGACCTCAGCTAAGTACCAGAGGGTTTCAGGGGAACGTTTGTGTACTCTGACGGGCTATGTTATACGGTCCAAAGACACGACCCCACTCCATTGCCTGTGTTAAAGAAACTTTTCTATTATTGCTACCGTAATGCATTCAGTGCGTACACGCGGAGTGGCATTCCGCCGCCCTTGAGCGCATAGGAGCATAAAGACTTATGTGAATCAAGTTCGACCAAGTGGGACTGCAAACTGTTATGGTTGTTCTGTTTGTCCTGTACATGTTGCTTGAGCTTGTCCACTGGGCCATGTGTCTGTCTATCATTACAGGAAAAACACCCATTTGTTTGTTTCATCATGCTTACTGCAAAATGTGTTTATTCTATGTGTGGTAATCGCCGAGCACACGTATTAAGGTGTGCTCCAAACAGGTTTATGCAGTATCTTGTATATGTGTTATGGTTGGTTATGTAAATCAGTGTCTTGGCCAATTGGTTGTAGGAACAAAACAAGTTAAGTATATGTTTAGACAGGTTAGGGTTGTTCCCTGGTGTTTTCCCTTCCCTATCCAACCTAGGTGTTCCCTTAACCTCAATCTGGTGTTCATAAATTCCCCTACCCTATCCACAACCTCTCCCTAACTCCTCTTCCACCCACTGGCTGCCACGTGGTGACCTGTTTAATAACTATCAGGTGCCTGTACCAACCACGGTGGGAGAGTCGAATTAATTCGGCTTCTGTGGTTCGGGGGAGAGTGTCGGTCTCTCTTTCCATACATAGTGTGTAATTGACAATTGCACTCCAAGGGCTAAAACACGTGTCAACTATTAAGAGACTTCACTGGAAGTCTCTTTGCTCCCACCCTCAAATATTAGAACTGCTATAAGGAGTGACTGTTGAATTTACTTTAGAATACACCAGATTATAATATCGATATACCCAAACATCTGGGCATTGATCATATCAGTTTAAACGTCAAAATATTGATGGTAAAGTCACCCACTACTAACCCCCAGTAACATTGATGAGCATTTAGCGTAGTAATATATACTTCTGGGGTTTTCGTTTTTTTGGGGATATTATATGTTATGTTTTATGTCTTATGTTTGTTTTGTTATTTCTGTTTTTCACATGATTACTTGGAATAAATCCTATGATCAAGTCAATTAGAGGTCACTGGTGTGCTCACAGGTAGGTGCTAAGTGCAATGGGAGTGGTAACCAGTTTCCTGTTAGTTTTCTTTTTTCAAGATATGGGCAGTACATCCTACAGTCTTTGCCTCGCATAAGCAGAAACTATGTTTAAACATGGCATGCTACAGGGCCTATTCACCATAATACTGCAGTGACAGGCAAGGGGAGTACATACAATTCTCATTTCCCAATTTTCCTCCAGAGTCCCCTGCTATGAGACCTTCACTCCAGTCACATTACAATCATCTTTGGGGGAACAAGCACCACATTCTGGCAAATTGTAACACTTTATATCTTCGTCAACATGACAATAAAGCACTTGTACAAGCAGTGCCCCTTCGGAACAGGTGTTACACAACCGATAGTAAAGGCTTTTGCCCACCATTGACAGACAGGACAGCCCCAAGGTTATAACAATGACTACAAGCAGGATCTCTCTGATAGACGCCCCCACGGATCCCAGCTGCCCCTTGATCCATGTCCCAAAGGAACAGAACGCCGCCAGCCCAGTATGCAGGAGGTTTACAGTGTGCCGAAAATGAGTAATGATGTCAGAGATATTGCTGGCATAATCTAGTATAAAAGTACATCACTCGCTCTGTATGACTGCACAAACTCCTCTGTGGGAGGCCAGAACCGTGTCTAATGCCATCCGGTTCTGAAGAACCATTGTTAAACCGTAATCATATAGTGCCTCCTTATTATGAATATTGGCCTAAGCCCATTTGCATTACACAGAAAACCATGTTTGCAAAGTTCCGATTTTGGGTTAACTTCGCCGCCATTTTAAGACTCATCCACCATTTTGATTTCGACTCACGTTCCATGTTCTAAAATGGTGGACTGTGTTTTTCGAGTTGCAGTCGAGCAGAACAATCTTTGAGTTTTGTTAATGTTTAGGCTGACTGAGAGCAGACTGTTTAACTTATGCAACGAAACCTTGCGCTTCATACGAACTGTCATTTAAGTGTTGTCTGCACTCACAAGCCTCATCCTCGCATAAACACCAAGAAAATGGAAAGTAAACTCTGGTTGCATGCTTTGGCTGAGCTGCATTGTAGCGACTCTTAAAATAAGGCTTACAGTTGATTCGAGAACCAACAGCATCATTGTATTTTCATGGACATGTAAACTTGTTTAATCCTTTGCATAACATTGTAACATTTGTCATAGGCACGAACTCTAGCCCGTGAATTATTAACTTGGAGAGAGGCTGGACAATATTGCTAAAATTGTATAAATATGTCTGTGTTTAGATGTACAGCACTCTCACTCCTCACTGCGTCTGCTGGTACACACTGCAAAGAGTTGGGAGCCAGATAGCTATCTGTTTCGCTTTGTAAACTGTACAGTAATAAAAGATACTTGTATCTTTTCATCCCATGATTGGCGTATTTCATTTGTGGTACTAAGCCTCGATATTTCTTTGGTCTTTCAGATGGCGCCCAAATAGGGACCCTCAAGATTGATGCCACTTCGTTGAAGAGAAGACGCAGCCATCGGACCGGGATCGGAGAGTGAGAAAAAAAGGGGCCCCTTTGCATGAGATGCGACACCTCGACAGTACTGCACAATCCGATCCCTGAACGGTGAGCACGCTGTTCGAGAGGGCATCTTGACGAGGGTCCTCATATCGAGGTGGGCAGTTTTGCCAAAATCGCCAGCCAGGAGGGTCATCCTTTGTAATCTGATCGTACCTCCTTAGTCCTTTGTAATCAGGTGAGTCGTGCCCCGATTCTTAAGTATCCTGATATTTGGTTGCAGTTTTGTCCTCATGAGCACAAACAACGACAGGTAACACCAGTGATCTGACATGCCTGGGAAATGTTCTGCCTGTTTCAGGGGTTTATTCCGCAGAGACAGACAATCTTTGGAATTTGGCCAACCGGCGCCACAGGAGGTGTCGCCGGCATGTACTATGTACTGTAGGTACGGCATTGGTAGTATAGTATTCAACAATATTTGCCACAGACAAACTAGACATGCTTCCGAATTTCAGTGGCCAGTCAATGGTAGTTTTGAGATTGCCTGTATACAGTATTTAGAGTCTATATTGTTAAAGAAAAAAGCTAGACCTGCAGCATTTGATGTAATTCAGAATTGGAAAAAAGAAGCTATGCAGCAACTTAACAGTAAAGAGAAGCATGCAGGTCGTCATATGTCTAATTCAGAAAAGGCATTATTGTATGATCAACAGAAACAGTCAGAGTCTGTTAGAAACATGGATAGGGCTTTCCAACTTAGTGTACAGAAAATATATCCGTCTAAAGATTTTCATGCCTCAGACAAACTAATTGATAAGCTTTTAAATGAACATAGGACTCGTGCCACTGCACCGCCTCCTTATGGACCTCTTCCTGCTGTTGCACCTCCTCCCGTAGCTGTCCCTCTTCTTCCCGTTGTTCGTCCACCGCCGGCTGTTGCTCTTATTCCTATTGTTGCTTCTCCTTCTGTATCTGCATATTTACCTACTATTGCTGTTCCAGTGATTCTGTCTTTGTTGCCAGCGGTAGTGTCTCCACTACCTGTTATACCGGATTTGTCTGCTCTCTCTTTCCCAAGCGGTTCTGCTCCACTTGTAGCAAATGAAGGGGTCAGTGCTGAATCAAAAGTAGTGACTCGTAGTACAGTTTCCAAAGATAAGAAGAGAGAATTGTATGCATGGGCTAAGAAATGTATAGAGAAAGGTGAAAAACTAGCTGTGTTAGCTACACTTCTTGATCTAGAAAGTATTCCCAAACAGAATGTTTTTATTGAGGGGATGGGAATACACCTGGCCGCAATGTGGAATAATTTGGCTGACATTATTGTCCCACAAGGGTTAAGGGATCTGAATGTCTTAGCTTAATCAAGGGACACTGTGGAGAAAGTAAATGAGCATGTTGAGAGGGTTTGTGAGTTTAGGAGGGAGTTAGAACGGTTACAGAATGATGAAGTAGATGGTGATAGATTGGACGCTTTGTATGTGCAGAAACAGTTCCTTCCTCCTTGTAAATCAATGAGCGAAAAGACGCGAATTTGCACAAGGGATGCGCTTAGATGGATTTCGGAAGTGTTGATATCTCCCATAGAAGTATATGATACGTTTAGTCAGTATACTCCAGAAATGCAGAAGATAGTGTTACAGGTAATGGTAGAATACCTGCAGGATGAGTGTATGAAGAAAAATAATTGTTGTCCCACAGATTTGATGATTATTTATAAGAGAGCATTTGCGCCCGATACTGCTTTCACTACTTTGGCGCCCGATCTAGCCCTACTGCTTAACAAACGTTCTGAGTTGCCTACTTCTCAAATGCCGATGAGAGAGGTTCCTCTGACATTTGTTCCTAAAGTTGAGATTCCAGTTAATGTTGCAACAGGCGCAGTAGCCATTACTATTGAAGCCCATTATGTTTCGTAATTTATTCATGTCCCGTTCTCCAGACAGGAAGTGAACACTATTAGGCAGTCGATCCCAGACATTAGGAAAAATCCAACAGGGTTTTATATAGAAATAGAACATGTCTTGCATTCGTCAGTTTTCACCCTGGGTGATATAGATTTGTTGTTCCCTGTGATCCTACCTGCTGATTTATGGAAACAGATTAGGACTGTAGATGATCAAGCAGGACTGGGTGACACGTGGGTTAACTTGGTGCGGTTAGACAGAGAAAGGAAAGCTGATGAGAGACCACCGCAGGTGATACTGACATTGCCAGACAGAATAGTAACAAAATTAAAGACTCTGGTTCCCGAGAGAAGGATTGTTTGGGACAAACTCACTGCTTGTACCCAAGGGAAATCTGAAGGTGCTACCAAATTTTTTAATCAGTTCGAACATGTATTTTCAGATTTTAGCAGACAGGATTTAAGCACTGAGTCAGGGAAAAGGTTGTTTGTGGATACATGTGTGCGTGTATTGTTGCCTGATATCCAATCACAAATCAGTGCTTGGCAAGCTAAATCACAGTCCGAAGTATTGCATATGGCTCAGTATTATGAAAATAGAGTCAATAATGAAAAAGAGAGGATTGAAAAGAAAAATGGAGACCTGAAAACTAAAGTATTCTTGCAACAGATAGTTAGAGGAACCTGAGGTGGGAGTACACAGTTTAGAGGCCAATTTGTTCCACAAAGTAATACACAGTTGGGTCCTGTACACATGAACCAATGTGCTTATTGCAGACAAGACGGTCATTGGCAAGCCCAATGCCCGATCCTTCAGCAGAGATCGAATAACACATATGGTGTCATGGGTGGACGATCCAGAGGCCGCCCTGGGGTAGGGGGTCCTGGTAGAAGCCAGTTCGCTCAAAATCCACAGTCATTCTCGCAAGATAATCAGCAACCTAGTATAGACAGTAGAAATATTTTTGATAATCCTTCAACTGCCTATCTTTCTGAGGATCTTGTCTTTGATGATATATTGTTTCGTTAGGACAGCCCGAAGCAGGGTCTGGAACCGGTGCCTATTCCCATCAATCAGAAAGGGCCCTACGTTGAGATGAAAGTGGGGAATAGGAAGTATCTATTTTTGATAGATACAGGAGCACAGAAGTGTTCCATTGATCATTTATGGGTTCCAGATATTCCACTGTCAGGGCAGAATAACATTTCTGTAGGGTTTTCTGGAATGCCAGTGGTTAGTCCAGTTTCTCAGCCGGTATCAATTTCACTGGGGCCATTCACGGATCACTGTCCATTTCTTCTAATGACGAATTGTGGTGATAATTTGTTGGGGTTGAATCTGTTGAAGGAATTAAATGTGGTAATTCATTGTTCTTAGGATAGAGTACGTTTGACGATTTCACCCCAGCAATCTTCTGCCTCACAATTTTTGACTCGACCTTTACCGTCTGAATTTAGTAAAGTTCCGGCATGTTTATGGGTGGTTCACAACAATGATGTCGGCATTTTGCAAATTGAACATGTTAAAATTGTTTTGAAGCCAGGGGCTAAGGTGCCACATATTCCACAATATAAGATTTCAGTTGATGGTGAGCAAGCTCTAAAAAGCATAGTTTCTGATTTTGTTCATCGTGGTGTGATTGAGGAAATTGCAGGAAGTTTGCGCAATAGCCCGATTTTAACAGTGTATAAGAAAGGGGATAATGTGATTCCTTTCTGTTTTATTATTGATTTGCGTGCTATCAATAAGATTGTTGCTCCACAATTCCCAATTGTGCCTGATGTAACCACAATATTAATGATGATTCCAGCTTCTGCTACTCATTTCAGTGTTGTAGATCTTAAGAATGCCTTCTTTAGTATTCCCGTACACGTGGATAGTAGATACTTGTTCGCGTTCACCCTAGGGGGATGCACGTTTACATTCACTCGTGTGCCACAAGGGTACACGGAGAGTCCGAGCATTTACAGTAGAGCTTTGAAGGAGCAGCTCGATATGCTTGAGTTGCCTCCTACTTGTACATTGTTGCAGGACGTTGGCGATCTTCTTTTAGCTGCAGACTCAGGAGGTGCTTGCAAGGAGGGCACTGTGTTGCTGTTTATTCATCTAGCAGAGCAGAGGCATAAGGCTTCATTGAAATAGTTTCAATATTGTTGACAGGAGGTCCCCTATTTAGGCTATCTCCTGTCAAAGGAGGGAAGAAGACTGACACCTGAACGGATAAAAAACATCTCTAGCATGTCTGTCCCAAATACAAAGAAAGAGGTCAGAGCCTTGATAGGAATGGCTTCTTACTGTAGACAGTTGATCCCTAATTTTTCACTAGTGATAAAACCAATGTTGGCATTGACAAAGAATGGCATTTCTTTGCCATTACCGTGGAACTTGGAACACCAGAAAGCTTTTGATCTGCTCAATGCTGCACTGTGTTCAGCACCAGTTTTGGGCACACCAATTTATGACAAGGCCTTTGTGTTTTATGTGCATGAATGTGATGGATGTGCTTTGGCTGTGTTAACGCAGGAACATGGGGGAAGAATAGACTGTACGGTTATTTTTCCTCAACACTTGATCCTGTTGCATGCGCTTAGCCGAGATGCTTGAGATCTGTCGCTGCTGCTGCTGCGTCCGTAAAACAAAGTGAGGGTATGGTTTTAGGTCACTCTTTAACCGTGATGGTACCCCACTCCGTAGACTTTCTATTAAACAGAACGCAAACGCAACACCTTACCTCCGCACGACTAACAAGATACAAATTGATTTTATTTGCTCTGCATATCCAAATTAAGAGTTGTTGCATATTAAATCCGGATGAACTATTGCCTCTTCCGCAAAACATTGCTTGAAGGGACAACATGTCACATGACTGCTTCTATACTACAGAGCAAGAAACCAAAGGCAGAATTGACTTAAATGACACACCATTGAAAGATCCACAAGGGGAGCTGTTTTGCAATGGCTCCTGCTTCAAACTTCCGGATGGTACATCCACTTCTGCTTGTGCCATCACTACATTAAGCACGATTGTGGAAACCAAGAGAATTTCAGATAACTCCACGAAGGCCGCAGAGATTATAGCATTGACTCGAGCTTGTGAACTTTCCGAAGGGCTTAGAGTAAATATATTTACAGATAGCCAGTATGCCTTTGGGGTGGTTCACAACTTCGGTAGACTATGGGCAGAACGGGGTTTCTTGACCTCACACGGAACTAAAATCCAACATGATACCTTGATAGTTCAGCTACTCTCAGCATTGCACTTCCTACTCAACTAGCAATCATGAAGTGCGCTACACACCAGAAAGTGACAGGCGATGTAGGGAGAGAAAACGCTTTTGCTGACAGGATAGCTAAACAGACTGCCACTGATTTATATTCAGAAATGTATGCAACAAAAGAAGCTACGAATACCTGTATAATAGATAAAGGAATTGATTCAATAAAAAATATTCAAGCTGATGCCACTCCAGAAGAACTTAAGCAATGGGCTGAGGGTTTAGCAAGTTTGGATGATGAAGGTTGTTGGGTAGACAATATAAGGAAAAGATGGATGCTACCCGATGCTTATGTCACCGCTATGGTTATGTCATGATCTCTGCTTCCAAAAGGTCAGGGTTTTCCCAACTCCCTTGGAAGCAGATTCATAACCCAGGTTCCGAGTGCCAACCAGTCCCAATTGGGACCTTTTAGACCCAGTCCTGGCGCCAGTGGCACCAGGCTCATAAATATGCCCAGTCCCAGCGCTGGAAGCGCCAGGCTCATAATGCTTGGGTGGACTTACCTGCAGCAGACCATGCTGCTTACTTGCCTGCCAGTTGAGCCTCCGATCCTCTTCTGTTTGGAACTACTTTTCCTGTTGGGTGGGGCAGGAGCCACTCCCTAGGTTCAGAACACTGGAACTCTTCTGGAAAGCAGGAACTCTTTTCTTACCTAGGCGTGGCTGTGGAAGGAGACACCTAAGCACTACAGGAGGCTATTTAAACCACACCCGATGGATGAATCTTGCTTTGCATTATTCTGCATCCTCTGCAGCAGAACGCTCATCGTGTCTTCTGCATCTGATCCTGGGCCTAAGGAAAAAGGCTTACCATCCTCAATCCAGTCTTCAGCAACACCTATAAAGACAAGAAAGAACAGGTTAGCATTACGGTCTTCAGTGACAGCTCTTCACTTACCCGGGCCATCGGCTGTCACCAACGCCTCGTGCTGCATTCTGAAAGACAAAGGCTTACCTACTCTTCGTGCGCTCCGGAGGTCTTCACACTGCATTCCGGCATCTGAAAGACAAAAGCTTACCAACTCTTCGCACGCTCCGGAGGCCTTCGGCGCTGCATCCCGCATCTGAAAGACAAAACAAGGTGCGTTTAAAGACATTGGGGAACTTTAATACTCACGTGCCATTACTCCTTTCCACATCTAACCCAGTGGGTATTCCGGCACCCTGCAGCCGCTCCGAACTTGTACCTGCAAAATAAAAAGACAGTTAGAGCGCATCGTGAAGCAGGCAACAAGCGCTTACTTACGTGCTTCCAGGCGCTTCTATTCATCACACGGGCTCCATCTTCAACTCACTTCAGCCCGTCATCCACCATCGCCGGAACCCTGCAAAACAAGAGACATCATTACTAAAGACTTTAAAGACATTAGAATTACTCGAAACTTACCGTTCGTGCAGTAAACGACGGACAGCAGTCCTCTGAAGTCAAGAGGCCTGCTCCCCTTATCCAGTGAAGAAACTGGTTACAGCACCCTGCCCCGAGGCAGATGGAGAGCACGGCGTTCACTTACCTAAGACATCTTACCCTTCGAGTCAAACATACAGTGCACAGAGGTCCAGCCCAAAGAGCCAGCCGTGTGTTACACATCACCTTTGAAGATACGGTATACGCCCAGTCAAGACTGGCGCCTCTACGGGAATCAGGTGAGCGTTACAGAATGCAAAGCCCACCACAAAACTCCCGTCCAGGCGCTATGGAAACCTCGGATACCGACCAACTAGCCCAGTTACTTGGGGAACTAAGGGCAGAAGTGCATGCAGCCCGTCAGGAAACGAACGCTCTAAGAAGGGAACTGATTATTTCCAAGGAGCGAACAGATGATCTTGCTAGACAATTGCTACAGTCACAAGCCGGACAGACCCCGTTACCCGCATCAGGGGGAAATCTTCCTTCTACATCCTCTATGAATCCAGTGCAGATCAACCTACCTGGGAATGTACCTCTGGCTCCGCCCGAACGATTTTCTGGTGACCCAAAGAGGTTTGCAGTATTTATCAATCAGTGCCGGTTGCATTTCTTATGCCGGCCAGCAGCCTTTCCAACTGATCAAGCTAAAGTAGCTTTCGTGCTTTCGTACCTTAGTGGCAATGCGGCAGACTGGTCGATCCCTCTAGTAAATCAAGATGATCCGGTCCTCCATGATTTTCAAGCTTTTCAGCTCAGTATGAAAAAACTGTTCGCAAGACATTCACAGGGGCAGGCCTTGGACAATGAGCTTCTTTCGTTGCGACAAGGTAATCAAGACCTTTTGGCTTATATTGCGTCTTTCAACAGACTGATAGTGGAAACTCAATGGCCTGAGGACAAAAGGATTACGCTGTTTTATAGAGGTCTACGTGGAGAGCTCAAAGATGTGTTAGCCCAAGTAGTGAATCCCCCACAAGATTGTTCGGACTATATAGACTTAGTCGTTCAAATAGATCACAGACTGCAGAACAGGAAGGCCGATCGTTCCAAGTTTGATGCTCGAGTATTTTCCAAACCGCCAACTCCTTCCAAAGGAGTAGACTCCGGGGAACCCATGCAAATAGGGGGTCTGAAAGGTCCTCTAACACAAAAGGAGTGGGAAAGGAGAAAACAGTTGCAATTATGCCTCTATTGCGGAAACTCAGGGCACTTTCTTCGAGACTGTCCGGTGAAACCTGCTAAGAAGGCAGTAGGAGCTGCAGTTACCAAAGTTACAAACTCTGAGCAGGGAAACGACCTCGCCCGACAAGAATAGAGGTCCTCTTGCCGAGCGTGAAAACCAGTTCCGTGACCTCGCATTTCGTGATACC
The DNA here is from genome assembly GCF_040938575.1 of Ambystoma mexicanum. Classification (NCBI taxonomy): domain Eukaryota; kingdom Metazoa; phylum Chordata; class Amphibia; order Caudata; family Ambystomatidae; genus Ambystoma; species Ambystoma mexicanum. The sequence continues at coordinate 804,271,700 of NC_090935.1, read as the reverse complement.
TATGGTCCTCATTAGCCCTGATAATCCAGATCGATTACATGCAATTGAAGCTTACGTCGACAGCGGTGCCATCGGCAATTATGTGGATCATGAAATGGTTTTGAGGATGAATCTAACTCTTTGTCCCAAGGCTGTAAAGGACGTCATTACTACGGTGGATGGTACGGAGATAGCCTCCGGGCCAGTAACGCATACCACTCAAGAGGTGACGCTAGTAAGTCAAGATGGGCACCATGAGAAGATCGTGTTCGATGTGATCAAGGCCCCTCAGTTTCAGATTATTCTAGGAATACCTTGGTTAGAGAAACACAATCCTCTGATCGATTGGCGAGCAAGAACGGTCCAGTTTCCAGAATGTGTCTCTACTTGTCACCCTCCACCTGGTGTTGCACTGGCAGCAATTTCTTCAGAGACTCCCCAGTTACCTCCCGAATACCTAGAATACCAAGATGTTTTCCGGAAGGATCAGGCTAACTCTCTACCTCCTCATAGGTCTTATGACTGCCAGATAGACCTGATACCTGGATCTACTCCTCCTTGTAGTAGAATTTATGCCCTCACCGAGCCTGAGAACCTTCACCTTCGACAATACCTGGATCAATACCTGGCAAATGGGTTTATTCGTCCTTCCAAGTCCCCTGCTTCTTCAGCTTTGTTCTTCGTTCCAAAAAAGGAAGGAGACCTTAGAACTTGTATAGATTATCGCTCCCTGAACCAGATCACCGTTAAGAATAGATATCCGTTACCTTTGATCCCTGAACTCCTGGACCAAGTCAGAAAAGCATGCATATATACAAAGCTGGATCTTAGAGGAGCTTACCACTTGGTACGAGTAAAAGAGGGCGATGAATGGAAGACGGCCTTCCGCACCAAGTATGGGCTATTTGAATATCAGGTCATGCCCTTCGGACTTTGCAATGCCCCGGCCGCCTTTCAATATTTTATGAACGATGTCCTCAGAGAGCTCATAGATGTGTGTGTTGTTGTTTACATTGACGACATCCTCGTTTATTCTTCATCGGAATCTGAACATCGGAAACACGTGAAAATGGTCCTCGAAAGATTGCGTCAACACAAACTTTTCGCTAAGTTGGAAAAATGTGTTTTCAACGTGACTGAAGTTGAATTCTTGGGATTCATATTATCACCTGGCGGAGTGCGTATGGATTCAAAGAAGGTCGATGCAGTTCTCAAATGGCCATCACCATCCTCGGTAAAAGGTGTGCAAAGCATGTTAGGCTTCGCTAACTTTTACCGCAGGTTTATCCCCGAATTCTCTCGAATAGTCCAGCCCATCACTGCCTTGTTAAAGAAAAACAAACGTTTTGAATGGTCTACCGAGGCGGAACAAGCTTTCCAGGATTTGAAGACTAAATTTATCTCTGCACCAATCTTAAAACACCCTCGCCCCGAACTCCCCTACATCGTGGAAACTGATGCTTCAAGCCTTGCCATGGGGGCAGTTCTATCACAAAAGGACCCGGTAACCAATCAGTTGCATCCCGTGGCATTTTGGTCCCGCAAATTCTCGCCTCCTGAAATCAATTACACGATTACTGACAAGGAACTTCTGGCTATCAAGTCTGCCTTTAAGGCTTGGCGGCATTATCTGCTGGGGGCCCGACACACTGTTACTGTGATTACGGATCACCGAAACCTGCAATATTTGAAAACCGCAAAAGCCCAATCGTCTAGACAACTCCGTTGGGCATTATTCTTTGCCGAGTTTGACTTCATAATTACCTATCGACCTGGTACAAAAAACGGTAAAGCTGATGCCCTTTCTCGGATGGGAGTGGAAGAACACTTGATCAACCCTAAACCTGTACCAATCATTCCCGAACAAAGAATTCTGGGTGTAATCGCCACACAATCCATAGAGGAAGTTAAGGATAAAGCCAGGCAACTTGTAACTCCAGCAGACATACAGAATTGGCATCTGCAAGGAAAGGACTTTGCAGTAAAGGACAACTTATTGTATTTCCAAAAACGATTATACCTACCCAGCACAGATTTACAGAAAGAAGTAATCTCTTGTTATCACGATTCTTTAATGGAAGGACATCCCGGTATAGCCAAGACCTCAGAAAAGATCAAGCGCTACTTCTGGTGGCCGTCTTGGAAAAAAGATATCAGAGACTTTATAATGTCCTGTGGAGTATGCGCCCAAAACAAGAGTCAAAAGGAAAGACCAGCAGGCCTCTTACGCCCTATTGACATCCCACCTCGCCCTTGGCATACGCTTTCTATGGACTTCATCACCGATCTACCTCCATGCTCCGGATACAATACGATTCTAGTAATCGTGGACTTATTCTCCAAGATGGCGCATTTCATTCCGCTCAAAGGCTTGCCAACAGCAGCAACTCTGGCCCGAGAATTTCTCGAAAACATCGTCCGACTGCACGGTTTTCCTTCGGTTCTAATTTCGGATCGAGGTAGTCAATTTATTTCTCATTTTTGGCGAAGTTGCTGTCGGTCGGCTCAAATTGATGTGAGACTATCGACCAGTCACCACCCTCAGACCGACGGACAAACCGAGAGGACCAATCAAACTCTGGAACAGTATTTACGCTGCATGCTGCAACAAACTGAAAAAACTTGGAAAGACATCCTTTGGATAGCCGAATATGCCTACAATAACTCTGTCCATTCGGGAACTGGGAAAACCCCGTTTTTTATTTTGTACGGCAGTCACCCTCGAACCTCGGAGTTGGATCCCCTCCAAGATCTTGAAACACCAGCAGTAGACTACCTGCATTCTACAATCACCCAAGCCTTTAAGGAAGCTGTTTCTCACCTTCAAAGGGCTAAAGAACAATACAAGAAAGGAGCAGATCAACATCGGAAGGAAGCCCCTCAATATCGAGTAGGGGATCAAGTCTGGTTATCCACCAAATATCTACCTCTAAAAGGGCCACGCACATTCAACCCAAGATACCTTGGTCCCTATTCCATCACTACCATAGTAAACCCAGTAGCAGTCAAGTTGGACTTGCCCCCGCACATGAAGATACATCCGGTCTTCCACGTCTCTCTATTAAAACACGTGCAACCTCAAACCCGACTAACTAAATCTCCAAAACCTATCTTAGTTGATGGGGAACTCGAGTTTGAAGTCAAAAGCATTCTGGACTCCAAGATCTCCAAATCTAAACTATTTTACCTAATTGACTGGAAAGGCTACGGCCCCCAAGAGAGATCCTGGGAACCTGCTGAATATGTCCACGCTCTTCGCCTAATCAAAAGATTTCACCGAACATTTCCTGACAAGCCAAAACCCCCGGAGAAGCCCGGTTTGGGAGGGGCCTTGAGGGGAGGTACTGTCATGATCTCTGCTTCCAAAAGGTCAGGGTTTTCCCAACTCCCTTGGAAGCAGATTCATAACCCAGGTTCCGAGTGCCAACCAGTCCCAATTGGGACCTTTTGGACCCAGTCCTGGCGCCAGTGGCACCAGGCTCATAAATATGCCCAGTCCCAGCGCTGGAAGCGCCAGGCTCATAATGCTTGGGTGGACTTACCTGCAGCAGACCATGCTGCTTACTTGCCTGCCAGTTGAGCCTCCGATCCTCTTCTGTTTGGAACTACTTTTCCTGTTGGGTGGGGCAGGAGCCACTCCCTAGGTTCAGAACACTGGAACTCTTCTGGAAAGCAGGAACTCTTTTCTTACCTAGGCGTGGCTGTGGAAGGAGACACCTAAGCACTACAGGAGGCTATTTAAACCACACCCGATGGATGAATCTTGCTTTGCATTATTCTGCATCCTCTGCAGCAGAACGCTCATCGTGTCTTCTGCATCTGATCCTGGGCCTAAGGAAAAAGGCTTACCATCCTGAATCCAGTCTTCAGCAACACCTATAAAGACAAGAAAGAACAGCTTAGCATTACGGTCTTCAGTGACAGCTCTTCACTTACCCGGGCCATCGGCTGTCACCAACGCCTCGTGCTGCATTCTGAAAGACAAAGGCTTACCTACTCTTCGTGCGCTCCGGAGGTCTTCACACTGCATTCCGGCATCTGAAAGACAAAAGCTTACCAACTCTTTGCACGCTCCGGAGGCCTTCGGCGCTGCATCCCGCATCTGAAAGACAAAACAAGGTACGTTTAAAGACATTGGGGAACTTTAATACTCACGTGCCATTACTCCTTTCCACATCTAACCCAGTGGGTATTCCGGCACCCTGCAGCCGCTCCGAACTTGTACCTGCAAAATAAAAAGACAGTTAGAGCGCATCGTGAAGCAGGCAACAAGCGCTTACTTACGTGCTTCCAGGCGCTTCTATTCATCACACGGGCTCCATCTTCAACTCACTTCAGCCCGTCATCCACCATCGCCGGAACCCTGCAAAACAAGAGACATCATTACTAAAGACTTTAAAGACATTAGAATTACTCGAAACTTACCGTTCGTGCAGTAAACGACGGACAGCAGTCCTCTGAAGTCAAGAGGCCTGCTCCCCTTATCCAGTGAAGAAACTGGTTACTGCACCCTGCCCCGAGGCAGATGGAGAGCACGGCGTTCACTTACCTAAGACATCTTACCCTTCGAGTCAAACATACAGTGCACAGAGGTCCAGCCCAAAGAGCCAGCCGTGTGTTACACATCACCTTTGAAGATACGGTATACGCCCAGTCAAGACTGGCGCCTCTACGGGAATCAGGTGAGCGTTACAGGTTACGATGGCTCATGGTCCTACTCATATTTGTGCTAGAACATTAAATTACTAGAACCTGTTTGGGCATATGTAAATATCTCAAAGACTGCTGAGCGTTAGTTCCAAAACTGTATGGTATGCTTACAGCATAATGTGGGGAAGGGTACAGCGACAGAGGGGGTAGTTTTGGTCCCCCCCTCTGGGCCCTTCGAGGTAATACATTTCAACTTCATCAAAATGGAGCTCTGCTACAACTACAAGTACATTCTGGTAGTCATTTGTGCCTTTAGGAAGTGGGTTGAAGTCTTCACTGTGAAAGATGCCACAGCAATGACAATGGCAAAAATCCACATTTTATCGCTGCTGTTATCCTGCAAGTATGCGCAGTATTACAGATCGATAAACGGTTCCCTTCGGCCAGACACGCTCAGAGTGCCGCACTTGTAGAACGCCATAATGGTATCCTAAAGAACAAACTAGCTAAAGTCTGTGCTAGCAGTAACTTGAAATGGCCAGATGCCTTACCGGTAGTTTTACTGTCCATGCGGATGACCCCACAAACAAGAACTGGACTCTGCCCATACGAGAGTGTGATGAGGAGACAAGCTAATATTTGGAATGTGCCCAAACCCAAAAGACTGAAAGACGTGGAGTATTTTCTCCTTTCTGAATACTGTGACCAGTTAACTCAAAACTTGTATTTGATTTATCAACAGGTGCGAGAAGCCCTCCGAGTTAAATATGAGGAGCCAGCTCATCGACTTCGACCTGGGTGTTCACAAAAGCTTTCGAAAGAGCATCCTATCTCGCACCACGCTGGAGAGGACCGTTTCAGGTCCTGTTGGTGACACAAACCGCTGTACGAGTAGTAGGGAAGAGACATTGGATCCACGCGACACGTCAAGAAAATACCTTTTCCTCTGCCACTCAACGAAGGAGAAGAGAAGGAAACTGTTTGTTCTGTTCCACATGATAAGCCTGGTTTGAACAACACCAAGGGTGTTTTGGAGATTCTTCCTGAGCCTGTGGGGCCTGGGGAGACTGCTGTTTTGTCTTTGAATTCTTCTTCGGATCTTTCTGCACCCTTGAGCAATCTTGCTTCTGTTTCACCACTTCCATCAGGAAGCAACGGCAATCTGTTCACAGATCATACCATACCTGGAGTCTTGAGGTACAATCTGCGTCCACGGCACTAGACTTACAGCACAGCACGGCTGTGCCCACAAGAAACCACTGTTGAGCTAGTCCCTTGCCACTCTCTCACTGAAACATACGTAAGGGGCCAGGACCGGCAAAGTTACCTTCAAGCAAGATAAGCCACGTGGTCAGAAGTTCACCAAGGGAAGAACTGAAAGAGTCTGACGGAGAAACTTTTTGAACGGATTTTGAGGAACAATGCCCTTCTCTAACTCTATTCGTACGAAGCAAGCTATCGGTCTTGTGGCTAACAAAGACATTGAATCATGGTCCTTTAGGACTCACTGTTTTCTTGTGATAATGTTAATTGGTATAACAGTTGTACTTGCGCTTGGGTTTTGGTATATTGAGGGGGTGCGTCCACTTGAGACTTTGTTACCAACGGAAAGTGTTCCCGAAAGTGTTCCCACTATGTCTTCACCTTTCGTGCATCTGCACACTCTACCTCCTAGGGATTCCCAACACAGACAGAGAGGGTCATTCCGAGTTTGGAGCTAAGGGAAAATGATGCCGGTAAAGGATTACCGGCATCACTTACCGCTACGGCCCATTCTGACCATCCAAACCGCTATTAGCAGCATCATAAAGTACGGTGCCTCTAATAGCGGCATGGGCGCGGGCCATCATGCCAGCAATAGCAGCATACCGTAAACTGGAGGAGATCACAAGTGAAGCAGACATGCAAACACCGGCATCATGAAGGTGTAAAAAATGGTTACCAGCATGCCGTAAATACCGGCATCTCCGACCAACCGTAAAATGCCATGTGCAGTGTTCCCAACTGCCACAGGTGCACACAATCAGCACAGGTAGAGGCAATGGAGTCTGGCCCAGCACAAAAGGTGCACACCCACACACCACACCCCCTCCCACACCAAGATGATTCCAATAGTAGTAGCGGAGGAGCTGGAGCTGGAGGACCCGCTTGCATTGCCACACCAGCAACAACAACGACAACAACAGCCGGCACCACAGAGGAGACGCAGGAGGAGAAGGAGGTTGAGACAGGCCCAGCATGCCCCACCAGTGCAGCCAGAGTTACCACGCAGGCAGCCCCCAATCCCTTGCATCAGAGCCAGACCATTCAACCTAACCCCTGAGCAGATCCACACCCTGTACCGTCTGCACCGGGACACCATCATCACCATTGTGGACATGATACACAACAACATTGTCAGCCTCATTGAAATGCACACCGCCATCCCCCCCTCTACTGAAGGTAGTGTATGTGCTCCACTTCCTTGCCACAGGCACCTACCAGCACACAGTGGGGCACATGCATGGCATATCACAACCCTTATTTTCTCGCATTCTGAACCAAGTGCTGGATGCCCTCCTCAAGCACACAAGGGACTACATATCCCTACCACGGACTCCCCAGGAGATTTTTGATACAAAAGTTGGCTTCCATGCACTGGCAGGCATGCCAAATTGTTTAGGTGCCCTCGACTGCACCCACGTGGAGTTGGTGGTCCCGCATGCCATGGAGGTGGTGTACCGCAATCACAAGCAATACCACTCCATCAATGTGCAGATGGTATGCAACGCCAGCAAGATCATCACACATTGTTGTGCCCGATATCCCGGATCAACTCATGACTCTATGGTCCTGCAGAACTCCACGCTACCACGCTTCATGGAGCAACATGCTGGACAACGTTACTGGCTGCTTAGTAAGTTGCATGACTGGCACATGGCATTGAAATGGGGGGAGAGATGCACACACCACCATGATGTCAATATTGATGTGACTGCACGATGTGCACATCACCGAACACTGTGCCCCAAAGCATCACAAACGGTACATGACACCCAAATCCCATAGGAATGGAGTAAGGTCAACACCTATCACTACATGACTAACAGTAAACCACCCACATCCCACAACATGTCCACCACTCATCAGCGGACCTCACCCTCCGTAACGCCATCCAGCAACATGCAGTGCATATGCACTATGTTGCTGTCTCCAGCAAATCACCACACAGGACAAGCATCCCTGGGAGTGCATTGAACTGAACCAACAAGGGAATCCACTGTCTGTCACAGGGCCGCAACACCCACAGGAAGGCTGCATGTCACCATGGGAATAATCAGCGCTGATTGCCTAATTTTGCACAGACTACTGCCAGCGCTCCCTCTAAGTAAATCACACAGAACACAACACATCACAAATTAGACACGAACACAGCTGTATGCGTACACGATGCATGCGCAACAAGAAACAGTGCACACAATGTATCATCTTGAAGATGCAACCCACACCATTAGGGTGTATTAAATATAACAATGATAACGAAAGTGAAAAAACCCTCCACCACCCTTACCCCTGCCCCCTACCCCCACAACTCCCTCACACAACCTCCCCCCCCACAACTCCCCCACACACAATCACCCTCCTCCCCCTCCCCCACAACTCCCCCACACACCCTCGCTCCCCTCCCCCTCCCCCACAACTCCCCCACACATTTCCAATGAAGTCTCCAATGCCTACATGAGGCTGCCCTGACTCTCAATTTGCACTCCCTGGTCCAGGTGGCGGCATGTCTTGGCGGCGCAGGGTACCTGCTGACCTGCGGAGCTGGCTCGTCTGGGTCGAGCTAGATGATCACGGTGTGGCCGCCTGCTGGGATTGGGTAGCCGGATGTCCTGCCTCCATGGCATCGGCTATGCGGCCTAAGACCTGGCGAGGGCCGAGACCTGCTCGTAGAGGCGGCTGGTGTTATCTGCAAATATTTTGGCCATGGAGGCGGTGTTCTCCGTGATGGACCTGCCCAGAGAGGTGAAGTTCTCGCGCCACTCCTGTCTGGCCAGTGTGTTGTCCTCAACAAACTGCCTCACAAGGGCAGTCAGCTGCTCTGAGCGCTGCAGCCCTGCGGGTGCACCTACGGAGGTTGATGGTCCCTGGCCGTCCTGCTCAGCCTGTTCAGCCTCTATACTCGGCAATATGGGGCTGAAGTGCCCTTCCATTTGCTCCTGCCAGACTGCTCTGGGGTGGGGGCGTGGGCAGTTTCGAGGGATGATATGTGGAGGGATGCGGGTGGACTGGGCGTGCGGACCACATCTGATGCATCGTCCTCAACGGGCACCCATATATCATCCTTTGGGTTCTCCACAGCCAGGGGTGCTGTGGCTGCCACCTCCCCAGCCAAACTGGATTCCTCAGAGTGTGGTGCCTCGCCTGATTCCTCTGGATGGCCAATGGGTGGTGGTGCTTCGGCCTCTACGGCCCTTGGCAGCACCAGTGTACTTGCAACCTGGGGTGTCTTGCCTGTTGGTGCACAGTGGCCCCTGGGTTGTCCCCTCGAGGTCGAAGGGCGGTTGGCATCATCCCGAGACCTCTTCCAAGGTGTGGTCTTTCCGGGGGTTGCGTCCTGCCCATTGCTGTCATGGTCAGGGCCTGTGGGGGTCGAAGAGAGGGACGGCATGAGTAATGTTTTGATAGGCATCATACATACATTTGGACAATTGATCATCCACACAATTGGGGGTTATAGACATTTGAGTTTGGATGGGCACTTTGTTTGATACATGGGTGGGTTATACAAGCATACGTCGACATCACTCATGTTGGCCAAGAGCTATGCTATCTGACATGCATATTTGTTGGGTCCTGCATGCTGTGTGCCTCATGGCATTTAATTTTTCGTGTGGTATGTGTCAGGTACGGCATTGCCTTGCTGCAGGCATCTGCATGTGTCTGTGATGCGTCCACCTACTTTGCTGGGAGTGTGTGTGTGTTGGACCATGGCTTGACTCTTTGGACTGACATATTGTTTGACTTTCATCAGACTCGGCATTACAGTGTTTTCTTAGGACACTCACCTCCATCTGCCGATGTAGTGGCGCCACACTCCATCTCGCCAACACCTTCTATCCCCTCCATTCCGATCATGCTGGCGTAGATGTCCTCCCATGGGGTCAGCTTGATGAGTGAGCTGGGACCTCCTCCTGTTGCCATTGCCTGGCTCCTGTTAACTGAGATTATATTTCGAGCTCTGAGTCGCAGGTCGTCCCAGCGCTTATGGCAGTCTTTGGTGGTGCATGGGGTGTTTCCAACAGCACTGACTTTCTGAGCAACAAGTGCCCAGATCTCCTTTTTTTTCAAAATTGCCTCCCTCTTCATGTTGTTTGCAAAGACTATGCCAGCATGCTCCTGCAGTGTCCCACCCAGCGTCTCCAGCTCATCCTCGTTAAATCTCTCCTTGCGCTGGCGGGCAGCTCCCTTCTTAAGGGCCTTGGGCATTGGGGTGTGTTTGTAGAAGTTATTCAGACAAACAGCAGAGTCCCACAGGTCCTGTGTGGTGAGGATGGCAATGGATTGTGTTTTTAAAGATGGCCACCGTGCTCCTTCCCGTTCCTGTGTGATGACGCTACTTCTGGTTCCGCTTATTTACGGTGACCGTTATTAACGGTGACTGCTAATTACGGTCACCGCTATTGGTTTATGACGGTAGTGCTATCTGCACTATGCATGATGCCGCTAAGGGCATTTTTCGTGCCTTTAACAGCATGGCGGTAATGACCTTAACAGCATGGCGCTAAGCTCGTGCCGGCAAAGTCGTAATAATCCTCTATTAGCGGACTAATGACTGCCCGGACACGCTATTTACGCCATGCCGGTAAGAACCGTTACTTACCTCCAAACTTGGAATGACCCCCAGAGTCACCACAATAATACTCTTCTATTAATTATGAATGCGACCCATGCGATTCTAAACAGAACAAATTGCTGGATATGTTCACATTTGCCACAGCACGGGGAAAAAGGGTTGGGCTGGTATATTCATCCTCTTCCTTTGACTACTGCATGTTACGCCTCTCTAAGGGCACTATTCTTTGGCCTTTGGAATGATAGTATTTCTGAGAACTTCGATGGGACTAATTTGAAAGAATTTAAAAGACGAGTCCTGACACCTCTGGGATGTTCCCTTTTTGCAAATAGGAGCAAGCTCAATGTTGCTTCTATTAGGCTTTCCGATAGACTTTCTAGAACTTTCCAATCGTTAATTTCTTTCAAGATGGCTCCCGTAGGCAACCAGGATGCCATGCCTCCTTCTTATACTATCAATCATATCCCCAACTCTGTTTCCTTCAGCATGCAAAGGGATGGTTCTCAGTCAATAGGTACCTTTGAGGGTTGTACAAACATTGCGAATCTGACTAGTGAGGACAGTCCTTTGTATGTAGGTGATCCCATTTATTTTGTCTGTGGCAATGAAGCTTATCCTTGGCTACCTAGAGATTGGCAGGCTACTTGTTATGTGGGTATTTTGCTACCAGGGGTATATGTAGCCAGCAACTCTGAGGTCTCTAGAGCTCGGCCAAGGCGGGACGAGAATGGTGATACTCCTTGAAGGTCATGGGTGATGTAGCGAAATCCTTTGTGCCATTTTGGGGACAGATCATGAACTCTGAGGATATTAGGAGACTGGCAAGAGTATTGGAGAGATGGAGCAAGAGACAAGGTAAAATACCCAGTCATACAGCCGCTCTCTAGTATCCCAATCCGGGTAGTGGTTTCTTACAAAATTTCTGAAAGTTCAGTTTAAACCTTTGTTATAACTTGCAAAAAAGTAAGACTCGAAGTTACTGTTGTTTTTCAACAATGGTTTTTATCTGCCAAAACGATAGTCTTTAGAAACTGAGTAGTCACTAATAATTTCTTAGTGAGGAAGAGTTCGCCACAGTTAACTCATTGATCAGACCAAGTTATGCCAATGCATTTCGGAAATAAATTTCCTTCATCAGGGCCAGTCTAACCATAGTTCATACAAATTCATAATTTAAGCAAATAGTTTGAGTTAGTGCAAAATCACATACATAATTAGAAAAAACATAATTAGGAAAAATAACAAAGAAAAAAACAAAATTTAACACATACCAGCGAGTTGTGATTGCAGAAGCAGAAGGGTAGAGCAAGAACAAACAAAGAAAACAGAAAGAAAAGGGCAAATCAGTCGTTGTTATGAGTAATCTGTAGGAGTGACCATAAATCAAGGAGATAGCTAAATACCTGGGTCAGGTAGGTCAAGCGTAGCAAACTATAACGAAGCTGTCAAAATCAAAAGGAACTGCCCGACCCAAATCAGTGTGTATGACTGAAGAGCAGTATCTAGAAGCAAAAAGTTGTATTAGTGTCATTGAAAGCCTTCCGTGGTTTTTAGTATTGATGGTAGCATAGAGGCTGAGAAAAAGCTATCATGAGGCTCACCGTCTTGAATGAGGGAGCGGAGCAGTTCTCCCGTGGTCTGCCGTAAGCAGACTGCCTTCGTCGCATCGGTGCATTGCTAAGGCAACGTTCCTAAATACGACACGTGATCGCGGTGCGCCCAGAAGGGCACGCGCTGAGTGTTGAAGCTGCAATCAAGCCGTAGGGCTTGAATTGGGCTTAAGTAAATATTTATCAGACCTCCCAGGCTAATATGAGAAAAAGTGGTGAAAAGGAAATTTAAAAATGAAAAATTCGGAGAACAGTAGAAAGGAAAGAAATACTCAAATCAGAAACATACTGCACATGGGTCAGTGGGATCAAAATAAACAGATCCAAACAATTACTGTGTCTCCCCAAGTAACATAAAGAATTACTGGGTGGTGAAAATCATAAAAGAGAGAGCAAGATAGAAATAGAAAAAAGACTGCAATACGGAATTACACAAATAGAGTCAGAAAGAGCACATGACAATTTACAATAGTTTGTGGTATCAAACTTTGCTGCCATTGGTGTCATCAAAAAAGGCGGCACCTTGGGTCCTGGACAGAGGTCCAGGAAATGCAGCATTCAAGTCAGAAGTGAAATCCATTCTGCTTAGCAGTGTACATGAATGATGTAATCGGGTGATGGTACCAAAAAGTTCAAGGTTAACATCCACAATAACATTCACATCAAATGGGCCCCGGTTCCACTATCATTGAGTGTACTTAAGAACATATCAGTCAAAACAGTGAGAGTAACATGAGATTACAGAAAACAGTGATAATTGATCTCCTCGTTAAGTCCATTAGGCGCTAAGCTGCCAAGTTTGTCTATCCAGAAGGTCTCTCTGCGATTAAGGCGTTGACCCAAATCTTCTTGTGGACTGTTTTTCGTTAGTATCTCCAGGATAACAAATCTTATTTGTGTCACATTATGTCTATTTGCAGCCCAATGCCGTGCCATGGCCGAGTTAGTGTTCACATTACGAATGCAGGATCGATGTTCACTCCACCTTGTCTTAGCTGTTCTTGTCGACTGTCCAACATAAAATTTGCCACATGGGCATTTAATGCCATAGATAATGTTAGTGCTGTCGCAGGTGCCAAATGTCTTGAGCGGAATCTTCTTCCCTGTCCTGGGACCTCTGTTTCCTTCAGCATGCAAAGGAATGGTTCTCAGTCAATGGGTACCTTTGAGGGTTGTACAAACATTGCGAATCTGACTAGTGAGGACAGACCTTTGTATGTAGGTGATCCCATTTATTTTGTCTGTGGCAATGAAGCTTATCCTTGGCTACCTAGAGATTGGCAGGCTACTTGTTATGTGGGTATTTTGCTACCAGGGGTATATGTAGCCAGCAACTCTGAGGTCTCTAGAGCTCGGCCAAGGCGGGCCGAGAATGGTGATACTCCTTGAAGGTCATGGGTGATGTAGCGAAATCCTTTGTGCCATTTTGGGGACAGATCATGAACTCTGAGGATATTAGGAGACTGGCAAGAGTATTGGAGAGAACCATCAACAGAACCACCGATATACTATACAATATGACGTTGGAACAGAAAGCAATTAGATTAGTGGCTCTACAGAACAGGATGGTGTTAGACGTCCTCCTGGCTGGGCGTGGTGGAGTATGTAAATTGGTGGGATCTGCTTGTTGTGTTTTCGTACCTGACTTCTCCCCTACCATATTCAGAGCGATACAAAATCTGCATGTCCTGAGTACGAAAGTACATGTTCCTGAGGGAAATTGGGATCCTAGTGCTTGGTTCTGGGACTTTCTACGTCTATGGGGATGGAAGTTTTTTTCAGTCTTAGTGGTAATCCTTGGTATTCTATTGTTCTGTTGTTGTTGCATACAATGTCTTCCTGCCATATATTCAATGTTAGGGGGATGTTGTGCGCAAACTGTAGATACATTAGGACCAAAAATACATGCATCTGAGAAAATGACTAATGTTTTTGTAATGAAGGATATCACTATCAAGGATCTAATGGCGATTGATATTTCTGAAGAATGTGATTCAGGATGTACGGACATTGAGTAAAGCGAATGGTTGAGTAAAGCTCTTGGCTTAGGCTAAAAGGAGGGTTTGTTAAACCGTAATCATATAGTGCCTCCTTATTATGAATATTGCCCTAAGCCCATTCGCGTTACGCAGAAAACCGCGTTCGCAAAGTTCCAATTTTGGTTAACTTTGCCGCCATTTTAACACTCATCCGCCATTTTGATTTTGACTCACGTTGCATGTTCTAAAATGGTGGACTATGTTTTCGGCTTGCAGTGGAGCCGAACGACCTTTGAGTTTCGTTAATGTTCAGGCTGACCGAGAGCAGACTGTTTAACTTATGCAAAGAAACCTTGCGCTTCATACGAACTGTCATTTAAGTGTTGTCTGCACTCACAAGCCTCATCCTAGTATAAACACCAAGACAAAGGAAAGTAAACTCTGGTCGTATGCTTTGGCTGAGCTGCATTGTAGCGACTCTTGGAATAAGGCTTACCGTTGATTCGAGAACCAACAGCATCATTGTATTTTCATGGACATGTAAACTTGTGTAATCCTTTGCAAAACATTGTAACATTTGTCATGTGAACTAGACATGAACTCTAGCCCGTGAATATTTAACTTAGAGAGAGGCTGGACAATATTGCTAAAATTGTAAAAATATGTTTGTGTTTAGATGTCCAGCACTCCCACTCCTCACTGTGTCTGCTGGTACACACTGCGAGGTGTTGGAAGCCAGATAGTTATCTGTTTTGCTTTGTAAACTGTACAGTAATTAAAGATATTTGTATCTTTTCATCCCGTGATTGGCGTATTTCATTTGTGGTACTAAGCCTCAATATTTCTTTGGTCTTTCACCATAGTTCGGAGGGCTACGTTTTCACGCGACACCATGGCCAAGGACGAGGCTGTCGCATTGGTAATATCCTCCACCAAGAGTGAAAGCTGAGTTAACCAATTTCTATTTATTTGAATCCCTAGAGCTAGTATCAGGTAACACGGGCATGCAACAAAGTCTTCCCATGAAAAGTTTTAATCGGGCAACGTCTAATTCAGATGAGTTTTCCACCCACCCCAAACCATGCATGAACAATTTTCCTTTATTTAATTAAGTTTGTTTTATGAATCTGGGACCCCCAATTTAATAACTTTGATTGCATACAGCTTCCCTCCCCTTTCAGGACAAGAAACACCAGTGTTGCACAGAAGTTACATTTATTAACCAAATAGAAATAATTGAATCAGATTACAGATAAACAAATGGTTTCTTCATAAAAGACCAATGATAAGAAATAACACACTAGTCACTTTAATTCACCCTGAGCATGCATGCTTTCATTTGTGAAAATAACAAATTAGTTAAAATATCCCAGCATATATCATTTGTGCTACTTCGCCTTTATTCAAAATGCCACACCCCTTACACAACAGACAGGTCAGAATTTCAGCAGCATTTTAGACGCAATTGCAACAGACTACTAGACCTTTGTGTATGTAGGTGGCTTATAAAAAAGGAAAGTATGTTCAACATGTATGTAGACTAAATTCCCTTCTGTGACATTTTCATTTAATTATTGTGTAAAAGCGTACCTTTCTCACTTTCAATGGGAAATTTTAAACAGCGAGAGAATGAGTAGAAAATTATCACCCTCAACATGTGGTCTGGAACAATTTAGCTTTAACAATAGCATTCTACTGAATGGTGTATCCAATGTAGGGCAGGCATGGCATCACACGTATGACATTGACACAATGGGTTTAATTTGTAAAACCTTTATTGAAATTGTTGGGGTTGGACAAACTCCTACTCTGCCCTATAACTAAAAACCCTGCCAGGCCTTCCACGTTAAAGTCTCTTTCTCTGACTTCCAAAGTAATGTTTCAACCAAAAAGTACACAAAGATCCCCCTCTGCCGGGCTCAGACCTTTCACCACACAGTTCTCGTAGGTCCCCCTCTGCCAGTCTCAGACCTCTGACAATAAAGTTCAAAACAAAGTTGCCTTTCCTCAAGCTTATTAAACTTTGGGTCTCCCTCAGTCAGGCTCGGACCACTTTCTGATATCAAAGTCTTTCAAATGTGTGTGGCTTTCTTTACAGACCACCACAGGACAACTTCGACTCAAAGTTCACTGTTTTACTTTCACTCTTCTCTTCTCTAGGAATTAATCTTCTTTATTTCACTTTTGCTGTTCATTTGCTTTCTCACTTTAAACAAAGTACCTTTCATGGAGACTTTCGAGTGGGATACTTCCTTTCACCGGACCACTCTGTCACTTAGTATCGCTGATTCCCCAGCTGTCCTTTACATTAAAGTTCACTTACAGGTCTGCCTTTCTTCACGTCTCATCCACACGCGTGCAGCCTACACTTGCGATATAATGTTTCCATTTCAAACTTTAACACACACCAGTCTCTCAGGTCACTTGCAAACTCACCGACTGTTACGTCTCTTCCTGGGTTTTGCGATTTCTAATTCACTAGTAAAGGTTAGTACCACAGGCTTGGCCTCGCCTTTCCAACTCAGTTGTTCATCCGGGAGTGTTGCTGGCATCCTTGAAACACAATGAATTCTTCACTTGTGAGATCTGGCCTTCTCTACGTGTCTTTCGCGGCCTGTCGGAGGCGATGACCTCCAGTAGGAAACATTTCAGGTTTTCTACCCACAGCTCTCGTCCGTTGGTCCGTCGCTCTGCTCGAGTAGGTTTGCCTTGGTCCCGGAGGTTTTGCTGATACTCGTGTTCCACCTTGCTCAGATTGTGTCTTTAGGTGTTGCCTTTTATCCATGGGAGGAGAGCTAATTGGTATCAGGTGTATGCACTTGAAGTCAAGTGCCTGACTTCGCCTGACCCGATTAACGGAACATGTCCAGTACGATGTATGAGAGTTAGTCTTGTTACACTCAGTCACCCGCTTCCTCTGCCCAGTGCTTGTGTAAAAAAGATGGCAGGTGGTTGGGATCTTTGAGTATCCTAAAAAATAGGATGGGGTACATTAACAAAAATGTTGGAATACCGCATCTCACCATCGGCTGCCTCACCCCCACTCCCTGAAGACCCCTCACCCAGGTGATCCTCCCACACTGGTCCACCCCCAGGGTCTGTATACAAAGGCGATGGCCGTGCCCTGGCCACCTGAGAGAGAGATCCCCGGGGACTACTGGTTTCTCACACCAAGAAGTGACTTTAATTACTTTATTTGTCTAGGTATGCACACAGTGAGATGTCCTGTGCTCTTCTGTGCTTGCGCAATGCATAGTGAAGGAATCAGTGGATTTCACTATCTACACACCATGGACCTAGTTTATCAATTATATATGTTTTTCCAGAAACACATCTACTTCTGAAATGTTCCCTAACTTCTCGGGATGTACAATTAATGTATCTATTGCCTTTCCTTAGTACTAACACATAATAGGGGCCTGAGGTTTACTCTAATTCCCTTTATAGGATCACTCTCCACAAGATTACTTCCCTTTTTTTATTTTTTTTTATTCAAAACGTTGTTTGTAGTTTGTTTAACAAACTTTTACAACTTTCATTATCATTTCGTGTTCATTACATCATTTTACATACAATTTTTGCATACAATTTGCAACAGTAGAGATATATAAAACAACTAAAACAACTAAATGTTTTCACCGTGTGGAGTTCGCTCCATTTGCATAAAATATCTAAATTTGATGGAGGCTACCTTTTAACAATAGAATAATCACAACAAATACGTTTTGCATTTTGACAGCAACATATTCGCAGCACAAAGTTCAGCTTAAACCATAGTTTCTCCAGTTACCAGTCAGATATGTAAGCTGTTAGATTTAAAGCCTCTACTATAACTCATTTGCTGTTAGTCTTTATATCGCTTGCATGTGATTGACCCCACAAACAATGAGCCCCAAAGAGACAAATACCCACTAAATTAGAGAAATAACCTCAGACAGCATTTTCAAAGAAAATACAGCTTGTTTCTGTTTTTATGTATTTTTTTTCTAATTCAATGTTTAAAATAGACAGAAATCTCCTGAGCCGTAAAATGGCTTTAGTGGAGTTCCCCCACATGCGAGCCAGAGCCATTTTCTTGTAGCAACCGAGGCTCCCACTGATTCAATTCCAAATATTTCTTTGCGTTCCGTTTGAAAGTATACACAATTAGTAATCAAATTCTTTAGGGATTCCTGCATACAAAGCTCTTTGCAGAATCTACAACCATCACCAAGCAGGGCTACAGTGTACGTTGACCAGTTTTTTATTCTATCTAGTGTTAACAGTTAGTTTAATTTAAACCTCAACTATAGATTTCTTGCTTTAGGGCATGGAAATTGCAACAGATAAGACATGTGCGGTAGGCGACCTGTGGAAAATGTGGCCGCTTCTTTGTAGGTTTTAAGTTTATCGATAGTGTTTAATGTTTTACACCAGTCATACGCAAATAGGCAGAGTTTGACATGCACTTGCCAAAATTCTAGGTCAGCAGGGGTCAAGGCTAAATCAGCCAATAATGCGCCCATTTTGCTGTAGAAGTTTCCAATAGATGGAGGATTGGCAGCATTTAGCATTAACCCCAAATCCTCGTACAGAGAATTTTTTGGGGAGAATAGCATTTTTCCCAAATTGGATAGTTGCTGCCAATTGTAACGGGCAGACAAGGACGTTAAGCCCAATTCCTGCCTTAGTACCACATTAGGCAGGGAATTAGCCAAGCGCAGCACCCCCTTCCATAGGCGCCCTTGTAGTTGGTCGAGGAATTGATCTATATCCGCCAAAACACATGTCGAGTGCGTAAAGTATGATCGACTCAACTTTGAGGGTGTAAAACTCAAAGAGAGGAAGTAAGGAAAACTTGCAATATTTATTGAATACCATGATCATTTGGGTACTAAGAATTTTGGCCTTTTCATTCAGCACATTCTTCCACATTGTATTTGCATTGGAGTCGGATATTGTGTAACCTAAGTATCTAATTGAGGTTGCTCTAGGAATAAGGGTGCTGCCAATGATCCACTTCCAGGAGCAAAAACGTCTCTTGAGATTCTTAAATATGAATATATAAAATTTTCCTGCAGTGAATGATAGATTATGGGAAGAGCAGTATTCAGCAAATAGAGACAACTTTGTTTGCACGCCTTTTGGCGTGCAATCGAAAATTACAATATCATCGGCAAACGCAAGCCAATGAATTTCTAAATTGCCTAGTCTTGCAGGGTAGCTGATTTGTTGCACCCAAGTGTCATTGATGCCACATAGGTACAAATTAAACAGTGTGGACACCAGATTGCAGCCTTGCTTGACCCCCCCCCAATAGGGATGGGACTGGTGGTTGCACCTGTCTGGTTTACTCTGACATAATATACAGTATTTGCGTGCAGTTTTGCTATTAGAAAAATTATATGCGATGGAATACCCATTGTGTTCATTTTTTGCCAGAGCAGTCCCCGCACTACACAGTCAAAAGCGGCTGTCAAATAATATGGAAGCCATGTACAAGGGCCCAGAATCAGGAATCTGTGTTTTAGCAAGCAAGTGTGCCAATAGCGTTGCATTTAGTGCTGTTCCCATCTGTGCCCGAAGCCAATTTGGAAGCGCAAAAGGATATTGTGTTTGTTCAGATGAACATGAAGTTCCTGAAGTAGCAGAATTGCAAACACTTCAGCCGCAGCATCTATCAAGGCGGTTGGCTGATAGTTTGCTGGGTTGTCCCTTGGTCCCTTTTTGTGGATTGGTACAATTACTGAGCCTAGCCAAGAGGAAGGGATATCTAAAGTTGTTAAGACATTATCAAATTGAGATTTCAGTAATTTGGCCCACAGCAAGGGATTGAGTTTTAAAACGCAGGGGGGAATACCATCCAGGCCCGCTGCCTTAGAATATTTTAGGGCATGGATTGCGCATTCACTTGGGGGTCATTATGACCTGGCCGCAAAGGAATTCCGAGCACCAGTAATGACACCGGTGCCGGTAATCCCTTTGCGCCCTATTCCGAGATCCCTTTGCGGGTCCCTCCCTTAACGCCTGGTTTTACCAGGCGTTATGGACGGGACCCGCAAAGGGATACCGGGGTCAATAACGGTACCGCAATTGCGGTACCGTTATTGCCGCTTTCCCATTGAGCCCTATGGGGGCTCAAAGGGGAATGGCTCTGGTGAATGGGGATTTACCGGTCCCGCCGACCTCGGACTGAACCGGTAATTACTCCCTTCACCAGACCGGAGTCGGACCGATTTTGGAGGCAGCCATGGTGTTTATAGCGCCATGGCTACCTCCAAACTCGGAATGAGGGCCAATGTCTTCTAGGGACCAACAGGGTATCGGTAGCTTGGGAATAGATGGTTCTTTTACATTGATGTTATAGTACGACCAGGGAAGCGCAAATTTGTTCTCGTAGAACTTAACCCATCAGGCAGCAGCTATCGTAGAGGCCCGATTGGTGCTTAAGGAGCATGAGTCTGACCTAAGCATTGCCCAGGTGGTACGCCGGTCGTTACGACATAGTGATATTAATATCTTTTGATTAGCCATATTGTGACGGTAACATTTTGAATTTGTGCACTTATTGCAATAGGCATTACAGATCTTTCTTTTCTGCCTCACATAATCTTCTGGTGAGCAGTTTGTGTTTTTGAGCTTACGTAATTTGGCATTTTTTAGCGTTTGGCAAAATGGACTTCAGGGCAGCCAGAATTTTGAATTGTGTGTTATAAGCTATTATTTTCGTTACGGATAGTAGACATTACGCTTGCTATCATTTCCAAGTAATTCCTTGGTTCTATTTTATCTTGTGATTCAAAGTAGGTGTGCCCTGGAGCCCACGAAGCCAGCCGTCAATGCGAGCATTAATGTTGTCACATATTCTATTGTTCCATATAATGGAGAGCCCAGGACGATCTCCTTCCAGGAATACTTGGTTTGGATCTTGATTCAGGTTAAGGATGGTGATGTCAATAATCAACTGAATTATGAGATGATCCCCAAGGTCTGGATCTAATGTCACAATGTTAGTACACCGATCCTGGAGATTTGCCGAAATGGTGAAATGATCAATGCGCAATACCAAGGGTCCCCTCTTCCAAGTAAAACCTGGACCCTGAACATGAAAAGGGAGAAAGGCTATGTCCCATAATACTAGATGTTTCTTCCACAAACTGCCTCTACCAGAAGATGGAGAAGTGGAGTCGTATACTGAATTATGGGCGTGAGGCTCCAGACAATCAGCAATGAAGTCACGGCGCATTAGTATACGGCATGCCGGATACTGTGTTCATATTTCATCTAGCAACTTGTTGAGTATATCAAATGCGGTAGCAATTTTTACTAAAACAGGGTTGTGATACACAGATACACATAAATAGTGATCCAAGGAGACCTCAGAAAATGAAATTAAAACCGCAAAAAAAGATATTGATTCGTGGACTACGTGGGTGCTAATCCGCATTTTTTTATTTATACAAATAGCAATACCGCCATGCGGTCGACATCTCAATCCACGTTCAGCAAGTACTTGGTGGACAATAAAGCCTGGCAGTGTGATTTTTTGTGTAACCATGGTTTCTTGGCAGAAAAGTATGTCACAATTAGCAACATAGCTCGAGTTATTGAACCATCTGTGCAAGTTTTTGAAGCTACATGAATTCCACAAGAGAATACGCAGGTGGTTTGATTTATTGAGTGGGAACATTATCCATGGCGGGATTCAATGTGGAAGCTAATGATGTCAACCATGACCAATCCTTGCTGACGTTGGAGAGCGAAACCAACTGTGCTATTACTTCCGATTAGAGCACACCCTGTACGTTTGGAGCAGCAACTGGTGGTTAGGTTTGGGAGGGCAGGGCCAATGGTGTTTCATTGAAGGAGATTGCATCATCTAGCCATTCAAAAAATACGGGAGAGAGTCCAATCAATTTCGGTTTGCGCTTCTACTGCCACACTAAGTCAGTAATGATGTTAGTTTGAACTTTACACACCATCCGGTGATTGTGGGTGTGGGGAAGAGTAATCCATTCTATGTCGTCCGAATTCAAGGTGTGTAATGCAGGGATTTGCCTGAATGCCTTCAACAAGGTGGAGCGATTTAGACGTTTGTTACCATAAATAACAGGATCAGTCTCCCATCCCAAAATAGTAGAAGATGGTGTTATAAATTTGTTATTGGATATGGTGGTGGGCAGGTGCGTTTGTGGAGGTACGACCACCAAAGGATCTACCATATGTAGAGATTCAAGAGAATTTTCATACTTTGCGGAATTTGGGATGCAGTTCTGTCCAAGATGTAAATTTGACTGCGACCGGCCTATTAGTTGGTCGTTCAAGGGTAGGTCTAAGGGTTGTGGGGGTTCGCCAGAATTAGGGACTTTGCATACGGCTTTCCCCGCTTGAACAACTTTAGTAGCCATAGGCTTATAGAATGCTGATAGTTGAGTTTGCACAGTGGTCAGCGTTTTGTCAAGGGAAGAAAGCATTGCACCAGAAGGGATAGTTGTGGTACCCTTTGCCTGCACCGCTGTCTTCATCCCTTTCTTGTTCGGGCGTGCAGTGCCAGGATCCTCAACTCTAGGGACTAGCTGGAGAGCTGTTTTGCTCTCCATCGATAGTTCCTCGAGGGAGATGCCTTGCTCGGACTCTACACCTATTTGTTCTGCCTGATCTTGATTCGCAGGTATTCCAGTTGTAGAATTTTTATTAATTTTTCATTTTGTTTTTTTTTGTGGAAATTTATTCCCACTGTTTTTGAGGGTAGCTGAGGAGGTTTTCTATCTGCATTTCTTTTTAGTGCTCTAAAGAAGAGGCGTCTCTCTTTCCGGGAGGCAAAAAGTTGACCAGCATTGGCAGAGTTGCCCTTTTGGCGTCACCCTTGCCTTCCGGAGAAACAATCTCACTCTGGGCCTCTGAAAAGAGGTTCGTAAGAGCCGACGGGCTGTCAGGATTAAATATTTCGCCCACCTCCGTAACTTCATCTAGATCTACATAGTCGATCGTTACCTCTATATGATTCTCCTGAATGAAGAATAATAGTTGTTCTATCTTTTCGGTGTTGTTGATGACCTTTTGGCACAATTGAGCATTAGTGAATATCTGGTATGGGGTGGCGGCAGGTGGTGCAGCAACTGTGCAAAGGATTGGGCAAAAGAATAAGCAATTGTTGGTGCTGGACACGGCAGGTCAATGGGCACCTCCTGTTCTGTATGCTCAGTTTATGTTGCTATGTTCACCAAACCCATAGGTGTACTCTTCCCAGGGTCGACAGATGCACCCTTGCCAGGGAGATGAGCTAGACCCTCAGATCGAAGGGAGTCAGCAAAAATAAATCCCTCAAGTTTACTGATTTTAAATAGGATTTGATTCAAGGAGGACTTACAATCTCTTAGTTCGTAATGAGTGTAGTCGTGTTCTCTGTCGAGTAAATTTAATATCCGTGACAATACCGGATAGGATGCCATGTCGTCCGACGGATCCAGTAGATCAAAGCCCAGGAGCGCTTTGAGTAGGCAAAGAAGCAGCTCCTGAAATCGGGGCAGTAAGATCTATATTTGCAAGAAGAGCTGCAGTCGGGCTGGGTTTGGGCGGAGCAGTGGTTGGAAATAGTTTTTTGTCAACCATATAATTTGGGAACATGTTAGAGATGTCAAATGCCACACTTTCTTTAGAGTGTAAGTGCACATCAGCCCTTCTACAGCTGGAAACAGTCACCGGAGTGGAGGGGCCATCTGTTTTTCTAAGGCAGCAAGATCTGCCAGAGCCAGAATAGAATTGTCAAAGGGAGAAGTATTTAATGCATCGGTATTGCTCTCCCCTGTTGGGCAGGGCTCCTCCATTCTCATATTCGGAAAACTTTTTCGGGCTGAGGACGTGCAAGCCAAGCCTACTATAGGAGGGGGAACAGCCGAGTTGGACAAAGCAGACAATGTTGAATCAACTTGTGCACGCGCATAAGCAAAAGCTACTTCATGACAGATTAAGTCGTTTGCGAAAGCTATATTTGAGCTAGGCAGGAGACTTCGCTTCCCTTGTGAACACTCCATATTTACAATTTCCACAATGGGAGACAAAGAAATGCTTGCGCGTTTAGTTGATTTTTTAGAGTGTGTGCTCTTTGCCGCTGAGTTGCGGGGTGGACAACCACTAGGTAGAGAGTAAACCATTTAATACTAGAATCATAGGTTCACTGGCAGCCCTAACGTTGTGTGATTACAGTAAACAGTATCCAACAATACACTACCTACAATGTCTAACGAATTTGGAACTGTACACTGAGGCTATCTGGTCTAAAGGTGCCACCTGTCAACACATGTTGTCACGGGCCAGCTATTAGGCATAGAGCACCACCCCAATGCTCCCGTTGTCAAGTTTATAGCGTCTAATTGGGAGCGAGGCAGCAACACAACATGCAACAATCTTTACAAAAAGAAGAGCAAGTTATAAGTAACTTATTAGCCTCTAAACTCGTTTTAACACTATATATGTCAGAAAATGTTAACACAATTATCTCTGTGTTTAGAAGGCGTTTACCCACACGTCTCGTTTTTCACGATCAATAGTCTCTGCTAGAGTCAGCAATTTAGGAAACACCCTGTCGCCCTTAGTACTAAGATATCCATCCAGTACTCAACAATACATGTGCTCCAACATTTCATGTGATGACCAGCCTCCAAGGGTTCAAAGGCTCAACGCCCGCAGTCACCCTCTAACAATAGTAAGCTAGCAGTTACCTGGTGGTAGTTGTAACATTCACAAAGGGCGAGGCTAATCAAAAGCTTTTTGCAGCATAGCAACTCACAGTTTCATTTAACCAGAAACCCTGCGCCCCGCACCGCGCACCGTGAACAGTAAACAGTACTTCTTGGTACTTGTGGGTGCGCGCGTGGGCGCGCTGGGTTCTGGGTATTTGTTACGTGCCAGGTGGGCGTCACCGCACAGGGAGTGGAGCCAACGTTCGATAGGAGCACCTTTAAATAAAGATAGAAGGAATGTTACAGTACACTACTTCTATTGTGGTCCAATGCAAGCAAGCTAGGTGAACACAACGTGCATACAAGGTCACCTTCTTTCCTTTCTTTCGGCCAGGCAAATAGGTGTTGCACTCTAAGACGTCCTCACGTCGGGCGTTCACATACACGGCGGTAGGAATTCTCAGCGCTCAGCAGTAGTGCTGTAAGCCACGGCAGGAGTCCACAGCGTTCCAAAAGTGCTTCAGCAGCACTCCGCACCAGTAAACAGTACTTGTGGGTACTTGTGGGTGCGCGCATGGGTGCGTTGGGTTCTGGGTATTTGTTACTTCCCAGGTGGGCGTCACTGCACAAGGGGCAGAGCCAACGTTTGATATGAGCATGTTCTTTCCTTTCACACGGCCAGGCAAATAGGTGTTGCATTCTAAGACGTCCTCACGACGGGTGTTCACATACACGGCGGTAGGAATTCTCAGCGCTCAGCAGTAGTGCTGTAAGCCACGGCTAGAGTCCACAGCATTCCAAAAGTGCTTCAGCAGCACTCCGCACCAGTAAACAGTACTTGTGGGTACTTGTGGGTGCGTGCGCGGGTACGCTGGGTTCTGGGTATTTGTTACATCCCAGGTGGGCGTCACCGCACAAGGGGCGGAGCCAATGTTCGATAGGAGCACCTCCTTTCCTTTCTTGCGGCCAGGCAAATAGGTGTTGCACTCTAAGACGTCCTCACGGCGGGCGTTCACATACATGGGGGTAGGAATTCTCAGTGCTCAGCTGTAGTGCTGTAAGCCACGGCTAGAGTCCACAGCATTACAAAAGAGCTTCAGCAGCTCTCCTCACCAGTAAACAGTACTTCTTGGTAAGGCTTACTTCCCTTTCAGAAAAAAATTCACATCCAGATTTCTTTTGGCTGAATCACAGACAGATGGATGAAGAGGAGCAGTTGGAAGCGTTTTCCCTGGCTCCCACCCCCTGACTGCCACCATACTGAAACAGCAGGAGCAGAGCCCTATGTGGGAACCCATGTGTTGCCTCTATATCACATTGAGTGTACGAGAGATAATATGCACTCAGACTACCATACCAAATGAACCCGCACTGAAAGAGTGGAATTATGTCGGCACGCACCAATAGACATTATGGAGCGCTGAGTGAAATCTGATGAGGGCAGAGTGATGTCATGAAGCAGTTATATGAAGACATGCTGAAACGATATGAAAATACTTAAGAATGATGATGTAACTAATCCAACAAGAGAAATATGTATGAAAAGATAAAGTAATCATATATGCAAAAGAAGACAATGGGCCTCATTATGAGGTTGGGACTAAGATTCTGACTTTAACGGCATGCCGGTAATAACATGTCCGTCCTGGCTCGATTCCGCAAACACGCGAGCACGTGCACCCCTGCATGCCGGTAACGGCCGTACCGGCATGCCGGTAACGACCCTTAAACACCCAGATAGCGGCATCAACGAATGCGCACATAACTCCTCCGCCCTCGCAACCCCATAAATAGCGGTACCGGTATTAACATAGTGGTAAGAATAGGCCCGTTATTACCAGACCCGGAAGTAACTTCATGGTGCCGGAGCGGGAAATGCTTTGGCGGCCATCTTCAAAAACACAATCCATTGCCATCCTCCACATACTGGACCTTCACCACCAAAACTCCAAGCACACCACAGACAAAATGTCAAAGGCTACCCAGAAAGGCACTGCCCGCCTGCGGAAACCATGATTTAAGAATGAGGAGCTGAACATGTTAGCCGATATCCTAGTAGAGAATGCGGATGTGGTATTCTGCAGCAACCTCAGGCATCCAGCCCAGCTGAGGAAGAAGGCCATCTGGGAGGAAGTTGCTAGGAAAGTAAGTGCAGTCGGCACCACCGAACGCACAGTGTGCGATTGCAAAAAGTGCTGGGATGACCTCAGGCTGAGAGTGCGGAACATCTTGTCGGCCAATCGCGGAGCCAGGGGCTGGCAACAGGTGGCGGGCCTCACTACCAATAAAATTGGCCAAATGGGAGGAGACTTGCAGCTCAGTGATAGATGTGGAGTTCATTGAAGGAGTCGGTGGAGCTGAGTTCGGTGTGCCAACATCGGCAGATGAAGGTGAGTGTCCCTACAAACACACGACAACCAATCATCACCGTTGACCTCCAAATGTGATAGCAATGACAGCCAATACATGGCGCATCATACACACCTACACATATCCATATACACATGCTTGACCCACCACTATCACATCCCAATGCATGCTGCATGCCGCACCCATACACGAATACACACCCGACACACAGATGACCCGCACATGTCACTCAGCACGCAGGTCACAACACACATCAAGGCCCCACAGCAGACACCATGGTGTTTATGTGAACACCTGCATGATTGCAAAACAGCACCCCCTAACCTTGCACGTACCGAGTCCGCTGCAAAGCCAGGCATGCAACTGATCACATGGTGCCAACTGCACAAAGACAAATGCATGCATGATGCAAGCACCACCATCACTAGTGCCCTGTCACTCTCTGTCCCCCACAGGTACGGATGCAGATACAGAGGAAGCACAGGGAAGTGCACAATCCACAACACCAGCAAAAAGGGCCAGGGGCCAAGCTGATGGCACTGGGCCATCTACTTCGAGGGGACCAAGGATGGGCCAAGCGGTACGCAAGACAACACCAGTGCCCAACCAGCCACGCTGCCACCCACACAGGACCAGCAGACACCTGCCCCTGCACCATATTCTACAATGATGGCACACAGTCCGCTGCCGCAAGCACAATTGGGGAGATGGCTGCATCGGCACAGCATAGTGGTGACGGGGAAGCTGGACCTGACGATTACACCAATGCAGGAGTCCTCCACCTAGAGCCTGTAGGTCAAACCCCAAGCCCGCAGGTCACCCCACAGGACACCTCTCGCCAGGATTCATCAGAACAGGGCGGCCATGGAGAGTGGTCTCCGACATTGCACAGCCCCATATTGTCTGCAGTATCACCACCTAACCCACCAACCACTACCCACACTGCTATACGGGACCTTGAGGGATGTCTGTCCAGGATGGAGGGCCGGCAGAAGGAGATGCAAGGCTATGTCAAACAGTACCTTGCTGAAGGCGAGTCGACACGCCGTGTCATCCGTGATAGCACTGTGGCCGTAATCCAGGCCATCAACTCAAATGCTCAGCAAGTGCGGGATGGATTCAATGCCTTGGGCCAGATCCTCACCAGGATTGCAGACAGGATGGAGCAGCGGCAAACTGCGGCTTTGGGGACACAACCATCTACCTCATCCGCATCAACCACGCAGCAAGTTCCAGGCAGACCAGCCCCGTGCACATGTCCCTGTGAAGTGCGCGGCGCTCAGAAATCCAACCCCCACCTCCGAAGGGGGCTCCACAGTAGCAGGGCCACCCTGCACAATCTGTTTAGCACCGCATCCAGACACATGTTGTGCCATTGTTGACTTTGTGTGATAGGGGGAGGGTGGGGGGTGGTGGTGGGTGTAGTACTGGTGGTGTTAGGGGGAGGGTGGAGGGTGGTCGTGGGTGTAGTACTGGATGTGTGGGGGGAGTGGGGGGTGTGTGGGGGTGTGTCAGGGTGGGGGTGGGGTGTTTGGGGACGTGCAGTGTTAAATCATATTGTACAAACCATCACTTGAATACACCCGTTGTGTACAAAACATCACATGAGTGGACATTGCTTCTTTGGTGTGTGTCAATGTATTGCTTCATTGTGTACTGTGCCTATATACCCCCACACCCAGTGCCCACAGTTCCCAATACATGGCACCCTCTGCATCCCAGTACATCAGAATGATTGGTCTAGGACCGATTGGCACACTGCGCGACCCTCAAATATATTGCGTCCTGGCATATGTCCAACATCTACTCCTTCCTCTCCTTCTACTTCACCAGGTGGTAGCAGCTCCATGTCAGGTGGCAGGGGTACATTCCTCCGGATGCACATGTTATGCAGCATTGCACATACCATGATGATCTTGCCCACCTTCTCAGGCCCGTATATGAGGGCGCCACCCGACCTGCTGAGGCAGAGAAACCTTGCCTTCAACAGGCCAAAGGTCTGCTCAATGACCACACACGTGCATGTATGTGCACGATTGAAGTCCTCCTAGTGCCTGTTCTGCAGATTCCTGACAGGGGTGAGGAGCCACACCTTCAGAGGATAGCCAGCATCACCTGCATGGGAGCAGAAGGAGGTATGTGTAAGGATACTGCTCAGTTGCCATATGTGCTCAGCCTGTACATCTTTCAAGTTCACGATGGCAGCCACATCCACATGACTATCTGCCCTTTACAGTACTTACCAATCCATGGTACTAGCCTTGGGTGACGTACATGACTTAGGGGCCTTGACATTGAAACCACCAGGCACCCCGATGCATTGTCAAGGTCCATTATGTACGCACATGTGAGGGCTGTGTGGCAGGGGATTACTCAAGATGCTTTTAGGCCCCCCCATCCCTCTCCTCCCATGACCCAGAGGGCATTCCCCTTGAATATGCATGTAGCCCCCGCAACCCTCTCCACCCATGGCCCAGAGGGCAGACTGACCCAACAGCCAGCCACATCGTACGACGTCTCCTTCCATGTAGCGGGGTAGTGAGGAGTTCCGCAGCACCATGGCATCATGCGTGGATCCTGGGTATCTGGCACAACAATGTGTTATTATCTGGCTGGCATCGCACACCATCTGCACATTGATGGAGTGCTATAGCTTCCGATTGCGGTACACCACCTCCACGGCATGTGGGACTACCAACTCTACTTGGGTGCAGTCGAGGGCACCAATTACATTGGGCATGCCTGCCAGTGCATGGAATGCTATTTTGGTGGCATTCACCTCCTGTGGTGTCCGTGGTAGGGCTATATAGGCCCTTGCGTGCTTTAGTAGTGCATCCAGCACTTGGTTTAGTACACCAGAGAAGCATGATTGCGACATGCCATGCATTTGGCCCACTGTGTGTTGGTAAGTGCCTGTGGCCAGGAAGTGGAGCACAGATGCCACCTTCAGCAGAGGGGGGATGGCTATGTGGATGTTGATCAGGCTGACCAAGTCTTCCTGTATTAATTACACTATGGTGGTGATGGTGTCCCTGTCCAGGCGGTACAGGGTGTGGATCTGTGCTGGGGTTAAGTCAAATGGATTGGCCCTTATACGTGGAATTGATGGCTGTGTGCTGGGAACAACTGCCTGCACTGGTGGGATTTGCTGGGCCGGTCTCACCCGCCTTCTCCTCCTGCGTCTCCTCTGTGTTGCCTGTTGTACTGCCTGCTCAAGGAGTAGCAGTGCAGGCATGTCCTCCAGCCCCAGTATGGCAAGTGCAAGTGGTATCATTTTGGTGTGGGAAGGGGTGTGGTGTGTGGGTGTGTGCCTTTTGTGCTGGGCCTGACTCCATTGCCTCCACCTGTGCTGATTGTCTGCACCTGTGGCAGTTGGTTACGCAGCAGATTGCTGTTAACGGGTGATCCGCAATGCCGGCATCATGGTGGCCCTTCTTACCGGCATCTCGATGCCGGTATGTGCATGTCTGTGCGACTCGTGATGTCCTCTTCCTTGCGGCATGCCGGTATTACGGGCACGGCACCCGTGCGCACGCCCGCATGCCGGTACGGTTGTGCACAGCCACAGCGAATCCTTGTCGATGCCGGTAGGACCGCCATCTAGGGTCATAATACTGCGGACCGGTAATGGATGCCGGTATTGCCTTACCGGCTCCGATATTACCGGACCGCCAACCTCGTAATGAGGCCCAATGTACCAATAAGTGTAAATACGCAGTAACACAAAATAGATGAGATATATAGACGCTTGCTATAATGGAAAAGATAACGTGGCTAAGGCGGCCACAATGGGAAGATGGACGCTGGCTTGTGTAAGACTCAATCCAGCTACCTCAGAGACAGACCAGGGTTACAGAGTCAGGAGACGTTGGAGAAACAGTCTCGAGTACAAAATGAAGAGGAGTCTATGTTGGCCTGGGATCAAGGATGCTATTTTAAGGAATAATTGCAAAGCACAAGGGGAGGCATACGGATAAGCCATGTACGTGAGACACATTTGACTTAGATTAAAGAAGAAGAAAACACCTGCAAGAGCCAAGTGTTGGACCAATAAAAGTGTATAAAGCCATACCAGATGGAGTGAGCAAGTCTCTAGAGGCCAAGAGGAGCAAGGACAACCAGTATAATTAAATCAAATAGAAGTAAATAAGAGGTCGAAATGGACAAATTCGTGGTCTCTTCACATGTGATTCAGAAGTCGAAAACAATGGCTATTCATTAGGCTTTGGATATGATATATGATATGATATATGATATGATATTTTATTTATATTGCGCACAAGCACAGGTGTTTCAGAGCGTGACCAAGCAAAGGGAGGGGAAGAGGGGAGAATAAAAATATGATCTTACTAGGCCCAGCTACATTAAGAACGCGCAAGTGCATGGAAAAGGGAAAAGGGGGGAAGTGTGTGGAACAGAGGAGAGAATAGA
This sequence comes from Ambystoma mexicanum, assembly GCF_040938575.1. Classification (NCBI taxonomy): domain Eukaryota; kingdom Metazoa; phylum Chordata; class Amphibia; order Caudata; family Ambystomatidae; genus Ambystoma; species Ambystoma mexicanum. The sequence continues at coordinate 804,240,184 of NC_090935.1, read as the reverse complement.
ATAAATAATATGTGGAATAAATAAATAAAATAAATGCAGTGAAAATGGTTGTGCAGCCAGACAAGTGGCAAGTGCATGATAAGTAAGATAGAGTATATCTGATAAGTGCAGAAGAAGAGTGGGGGACTGTATGGGTACAGATACAGATCCCAGTTCCAGGGGTGGCCCGGAGGCAATGCAGAAGGGAGGCAGGGTGAGCAGGTACCTGGGCCCAAAGGACAGAGGGTGGCCAGGTGCATGGTGCCCAGAGAGAGAAACAGATCAGCAGGGGAGAGGAGGGGCAAAGGCAGAAGCTAAGAGGAAGGTCTTGAGGTGCTTCCGGAACCAGAGATGGTTCTCCTCAACTTTCAGGGTGGGCGGGAGGCTGTTCCAAAGGGAGGCCCCAGCCGAAGACATAGATCTGCCCCCGGCTCGTTTCTTTAAAACGACCAACCCTGAGGGAATTTGAAGTAGAGGAGCGAAGGGTTCAAGAAGGGAGGTATTTACAGAGAGATAGTTGAAGGTATTTCATACACAGGCCCAAGAAAGCCTTGTGGACAATGCAGAGGGTTTTTAATTTAATCCTTGCATCCACTGCGAGCCAATGAAGGAATTTCAGAACTAGAGAGCTACAATCCCAGGGCTTCAGGTCGGGGACAAGTCTTGCAGTCCTGTTCTGGATTAGTTGTAAAGGACGAAGAGTGGAGGCAGGTAGATTTAGAAAGAGACTGTTACAATAGTCCAACCTGGAGAGAACCAGAGCTTGCGAGATAGTGAGCTTCTAGAGGACGGAGAGGAAAGGCAGAGTACCTCTAAGGAGGTGCAGTAAGACGTTTGATTTTTTGGAGACGTCAGAGATGTGTGCAGAGAAGAAAAGTGTGGAGTCAAAGATGACTACCGGGTTCTTAGCCTCACAGGTAGGGGTAGGAGGAGGACCAAGGGAGGTTGGCCAGAGAGTGAGGGGAAAGGAAGGGGAAGGTGTCCCAATAAGGAGGATATCGGTTTTGTTGGCTTTTAGACAAGGATTGTTGGCAGCACACCACTTTTGAATGGCAGTTAGGCAATCGGAGATGAGGGAAGGCAAGGAGGTGGCTGAAGGAAGCTTGAAATGAGTTGGGTGTCATCAGCAAAGCACTGGAAGTTTGAGCAGAAAATGGAAATGCAGTAGGCAAGGGTCGTCAGGTATTGATTGGAAAGCCAGGGTGAAAGGTTAGACCCCTGGGGAACACCACAGGTAGAGAGGGAGATAGCGAATAGGAAGGACCCAAGTGTTACCTGAGAGGGTCGATCAGAAAGGAAAGCGGTCAGCCAGGCCAGAGCCTGAACGGTGATACACAGGTTGTCACGGAGACGATTGAGCAGGATAGTATGGTTGACCGTGTCGAAAGCAGAGGAGAAATCGAGAAGGATGAGGACAGAGGGAATGTTAGAGTCAAGGTTAGAGAGCAGGTCTTCACGGATGTTCAGGAGAGCAGTTTCCATGCTTCTGGCAGCTCTGAAGCCAGACTGATGATCATGGAGGGAGCCAACAGAGTCAGAAAGAATGATGAAGATAGTGATGTGCTTACACTCCCTTAAATGTCCCATAACAAAGAGCAGGCTACAAGGTCAACTACAGACAGGAAACGTTGATGGATTAATTGGGAGAGTGGAAGTAATTTTACGTAACTCAAGCACCTAGGTTTTGTTTCGTGTACATGCTGCTAAGAAGCCAAAAGTCCAAGGTAGGATGAGAATGCCAACCAATCAGAGGGTCTTTGGGACAACCTGGTCTACAATGTTGCATAGACCAATCTGCTGCCATTTTCTCTGCTATAGTCAATATTGGACGTATTTAGAGGTAGGTTGAGGCGTGCCTTACAGATAAGAAGCAGCCAATGATGTACTTACCCCTGTGCATACCATAGGTACACATGTTCCCCTAACCAATCCCTCCCTTCAACAGGTTTTACGGTTTGCCACGTATGATGATGTCATAGATGACGCATATTGGGGTATAAAGCCTCTGTATAATCAAGTTTGTATGTGAGTGTGCCCTGCTTTATTTGACTGAGAATAAAGTAGTATGTTGCCATATTCTTTGAGTCTGTCCAGTTATTTGGCCTCAGATCTTTATTAGTAATCTCATCTAGCGCAAGAGATGCTTCAAGGTGCTAGAGCACATTTTGGTATCGGTGAAGATGGTTCAGGTCTAATCGACCTTGGCCCAGATCCAGACCCCCAGATGTTCAACGCACATAAAAAAACATTTGTAAGAAGATACAGTTGACAGGTCCCCCTTTGATGAAATTCCTGTCCGGTCCCTGCTGGTGCCCCATGGACAGAAGGCGTATCGGTCGGCTGGGGAAGAGCTGATGCCGAGGGACTAAAGCTGAGCCACGGGTGTAAGTAGAACATTGATAGTGGCACAAATAGGGGGAAGGACTGTGTTGTAAATGATATGTATAAAAGTAACAGGATTTTTCGGGATTATAAAGAAGAACAATAGAAACCTTGATTCCTGGTTCCAAGAGCAAGGGTATGCACTAAAAAGACTCCAAATAGGGGTGCTAAGGATTCCTGAGGCAAGGCCAAAGAAGAGTGTGTATCAAAATCCAAGATGTAGTAAAACATTAGATGAGATACATTTCTAAAGGTAGAAAAGGAAGGCGTAAGCAGGGAAAATAATTAAAGTGGACATGTGAAACACTTGTGTACGAGCGCCATATAAATAAAATATATCATATCATGTGCATGGGGTTATAATATGTCAGTATAAAACATTTGTTTTGTATAGATTATAGATATAATAGATTATTGACCAAGAGATTGACGGCAATCAGGAGGATAAGAATTTAAGGAATCTAATAAATAAAGAGATTGTTAAAATCTCAATGATAAAACAACGAGATACTAAACACTGATAAAGAGTGTAAATGAAGGAACAAAAAGAAAAGCGGTTAAAATATTTTGATTTTTGTATAATAAGCGGCGATTGATGTGATGGTGCCTGCTCAAATTGTTCAGTGTGGTATATTTGATAAAATAAAGAAAAGGATAAAAGGTCGGCTAAGTATAGACAGTCGAGATCGATTTGTCATCATGGGGGACACTCCTCTTCTACACTTATTCTGGACATTGCCAAGATACACAGCTAAAATAAGGAAGTATCATTCGGAGTGGGTTCAAGGCACGACCAATAAGACACTAATGCCTTGGCCTCAAGAGGGTTTGTTGTCAAAAACAGTTTTGCGACACATGACAATGTATTTGCATGCTACATATAAGGGAAAGAAGTTACAGAAAAGGTTGATGTTTTAGAGAGATGTATCAGAGTGAGAAAGAAGATCCAGCAGAGAATGAGTGAATGCTTAGTCTGCATAAGGGGAGGATGTAACACCTTCGACTCACCTTTCCCCTTCTAAAAATAAGAGTGTTGCTAGAGGAGAAGTGCATAATGATGTCAGATGAAGAAGGGGAAGAAAATGAGAGAGCACAAAGGGAAAGCGCATGCACATTTTCAAAAGAATCGAGTGTAGAGAAAGGGGTAAAATGGTCAGATTTAGATGACCTTAAAGAGAGAACACCAGAACCGGCACTTTACACTGAGCAACCAAAGGCAAGATCGCGCAGTGCAGGGGATGTATCCCCACCTTATTTAAGATGTAAGTAGATTAAAGGCACTACCAGGATGGAGACAAACAAAAAATAAGAAGTGTAGACAGGTATGATTATGGACCAGGATTTTCACAATTTCCATTATTAGAGAAAGGGGGAGGACGACCACAATATATTCTGTGGCCACAAATGGATAGAGACAATTTAAAATGTAAATTACTGAGTTTAACTTCTGGTGCAGGAAAATGGATTAATGAGCTAGAGAGAATGACATCCGGCATCACGTTAGCCATAGGTGATGTAAAAGGCCTACTGGCAGCTATTCTAGGGGAAAGAGCTGACAGCATTTGGAAGTGAGCAAGATATGCAGGTGTGACTGCACAAAATATGACACATGATGGAGCGCCATTTAATAATTGCAGAACAGATGTATGGCGGGCGCTCAGAGTACAATATCCTGATACATCAGATATGGGTGTGATTATAACTAGGAAAATGGGGGAGGATGAAGATCCTGTTGTCTTTATTCAAGATATTCAAGAGAGATGGTTCCTAGAAACGACAGAACCATGGGAAAATATGGTATGCTTTTTTTACCACATTTTGTATCATGGACTATCTGAGCCAGTGCAACAGCAAATGAAGAAACAGGTGGGAATGGAGGCAAAACTATGGGCAGAAATACAATTGGCGATTGTGCATCACTGCTGATTGTTGCAGGAGAAGAATAAGAAGAAAACTGAAAGCAGGAAACAGGAAGAGGCGAAGTTAGTTCAGAAAAAGTTATCAATACTAGCCACAGAGGGAGCCATGTTGACAAGTAATGAAGGTGTGGTAATACAGGAGATGCGACCAGTGGAGCAAAATAAGGTATTGTATCCCACAGATCAGGGTGGGTAACATTTTTGAAGGAAGAGGGACTGGACTTAGAAGAGGATAAGGTCGATTTCAGAACTCTCAGGGAGGAGGATTTTATGGTGGACAACTGCAACAATGTTGGAATTGCGGGAGAATAGGACACATAGCCAGAACATGTAGAAGCAGGGGAGGCATGCAGCAAAATTGGCAAACTCCAAGAGGGGGAGATGGGCTATGTTCTGCAATATAATTACAGAATCACAGGAGTATTATTCCCAAGACAACACGCAGGCTCAGACATATGCAACACAATCACAGCAGATGCAGCGAGCGCCATCGCACATGCAATCACCACAAGTACAAGCTCAGCAAGCACCCATCCAAACACAATAGGTACGAACTCAGCAAGCACAGACACAACAGGCTATGATACCACAATGGAATATGAATACAGGAGTTCAGCAAGCACCTACACCTAAATTGGGGAGTGTGACCATGATAAGAGGAAATCCTCTCACAGGTACAGAGATGAATTTATATGCACAATAGGACAGCTCAAAGATGTGTTCAGTCTTATCTGTGACACCATACCCCCAAGAGGAACCAAGGGTCAAGGTGTTGATAAGAGGCCAGACATTTTAATTTCTTGTAGACACTGGAGCAACTCGTTGCTTTATCCGTGAGGGAAAATATCCAATGTCAGGGATTTTCTGGGGTGATGAGTTTAGTTCCTTTTACAGACAAATTACCAATCTCTATAGGAGAACACTATATGTTCATGCCATTATTATAATCTAGGCAGATGCCGGTTAACATGTTAGGGCGTGACTTGATGACAAAACTTAACATGATGATATCTTTTAATGATGAAGGAATAGTGTGTTCCACCCCAGGGATACATTATATGAACATAAGAGTTTATATTATCCTTTCCAGGCCAGACGGCACTACGAGGAGTTCCCTTAGATTCAAAGGTATTTTTGTATGGAGTGACTGTCTTATTATCATGGTTACCCAGGTTGATAGGTAAACTATTAAGAATACCAGATGAGTTTTTGTTTAGACTAGAAATACCCATGGATGATGAAGAAGGGCAGATTATCCCCTTGCAGTTAGAAGTGGCAGTGCTCAGAGAGGAAAGGGTTGTTCTTCATGGGACAGATGATGAGGGAAGAGGATGGAGAACAGTGATAGCCCTCAGTGAAGGTTACAGGTTGACAGATGAGGAGCTGTTTAAGGATGAGTGCTCAGGTGATGAATTGGTATTTTTCACGAGTCTCACTTATTGGATTGAAGTGGAAAATGGAGAAATACAGCAGAGAATGGCGCTGGTAAAAAAGAAACATAATTCTTTCAGGAAGATTTACAGAAAGTGCCAAATACTTTATAGACCACAAGTCCATATGATCTGGGTCTGTTGAAAGGAGTAGGCGCAGTTCAAATCAAGCTTAAACCAGGAGCCCTTTTGCCATGAGAAAAACAATACCCGATGTCTATAGAAGCGCATGAAGGTATATTTGAGACCCTTTCTGCTTTAAGGAAGTAAGGAATATTGGTGCCATCCGATTCTTCATGTAAAACGGCTGTGTACCCGGTGAAAGAATTGGAGGTGGGGTTGTGGAGATTCATACAGAACCTTCTCCCCTAAACAATATAGTCGAAGCTGAGTTTCCTTTAGTTCCAAATTTTGCGACAATGTTCTGCAACATCCCATCTAAGGCCAAATATTTCACAGCTATAGATTTAAATAATGTGTTCTTTTCAATTCCCGTTCATGGAGACTCACAAGATTTGACTGCCTTTTCATATAGAAAAATCCACCTGAAACATACTCGTTTGTCCCAGCAGTGCTGTGAGTCCCCTTCAATCTTTCATAGAGTCCTCCAGATGGGCCTAGGGAAAGTTCAGCTCGAAAGAACAATAATACAATACATGGATGACATTTTAGTGTGCAGTAAGACAGAAGAAAGATGCACAGAAGAATCAGTTAAGCTTATGAATATACTCTCAGAGAAAGGGTATGAGGTGGATAAAGAAAAGTTACAATACTGTTAGGAAGAGGTCTTGTATATAGGACAGTTGATTTCTCATGAAGGAAAGAAAATGACACGTGAGAGAGCAGAAGCAATTATGCAGACTTCAGAACCTAAAACAGTGAGAGAGATGCAACCATTTATAGACCTATGTAACTATTGTAGGGCTTGAGTTTTCAATTATATTACATATATTCGATTTACTATCATTTTACCAAAAATGTTTTACCAATGATATTTATTTACCGTGAAAATAAAAAACACCTGATTATTCTTTTTAAATGGGGATCCACCAATCTCCCTGTTTCCCTGTGTTTTGAACTCCAATCCCTAACCCCCTCTCCACCCTTTCTAATCACTTACCCCCATATATATTTAAAATGAGGTAGTTTTGCAGTAAAAAATACCATTGGTGAAAACATTCTGGTAAATTGACTAGATACCCATATAATCAACCTTTTTTTAAAGGACTTAAAGAAGCACAGGTGGGCAAGAGTAAAGTAACATGCACAGGTGGGATGACTGATGGATTTGAGGAATTAAAAAAGACAATCAGTACAGCCCCTGTGTTAGGAATTCTACTTTATCTTGTAGAATTTGACTTATACTCTCATTCAAATGGAGAAGTCATGAAAGCAGTCCTCACACAGAAAACAATATTAGGACATGGACATAAACCATTGGCTTACTATAGTGGGATTTTAGATATAGTTATGAAAGGGCTTAACCCTTGTGAGCAATCTTTTGCTGCTGCTGCATTCATGATTGTAAAGGTTTGAGTATAACAATGGGGTGTTCAGTAACATTTTTTTGGCGAGCACGCATTATTTGCGGTTTTAGAGAAGCCCAAAAGTATATTAAACACACAAAGAGCATCAGGATACGAGGTAACTATTTCTAACCCTGCAATTAAAATTGTTAGATGCAGGACAGTGAACCCAACAATGTTCATAGCAGAACCAGTAGGGGAGGATGATTATGTACATGATTGCACAATGTATACTGAACACTAGAGCTAGAGAAAATGCTTTTGGGATATTAGAAGTTGTCTTTATTGACGGTTCTTTGAAAATGGGCCAAACAACTGGTGAAAGGCATACTGGATCAGCGGTAGTTAAACTGAACCGAAAGAGAGGGTTCGAGGTAGTGGCAAGTGCGAGATTACCTTTGCATTACCCAGCACAGGCTGCAGAATTAGTGGTGCTTATCGCCGCGCTTCAGAGATTCAATCAACGATGAGGAAGTGACAGTGTACTCTGACCCCGCCTATGTGACATCAACTGTACATGCAGTTTTGTCACGATGGAAAAGGAGGGGTTTCCTCCACACAGATGCCACTCCAGTGCAACCTGTGGCCCTATTGGATAAGCTTATTGAAGCGTTATTGGATAAGCTTATTGAAGCGTTAGAACTCCCATTAACATTCGCAGTCCTAAAATGCACAGTGCATTCTCAAAGGGAAGATGTAATTTCTTGTGGAAACAAAGCTGCAGATTTAAAAGCCAAAAAGGCAGCCTATTTTCCAACCATTTCTAATTTTGAAATAGAAGGTGTTTAACAGATGACAGGACGATGCTTGTTGGTAAAGGAGGGTTTTAACATGCTGTCTATTGTCCAGTTAATTGAGATACAAGGTGGAGCAACACAAGAAGAGCAGGATTGATGGAGAAAATGGCGGTGTTCCTTATCCCCCGCAGAGGCAATTTGGAGGCAGGATAGCACTGGAAAGCCAGTCATGCCTCCAAATATTATGGAGGGTAGCGCTGGAGAAGCTTCACTACCCCGCACATATGACTTGAGAGAGTCTTGCTGCTACAATTGCAGAAGATTGGTTTTCATCAAATTTGTTAGAGCAGGCAGCACAGTTTATTGCAGAAATGTACTGCAGGGCACACTTTGCAAACAGTGAGAGGAGCAATCCCTAGACCAAATGGCCTATTCAGCACCTACACATAGATTATGTCAATATGCTGCAGACATGTAATGGCTACCGATATATGCTGGTTGTCCTTTTTGTAGATGAATTGAGGCAGGTCCATGCATGTATCCTGATGCCATATGTGCTGCCAAGTTCCTTGTGTGTGAGGTGTTTCCGAGATGGAGTGTATTGTGAGGTGTTGTGATCTGACAATGGACCACACTTTGCAAATGAATTGTTTGAATAACTAGTTCTTCTATTAGGCATTAAGCATATGTTTTCCTCTGCTTATCCCCCACAGGTGAATGGCGTCTGTGAGAGATTAAATGGATTGTTAAAAGAGAGGATTTTAAAAACAAAACTTTAAAGAAACGACGGCTACATTGCATACCCCTTGCCTTATATGCCCTAAGAAATCATCCTGGCTTAGAACCCCATTTAACTCCTCACAATTTGGTGACTGGACGCTGAATGAGAGCCCCCTTGCTCCTCCAACTAGGTCAAAAAAAGGATGCCCATAGTGTAGCAAAGGTACTAGGTGACGGGATGCATGATTAGCTAACAACAATGACTGCAAGTGTTGCTTTCATGTCTCAACAGGTCAAGCACCAAAGGGAGGGGTCAAAGAGCAGTGACAAAGACAGTCAACCCATTGATTCAGAAGAGTATTAAAGTAGCCCAGTCTATATCCAGGGGACCATGTGCTGGTACAAAAGGTTGTATGCACTTGGAGTATGCCCAACTTTGAAGGGCCGTATGAGGTAGAAGAAGTCACCCCCACAACTCACAAATTGAAAGGAAGGCAAGCCTGGCGGCAGTTGCACAACATCAAACCATATAAAGGATAAACCCCAACCCCTCATACAGCTACCAACGGTGAAGCAAGAGAAGAAGATCTGTGCATGCAGTCTCATTCATTTGATGGCCAAAAGCAAAGATAAGGAAAATGAACAGCACAGAAACACTTTGAATTGAGGACCAACATCGTTCAAAATTGATGAGGAATAAATAGACTTGCAGTTATCCTGGAACTTTTTTAGATAGGTCAAAAAACAATGTTTTAAAATACCAGAGGCGAAAGAAAAGAAGCACACTTAATTTCTTATGTTACCCATTATAATAACAATACACACATTCTTGTATGCTGCTTTTACATATATAGTAATCTTGCATTGAAAATTTGGAAAGTTCTCATTTTCACCATTGATAACTTTCTATAGACAAAAAGTTGTTCCAATCTTGACATATAGAGGCGAGACAATGATCAATATCGAAAATTCCACCTAGCAAAAAATAGAGGGCGTATTTTGGAGGAAAGTGCTTGACTGCCAAATTCGTTTCCGATGCCTCAATTAAGATTTGAGCTCACTCTCCAGTCTATCGCTTCAGTAATAGCATGGAAACAACTGGATTTGCTTCGAAAGATCACTAGTGAAACAAATGTCCCAGCACTTCAGATCTTTCAAGGAAAGCACAATGGAAATAATGACCACTCTTTAATGGTATGGAAATGATATGTGGATAACAAGAGAACAACAGCTGACATAACAATGGATATGCTGCTAAATAGACCACAGAAAGCCAAAAAGAAAATCACTGAGAATGATTGGATACAGACAATTGCCTTAAAAACAACTCATCAATTAGATTTACCATGCAAACTTGATATCAGAGCATTAAATATGCTGACATCATACTTAAAGATCTTCCCATCAAACGGCGTAAGGGACACTTTCATGAGACTTCGAATGAACATTCTACCAATGCGAGAATTCATGGCAGCAAGGAGAATGATCCAAAAAGATCAAAGAGGCTGCCGATTTTCTAACAACAAAGAAATAATTGAAACTCTGCAACACATTATAATGACTTGTCCGGCATTGGCCGAGGAGTGAAACCTATGCAGAGGATGGTTTTACAAAAATAGAACCCAATTGACTCCAGAGGAAAGATGGGATGAGATTTTGATGAGGAACGAAAAAAGAAGGATTTATAGAATTGCACTATTCTCGAAGAAGATCACAGAAAATGATAAACCACAATGATAAAGCAGGAGGACCTACCATGGAAATTATACAGAAAAAGTGACACAAAGAACGAGAAAGACTGGAATTGTTTGGAATATAATTGAAAGAGCAAAAGTTTATGTGTATGTAAAATGAAAGGTTTGGCGCACAAACCATAACATTTTTAGAAGAAAAACTGAATATATATATATATACATATATATATATATTCAATGAAAAAACTTTGTTAAAGGGACGTTATGGTAAAGTTTCACTAATAAAAACCTATGAAATTCAGTAAAAAAACATTGTTAAAAGGACATTATGGTTACAAGTAAAAATCGAAAAACCCCTGATATTCGACAGTTATGGTAAGCTAAGCAACCATAACTCGTGCCACCACCGTGCACTGCTAAGACTAACACCCAGGACATCCAAAGTATTAGTGCAACTTTACAATAACGTCCCTTTAACAAAGTTTTTTCATTGAATTTCATAGGTTTTTATTAGTGCAACTTAACCATAACGTCCCTTTAACAACGTTTTTTTAATTGAATTTCATAGGTTTTTATTAGTCCAACTTAACCATAACGTCCCTTTAACAACATTTTTTCAGTGAATTTCATGGGTTTTTACCAGTGCATGGTATTTTCCTACAACTTACTAATATCATACTTACCAAATATAACAGTATTTGTGTCCAATTTACAAAGTGTCACATTAAAACTCTGCGATTTCCCACCTTCTAGAATCATTGTTAACACTTCTATACACGTTTTGCAACTATTTCAACTAGTTTTGCATCCGTAGATATCTACGAACATCTGACTTCATTGCGGACCTTCCGGACAGTGCCACATGACCATACGTTGGCGCGCGGCATGATGACGTGTCCGAGAACCCGTCTGCACTTCACGATAAGATCCATCCTTCGCGGACAGTTCGTAACTGCATTTTCTACTGATCTTGGAACTTTCAACTTCTAAATTTCCCTTGCACACCTCCGACACCTTTTCGTACTCATTATCCATTACCAATCTAGTACACAGTACATACTTGGAAGAATTTTATCAAAACTGTTATTTATCTTAAAAATTGCATCAGTTATTGCCATCCCTCATCCCCAAGAGCCACCACCACCACCAGCTGGAGGACCTTCACAACAAAAAAAGCACAGTACTTTCAACGACAATGAAGAGGACCAAGAAGATGAGGTAGAGGAAGTGCCTACTTCTAGGCCCAAGATCGAATCATGGGTGTACCAGTTCTTTGCTACTGTCGGGAGTGTACCAAAGGCTAAAGCTACCAAAGTGAAATGCACTGAGTGCAATTTTGTACTCAGTCGCAGACTACCTGGACAGTACTCCTACAGGATCACCTCCATGCGCCGCCACACCAAATTCAATGACCGCAATGCTCTCAGAAAGGTTAGTCCTTTCTCAGCAAGTAGTAGTCTTCCTCCAACTCATCTTCCTCAACAAATACTGTAACCACACAGTCTGATGTTTGTGGGCATTGGTGCGTTATAAATAAATAAATAAGGAGGGCTACGGACCATTATCGTCCACTGCAGCCCCTGAAATGGGGGATAAAGGCCATTAGCACCCCTGGTTCCCAAAGCGGGAACCCAGGGTGCTAAACCATAGATTTTTCTTCCTATAGCGGGACGCCTGCGGCATCCCATTGTAAGAAGGAAGGATTATTCTTCCGACAGCGGGACGTCTGTGGCGTCCCGCTGTAGGAACGACAATCCTTTTCCAAGACAGCCACTCTTCCCACACAGCCCCTCTTCCCTTGCCATGGCAGCCCGCAAAACCCTATGAAGATATTACCACAATCACTTTTTTCCCCTTTCAAACCTATCCTACCTTCAAATATCTTTACCACATAGCCGGTCCCAGGTAGACATAGCCACTTTAACACCATTTCTCGTCCCTAGCGGTCATGGCCAGTAGCCAGATTGTCCGTGCAATAACCTTATGCCATGACCCAGACAATCTGGCTACTGCCCACGGCCACAGGCTATACCTCAGTCACCAAAGGTATATGACTATTTTTTGTACCTACATTATTACACTTGTCAAAAAATAAAACACGGGCACATTTGCAAAACCATGGTTTAATGTCCTTGTCAATGCTCCTCACGAGTTTGCTCGAAATCTGCCCATGTTTTTTTTTGTTAAAGTGTCAAAATGTATATACATACAATAGTCAAATAACTTAGCCCACACTCGACAAAATCCATTCAGTCTTTACACAAACATTGAAGGTTTGGTCTATAATCTTTCTCAAAACTTTTGTCCACATTCGTCAAATAGCAACTAAGTTATAAGCCATCAAAAAATGTTGAGACCCCCCTCTAATTTCGCCCCCTCTTGAGAAAATCCCACCAAAATTTAGAAAACCATTTATATCTAGATCCAAAATCATTTTGACAAATGTTGTGCAGATTCGTCAAATGACACCACATTTATATGCCTTTACAATATTTTGAGACCCCCCTCTAATTTTGCCCCTTCTTGACAGAATCCCCCAACAAAAAATTGCAAAACCATTCAGGATTAGTTCTAGAATAAAATTGCAAAATTACATGCAGTTTCATTGAGTGGCGCAAAAGTTATAAGCCATCCAAAAACTGCTTTTCCCCAAACCTGTAATGCAGAAATAGGTACAGATGTCTTAGGACATCTGAAGTGTCCGCAAACACCACCGGACTGTCCCAGGACATCCAGAGTGTTCGCGGACCTTCGGGGGTGAAACAACCCGTTTTTTGGCTTCTTATGGCCATATCAAATCGAATCCTCACCACCCTCACCTCCCCAGAGATTGTTTGTCGAGTTTGACAAGTGAAATGCTGCTTTTTAAAATTTTTTTAAAAAAGTTTTCACCGTGCTGTTCGCGGACCCCAAAAAAGTCAGTGAATCCAAGATGGCGGGCGTTTCAAGAAAACAGACGCATTTCACGTTTTGTCACCATCCAATCGGTGGACGCGTCCCGGTGTTCGCGGACTACACAAAAGTCCACTCATTTTCTGGCCAATCGGAGGCCAGTCCGCGGACAGCACAGCCAATCAGAGGCCAGTCAGTGGACCGAACCGGGAAGTGAGTCCGCGGAGCGGACATAGATGTCACAAATGTTTTTGCTTTACATTTTGGTCATTTAAAAAGAAACTACTGGACGTATTTACACCAAATTAAAAAAAAGCACGCTTTTGGGACCAAGCCGCCACTCCTGCCGCAAATTTGGTGTAAATCCATCCAGCGGTTTGGGCTGTAGGCGTGAGCAAAGTTTTTCCCATTATGTCTATGGAAAAAAAATAAATTTTGGGACACCCCCTATAACTTTGCCCCACCTGGACAAAACCTCACCAAACTTTGCAAAAAAAATTCAGAGTGGGCCATATACTTTTTTTGCAAAGTTTGGTGAGGATTCGTCCAGGGGGAGCGAAGTTATAAGCCGCCCAAAAAGTGTTCTTCCTCTTTCCTATGGAAACACTACCGTGGCCATATAGTTATGGTTAAGTTGGTGTTTCCATAGGAAGAAGGAAGAGCACTTTTTGGGCGGCTTATAACTTCGCTTAAAAGTGCTCTTCCTATGGAAACACCAACTTAACCATAACTACATGGCCACTGCCGTGGCCACGGTAGTGGCCATGTAGTTATGGTTAAGTTGGTGTTTTCATAGTAAGAGCACTTTTTGGGTGGCTTATAACTTAGCTCCCCCTGGACGAATCCTCACCAGACTTTGCAAAAAAAGTATATGGCTCACTCTGGATTTTCTTGCAAAGTTTGGTGAGGATTCGTCCAGGGAGGGCAAAGTTATAGGGGGGTTCCCAAAACTTTTTTTTTTCCCATAGACATAATGGGAAAAAACTTTGCGCACGGCCACAGGCCAAACCGCTGGACGGATTTACACCAAATTTGCGGCAGGAGCGGGGGCTTGGTCCCATAAGCGTGCTTTTGGTGTAAATCCGTCCAGTAGTTTTTTATAAAATGACCAAAACGTAAGGCAAAAAAATTAGTGATATCTGTGTTCGCTTCGCGGACGGACTTCCCTGTTCGTTCCGCGGACAGCACCCCGATTGGCCCATGGCCTTGCGTCATGTCCGCAGACATGCGACGTGTTCGCTGATTGGACTGTGAGGGGCATGGAGCGTGTCAGATTTTCTGTGGTACCCGCCATCTTGTATTCGCCGTCGACCGCGTACAGCGCGGTGAAACGTGGATACAAAATTGTATTTAGTGGCGTGTGTTGGTGTGTAAGAGTGTTTGGGGAGGGTGGGGGAGTATGAGATAGGTTCAATGTTTTGTTTTTTTATGTGCTAGATGTTTTTGTTGCATTCGATTTGTCCGCGGAGAACACGGCTGTTCTGACATTTTGTAAATAAACTAAATGGTGGGGTGTTTAGAGGACAGAGTATGTGTCATTTTTGTTCGCAAGGAAGGTAAAAATGAGCTATGAACACTCGCGGTGTACTTAATTGTTCGTAAATACACAAACTGGGGGTGTCCTCAGGACGCTGTCCGTATTGTAATCTGTCTAGTTGAATGTGTTCTAAGTACACTCGCGGTGTCCCGAAATGGTTGCAATTACACAAAATGGGGGTGTTCTGAGAACGTTGTTTGTATTGTTCGTTGTCAGGGTGAAAGTGTTTTAAGACCACTCCTTTTGTCCGCTAATAGTACAATTTCCTATGGGCGTCAACCGACTTTTTGTTCACTTAAGAAACGATAAATCCGGCTGGTGTGCACCGACATTATGTGATAATCCTATGACTGGCGCTATTGACCTGGCTGACTTGCTTTTGCGACACTAAATCATATCTCCCGCCCCTAAGCCTGATATTATCAAATCATTCATATTCCCCGCCTCTCTCCGTGACGTTACAGGGTGCGTCATCAAACGCGCCCAGTCCTCTGCAGTCCTAAGTGACTTTGCACAGAACCCGGAAGACAACACATATTATGTAACAACACAGCGCGCCACAATTCGGAATATGAAACAGTGATTTAAAAGCAAACAGCAAGATTGTACATTTTGTAAAGTACATTTATTTGACATCAAATGTTTAGAGAATATTCAGCAATTTGCATTTGTCTTTGTTGTCGATCCGCAAAAGTTTATGTTGAGGCACGCGATGTTCCTTTGTGGTACAGAGGGTGTTAGATCAGCTTACAACTCAGTGCGCCACAATTCGGAACATGAAACTATGGTTTAAAAGTAAACAGCAGGATTGTACATTTGGTAAAGTACATTTATTTCACATGAAATGTTTAGTGAATATTCAGAAATTTGCTATTGTCTCTGCTGTCGATCAGCAAAAGTTTATTTTGAGCCACGCGTTGTTCCTTTGCGGTAGATAGGCTGTTGGTTTATGATAAAAGCAGTAAATGGTCGCTCTGATAATCGGAAGGTTGCTCCAACAACGAGCCATTAGACCACCCTATTGGTTGGTATGTTGTTTGTAGCCGCAAGTACTGCGTAAGGGCATATTGGTCCTTGGCGATTGTCCCATAAAATGGTAAGGGTCATGAAGTTGCATATTTGGACCTGCACCTGGCAGTTGAAGACCCCATCCGCTGGAGTCTGTAAATCGTGACATAGGCAAAATGGGGCCACATACCTGTTTTAAAAAACATAAATTAGTCTCACCAGCCGATTTTCATTAAAAATCATCATTTTATCTATTAGGGCGTGAAACTATTTGCTATCGAAGATAGTGCAATGGATTATGTTAATAATAAAATAATAATATTTTCCCATTCATATAGCGCTAAGAACCGTGAGGTATCTAAGCGGTGCTTATTATTAACCACAGTGTGTGGTACTCATTTATCGACCACTGAAGTATGAAAGGCTGAGTTTGGCCTTGCCGGGATTCGAACCTGCGTTAGCAAGCTGTGCACGGATGTCAAAGCGAGCGTTGTACTCACTGTGCCACTTGACAGGCTACAGTGAAGTGGCACAGCGAGTAGAGCGCTTGACTGCCTATAGACCGGTTAAATTATTTCTATTAACCCACCCTGTGTCGTCTGCCTTTTTCAGAGCCCTCTAAACGACAGGGGATCAATTCGGCGGTGATAGTGCGCGGTAGAAAACATTATGCCACTTTCAACGAACAAGTTCAACTTGAGCGGTCTTTAATGCTACGCTATTGTAATTATATTTGGTATAAAATAATCTAAAGGGTTACTTACAATACAATTGCAATTTCCATTGTCTACGAGTAGTGCAGTCCCAAAATACGACTCTGCGTGTGCGAACGATCTTTTGCATAGTGATATAATATATAAAAGTGGTTTCGTTTCAGAAATTTCATCCTTATCTTCTCTTACGTTTTAGCAACACTCCTTCAAGAGAAGTCTTTCATCACAATCTCTGTCTGTCAAGGTCAAAACACAATACAACCTTATAGTCCGCTTCGTGAGCCTCTACGGGGCCCGAGAAAAAAATGGAAGCAGCTGACCTTCACTGTGAACGAGCATAAATTCTTACTTTGCAACATTCTGTGTAAAGCCATCTGTGAGAAGTTGGTTTTTGCACGCCATGTTTGTATATTGTTTGCGTGATATTAAAAAAAGTTTGTTGAAGGGACGTTATGGTTCTAAGTACAGCCGAAAGGCCCCCTGAAAATCGCAAGTTATGGTAAGCTATGAAAAATAACTCGCGCCACCACCATGCACTGCTAAGTCTAACACCCAGGACATCAAAGATGACATCGCAAATGTCATTGATGAAATCACTGATGACATCACATGTGTATGTACTTTTCATGGAATTTGTGTACTAGGGATTTTTATTATAATGTTGCGAAAAAAGTGTCAAGGATATTGCAATAAATATCATACCGTTATTAGTGCTTTGAACGATGCATTGATATAAATAGCATTGTATTATGGGATTCTATCTAATATACTGAGCTACTAATGGAGAAACATAGCATTGTGTGCAGAGTACAAGATGAAAGTATAATATTTGTAATGTTAATATGTTGAATAATGAAATGATAATTGTCCTGAAATGTTCGAAAATTCACAAAATGGGGGTGTTCTGAGGACGTTATTAGTATTGTGTGATTGCTTAGCTGTATGCAATGAGGGAATGGCACAGAGAGTAAAGTGGACGCCTGTAACGCTCACCTGACTCCCACGGAGGCGCTGGTCTAGTCTGGGTTGCTGTGGCCTCTTCGAGCGTGATGCGCAGAACTCGGAGCACCGACTGAACAGGACCCTCAAATCTTGCTTGTCTGGCCCGTAGGAATATCCTTCTGCAGATGAGAAAGGGGATTAACAGTCTGCAGAATAGTGTGCTTGCTCCCCCCTTCCCCCCTTCGTTCTTCTCTAACTTCCTCCGAAATCCCCGGTTGAAGCTCACCTTATGGTTTGAAAGGATGAACTCTCCATCCTGCTTCTGGTGCAGGGGCGCGTGTTTGTCCAGTTACTTCACTGGTTTTCAGAATGGCGCTGGCAAAATCCATTTGACTTTTCCAAGCGGAACGCCGTAAGTATGAAGATTACAAAAGTTCAAGTGTTGAGCCTCCTTTTCTGATGCCTTCCTAACCTGTGATCTGTCCTTTATTTCAGGTGCAGAATGAAGGCGATGCGTTGAGGGATTGAATTGCCGATGGTAAACTCAGGTTAGCGATGGGGGCGACCCCTCTTAAAGTCTTTATATTCCTCCAGTAATGTCTTTTGTCCTTTCCCCATAGGGGGCGGGGTGCGGTACCTGCCAACGAAGCGGCGCCAACCCGAAATGAGGAATGGTCCACCAACAGAAGACCGGTAAGTGTTATGGCGGAAAATTAGGCTTTCCTCATATGTTCCTTCTGCTCACCTTTTGTCTCTTCTTCTCTCCCCTAGGCGCAGAGATGTGGCGACCGGAGCAGACAGTCACGGTGGAGCCAGAAGAACTCCCGAGGACAGGTGAGTGAAGTGCGGTGCTGCAGCGAGCAACGCGGTGCTTTTAAATGAGAGTCTTTTCTCAGGAACGCTGGCGTGAAGGTTCCAGATGCAGGTAAGAAGTTTGATAAAATTCTTGGTTTTTACCTTTCTCTTCTCTTCTTTCCTTACAGGTGTTCCAGGATCGAGGCGGGCGTGGCTGGAGACCAGATGCAGGAGCAGACACGGTGAGCGTTCAGCTGCTTGGATGCAGAACAACGCGAAGCGTGAGCTACTGTCTGGGCGTGGCTTAAATAGCCCCCAAAGTAGTTCCAGGTAGGTATCCTTCCCTGGCCACGCCCGAGTGGCAAAATAGTCCCAATGAAAAAATAGTCCCTTTCAGGTCTCAGGGAGGCCTGAATCTTGCAGCATGGTCTGCATCAGGTAAGTGCACAAAACACCTTCCTTTATGAGCCTGGCGCCTATGGCGCCAGGACTGATGTCCAACATGAGCCTGGCGCCAACGGCGCCAGGTCAGAGTCCAAAGAGCCCCTATAAGGGGCCGCTGGGCTTTTACCCGGGGGCATGATGCCTGCTCCCAGGGGTGCTGGGCCTGGCCTGGTGCTCCGGGGGTAGGCATCATGACAACGCCGTCCGCGGACACCGCGGCTGTTCGTGGACAGGGCGTGCTACATCCGGGTTTTTCCAGGAAATCCAACACGGAAAGAAGACTGTACAGTTCAGCCAGTCAGATGTCGAGGTTGTGGATTTGTGTTGAAAGAGACTGTGTGTGGTGAAGATGGCAGAAGTAGAGAAAGTACGGGTGTTGGTGCTTGGAGATATGTTTGTGTATGGTTTACAACAGTAAGCTCAATGCAGGCATGTTGCAAAGAACTTTGATGTGAAAGGAGTGGAGGTGGTGTGGAGCACTGTGTCTGATTGCAATGTACAGGGAATTGTACAAGTTTGTGAGGATATGGCCACGATGAACAGTCCACATGTGGTAGTTTTGCACTATGCTGCTTACCATTTGGGCAACATCAGTGCCCCTACTTTGTTGGCTGATTTGGAACGCTTGGTTCAAGCCGTAATGAAGATCCTTCTAAATGCGAAAGTAATTTTTTCTGGATTACTACCTAGGGCAATATGGGACAATAGTTCAGTTTTTTGTTCTCAGCAAAACATTGCTAGGTGTGTCATCAACCGAGGCATGTGTGCCTTCATGCTTAGAGCTGGTATGTTCTTCTGTAATAATGAGAATATTGATGCCAGTAATGCTGTTAATTTTAAAGAAGATGGCATTTCTTTATCTTTTACGGGAAATGCTTTGGAGAAGGTTATGTGAAAATTTTAGGAGTAAAGTAAGAAAAAAAAACAAGAAAAAAAATACAAAATAACAGTTGTCTATCAAGCATCTGTAAAAAAAACAAAAAAAAATGGCTCTTTTCAGAGCCAACTTCAAAGGGGAAATGGGGCACACTATTTAAATTTACATTCACCACGCTCAGATTTTCGATATGTCCAAGGACATGGCGGTAGTCCGCGGACATGAAAATGACTATGAGGGGGTTAGTATGTTCTATGTTACATGTATATGAAGTCAGGGATATTATGGTTAAGTTGTGCTACTAAAAACCTATGAAATTCAGTGAAAAAACTTTGTTAAAGGGACGTTATGGTTAAGTTGCGCTACTAAAAACCTATGAAATTCAGTAAAAAAACGTTGTTAAAGGGACGTTATGGTTAAGTTGCGCTACTAAAAACCTATGAAATTCAGTAAAAAAGCTTTGTTAAAGGGACGTTATGGTTAAGTTGCGCTACTAAAAACCTATGAAATTCAGTGAAAAAACTTTGTTAAAGGGATGTTATGGTTCAAAGTAAAACTGAAAAACCCCTGAAATTCGGCAGTTATGGTAACATAAGCAACCATAACTCGCGCCACCGTGCACTGCTAACACTAACACCCAGGACATCAAAGATGACATCACAAATGTCATTGATGACATCACTGATGACATCACATGGCTGGCTCTCCCTTTTTATCCTTTACTGACATATCAAAGCCACATAGTTTTCTTCAGTAACAGTCAGGAAGTAAAAATTGAAAAGGTACTATATTTGTAGACTTAGGGTCAAGTCACATCATATGAAACATATACATAGCGGAAGACACAGGCTTGAAAGAGAGCAATCCTTTCTGTGCATGAAGATACTCATTAGGGTTATCAGCACTTTCTCATAGTTTTATTTTTATTACTCTACCTTCCCTGTACATGCTCATATTTGTATACATTATACTCACTCTCCTTTCCTTTGGGTGCAGTCACATCATGTGATACACATACATATGGTAAGTAGCAGCTTTGAAACAGAGCAATAGTTTCTCTGCATAAAGACAATCAGTTAGGTTATGAAATCTTTCTGCTACTACTTCTGCTTTTTTGTTTACTTCACTGTCCCTGTATATACTCATATTTGTATGTGTTGTTGTCTCTTTGTGTTTTGTCTGTAATAATTATGTATTAAGTGGGTTTTATTATCTACTTAATACATGTTTCACAGTACGCAAAACTCTAATAAGAAAGCAGTTATCATTTCAGTATTCAACATGGCAAGATTATGAATATGGCACCTTCATCATGTATGCTGCACACACTGCCTATGTTTCTGCATAAGTAGCTTAGTATACTGGATAGAACTTCATAATAGAATGCCATTTATATCAATGCATTGCTTAATGCACTAATTAGCTCATGATATTTATTCCAATGATCCTTGACAGTTTTTGGTCAGCATTATAAGAATCCCTTCTACAGAGTTTTTATGAAAAATAAATGCACATGTGATGTCATCAGTGATGTCATCAATGACATTTGTGATGTCATCTTTGATGTCCTGGGTGTTAGTGTTAGCAGTGCACGGTGGCACGAGTTATGGTTGCTTATGTTACCATAACTGCCGAATTTCAGGGGGTTTTCAGTTTTACTTGGAACCATAACGTCCCTTTAACAAAGTTTTTTTACTGAATTTCATAGGTCTTTAGTAGCGCAACTTAACCATAACGTCCCTTTAACAAAGTTTTTTCACTGAATATATATATACTAAAAACCTATGAAATTCAGTAAAAAAACTTTGTTAAAGGGACGTTATGGTTCCAAGTAAAACCGAAAAACCCTTGAAATTCGCCAGTTATGGTAAGCTAAGCAACCATAACTCGCGCCACCACCGTGCACTGCTAAGACTAACACCCAGGACATCAAAGATGACATCACAAATGTCATTGATGACATCACTGATGACATCACATGTGTATGTACTTCTCATGAAATATGTGTAGAAGGGATTCTTATTATGTTGCGAAAAAAGTGTCAAGAATCATTGCAAGAAATATACCCTAATAAGTCCATTGAATGATGCATTGATATAAATAGCATCCTATTAGGTGGTTCTATCTAGTATACTAAGCTACTCATACAGAAACATAACATTGTGTGTAGCGTACAAGATGAAGGTATGATATTCGTAATGTTAATATGTTGAATAATGAAATGATAATTGTTTTTTTAATAGATTTTTGTGTACTGTGAAATATGTAATAAGTAGCTAATAAAACCCATGTATTACATAATTGCATTACTATAGACAAAACACAAAGACACAAGAACACATACCAATATGGGTATATACAGGGAAAGTGAAGTTAGCAAAAAAGCACAAGTAGTAGCAGAAACAATTCATAACTTAACTGATTAGTTCCATGCAAATAAATGATTGCTCTGTTTCAAAGCTGCTATTTACCCTATGTATATGTATCACTTGATGTGATTGGACCCTAAGAAAAGTAGTGTGAGTACAATGTATACAAATATGACCATATACAGGGAAAGTACAGCCATAAAAAAAAAACAGAACTATCAGAAAGTGCTCATAAGTCTAGTGATTATCTTTATGCACAAAAAGGATTGCTGTCTTTCAAGCTTGTGTTTTCCCATATGTATATCTTTCATATGATTTGACTGTACTCTAAGGGAATTACTGTAAGAACCTACTAGAAGGATACGTCTACAAATAAAATAAAATTCTTAGTTTCTGACTGTTACTGAAGAAAACCATGTGGCCTAGATATGTCAGCAAAAGAAAAAATAGTGAGCCAGACATGTGATGTCATCAGTGATGTCATCAATGACATTTGTGATGTCATCTTTGATGTTCTGGGTGTTAGTCTTAGCAGTGCACAGTGGTGGCACGAGTTATGGTTGCTTAGCTTATCATAACTGGCGAATTTCAAGGGTTTTTCGGTTTTACTTGGAACCATAACGTCCCTTTAACAAAGTTTTTTCACTGAATTTCATAGGTTTTTAGTAGCGCAACTTAACCATAACGTCCCTTTAACAAAGTTTTTTTCACTGAATTTCATATATTTTTAGTAGCGCAACTTAACCATAACGTCCCTTTAACAAAGTTTTTTTCACTGAATTTCATAGTTTTTTAGTAGCACAACTTAACAATAATGACTTTGACTTTATATACATGTCATATGGAACTGACTAGATCTCTTCTTATGAACTTGATGTCCGCGAACTTATTTAATGTTCGCGGACATGTTCGGAGAACAGTACCACTACCTAAAAACTGTGGGGGGGGTGGTGGGGTATGTTTGCTTGTTATATCATAATATAGGAACATTTAACAAATTCAAAAAGCAGCACACAAACACATTATATATAGTAATACATAAGAAATGTAACCCATATATGGAACACACTAACCATTCATTTAAATACAATATGTTCTGAAATGGAATATACCACAAGAAGATAAATTGGCTTCCAACATAATTACCTCACAGACACAACAGAACTGAGAACAAGACCAGACCCACTGAATACATAGGACTTATCTTACAAATAGTAAGTGTACTTCATTTTACTCATATATTTATAAACTTTCTGTATTAGATTAAAAAATATATTATCTTTTTTTTTTTTCTCACAGAAATGTCTAGTACTCTGGAATGGCTAGAGGACAATTTCCCACATGAAGAAATGTCACAAGATAGTGAAACTAATGGTAAACACTTTATAATATAAACCATTTATTTATTATTTTTTTATATACATTTAACATATATATTATTTTTTTGTACAGAGCATACCAAAATAGAAAAAACTTCAGAAAACCCTGTTATGGATAACAGTCTTCACAATATAGAAGAAAAAATGGATGTATTGTTGGCTAATTTTAATAATTTAAAAACTTTTGTAGAAAATCATTTCAAACCAAAAACCTCGTACCATTGCCCCACATGTACTTGTCCCTCCTCACCATATCCCAGTCAATTATCCCCAAACCCTCTCCATAATCCAAAACGTTTTGATGAGATTTCCATCCCTTCTTCACCTAATACCAATCATGTTGAAACCCCAAATTCTCCTGTTTTTGTTTCTGTTTCTGCCTCACCTTCTCTGTCATAAATTATTAATATATGTTAAATAAAGTTTAATTTTTATATTGTATTGTGAATAGTTTCTGTTTTTTTTTTAAAACAATAAAAGTGTCCGCGGACAGTGCGAGTGTTCTGAAATGTTCGTACATAAACGAAAATGAAGGTGTCCTGAAGAACACCACACCTGTTCGTACTGTTCGCTAGCAAGTTGAAACTGTTCTAAGAACACACGTGGTGTCCTGAAATGTTCGTAAAGAAACAAAAATTAAAGTGTTCTAAAGAACACTAAATCTGTCCGTAATGTTCGCTATCAACTTAAAACTGTCCTAAGAACACAATTGGTGTCCTGAAATGTTCGTAAATAAACGAAAATGATGTGTCCTGAACAACAGTACAACTGTTCGTAGTGTTCGCTAGCAACATGAAACTGTACTAAGAACACACGAGGTGTCCTGAATTGTTCGTAAACAAACAAAAATTAAAGTGTCCTAAAGAACACTATACCTGTCCGGTACTGTTCGCTAGCAAGTTCAAACTGTTCTAAGAACGCTATTGGTGTCCTGAAATGTTCGTACGTAAACGAAAATGGAGGTGTCCTGAAGAACACTATACCTGTTCGTAGTGTTCCCTACCCAATTGAAACTGTTCTAAGAACACAATTGGTGTCCTGAAATGTTCGTACATAAACTAAATTACACGTGTCCTGAAGAACACTATATGTGTCCTTACTGTTCGCTACCAAGTTTAAACTGTTCTAAGAACACACGCGGTGTCCTGAAATGTTCGTTTCACGTGTGACGCACTTTTAATACTTCAGAACCCGAACAGTGTCCGCAGGACATCAATGCGCATGCGCTAACCAATCTCCGTGCACTTGGTGTCCTGCGGACAGGCGCTTCCTTCGCAGACTAGTTCGCGAACGGATCATATGACCGCGCCCACGCTCATCGTGTATCCTGAAATGCGGACACAGTTCGTGTCCCCGAACAATTTAAAAGTACATTTTCAGTTAATCCATAATATTTTTCAATAAAATCTCACCATGGCACAAGTCCCACATAGCAATCTTGAGTTTCTATATACCTTTTGAAACTTTCCGATCCTTTTTTTGTGTTCGATCTGTCCGCGGACAGTGCGCATGTCCGCGAACCGCGCACAAGCACCCCTATAAAAGACCACGCCCAAGAGCTTATTCCCATTGTGTTTCTGGCTATTCTTCAGAACACAGTGATTTTTGCTGCCACCTGCAGACTACACCATCATCGAGATGGCATCCTTGGCTGCTGAACTGCCACTTGGTGCTGCACCTGCTTCAGCACCACCCTCACCCCCTCCACCACCACCACCTCCCCAAGGGCCTGAAGAGGGGAACAGGAGTGAGGATGCGGAGGAGGAAGAAGAGGATGATGAGAATGAGGTAGAGGAAAACCCTACTACCCGCACTAGGCGTGAGTCTTGGGTGTGGCGGTTGTTCCTAAGGCTCGTGCGAACCGTGTTACCTGCAATGAGTGCAAAATGATACTCAGTCGCGGGAAGCACGGTAAGTACAGCTTTGGGATCACTACTATGAAGCGACACCTGAGGTCATTTCACTCTGGGGCTATTCGCAGGGCTGTACCTTGCGAAGAACGTAGCAGGTTGATTTCCTCTACTTCATCCTCTGTTTCTGATCCTGTCGCCACAAGGACCACCTCTGTGGGACAGCGTCTTCCTCAAGCTGCCTCACAGGCCATACAGAATGCTGATGACCCTTACCTTTCGAGGGTCACAGTTGTATGTATGTACTGTGACACAGTACTCTGCAGGGGGGAGCGACTTCGGAGTGCTTTTGAGACTATCGTCTCAGAGCACGAGAAGACCTGCTCACTACCCAAATAAAACCGACTCTACATCTTCCTCTCTCAGCTCACCCTTTCTTATCCCTGTGGTTGGTGTCCCCCCCTTTACCCTCCTTTACCCTCCTCTCCTAGTGTGTCGTGTCTGAAAAACAAAAAAAAATACAAAATTACAAAAATCAAAAAAGTAAATAAGGCTCTTTTCAGAGCCGCCTTTCCCAGTTAAAAAATAGAAGTGAAAATAAATGAAGCAGGGCTCTTTGTATTTTTTAGAAGTCCGCGGACAGTTCGCGAACATTAAGAGGGTAATTCATAGAATTCAGCGCACAAGTAGCGCACGCGGCTGGCGCACAGCGTGCGCGTGCGATAGTCTGCGCCAGCCGCGTGCGCCAAAACCGAATCCGGCGCACAGCGTATTCATGGATTTTAGGCACCCAAACCAGCCGTGGCGCAGAGTATCGCAGCGACCCTGCAGCAGCGCCAGTAACGCCCCCAAGAACGCCCTCGCGCAAGGAAAAGCCATCAAAATCGCTAAATCATCGCAAAGGGCTGCGCTAACCCTGGACCAGTTTACAGGGCTGCCAAACAAGGAACGCAAAGCGGGTAACGTGCATATCAGGGGTACGCGTGAAGTTATACACGCGATTAGCCAGGGTACGTGTATTACAGGGGTATGCGGGAAGTTTAACATGCGATTAGCCAGGGTACGTGTATTACAGGGGTACGCGGGAATTTCAACACGCGATTAGCCAGGGAACGTGTATTACAGGGGTACGCGTGAAGTAGAACACGCGATAGGCCAGGGAACGTGTATCACAGGGGTACGCGGGAATTATCACACGCGAACAGCCAGGGTGCGTGTATAACAGGGGTAGCGGGAAGTTCAACACGCGATTGGCCAGGGAACGTGTATTACAGGGGTACTCGTGAAGTAGAACACGCGATAGGCCAGGGAACGTGTATCACAGGGGTACGCGGGAATTATCACACGCGAACAGCCAGGGTGCGTGTGTTACAGGGGTAGCGGGAAGTTCAACACGCGATTGGCCAGGGAACGTGTATTACAGGGGTACGCGTGAAGTAGAACACGCGATTGGCCAGGGTACGTGTATCACAGGGGTGCGTGGGAATTATCACACGCGAATAGGCTGGGTGGGCCCTCACAGGTGTACCCTGTACACCCTCCACGGCCCCTGCAGGCAGCCCACAAAACAGGGGACTACCCTGCACACCTGATCATGTCCCCCTGCACCCCCATCCACCAGGGGCACCCTCCACCAGGCCCCCACCCATGTCTCCCACCACCCCCACCCCCCAGCAGTGCAGGGGCACCTGCCATCAGGCCCCCACCCATGTCTCCCACCACCCCCACCCCCCATCCACCAGGGGCACCCTCCACCAGGCCCCCACCCATGTCTCCCACCACCCCCACCCACCAGCACTGTGGGGCACGTGGCCAGCAGGCAGTCAGGCAGCAGCAGATGGCAGGTGGGAGCGTGCTCAGGGCTCTGGGGGACTGTAATTCGGCCTCCTGGCCAGGAGCGTGGTCTTTCGTGTTTGGACGCGTGGACAGCCTGATAGGGAGTGATTTAGCACGTGAAAACCCCACACTCAGCGAATCGCGCGAAAACCCGTCACCAGCATATGTGCGTCTATAGTTACCTGCACGTGCAGTGTCAAAGCGTGTGATTGGTGAAAATGGATCTACACGCAGGAGTGACAAAGCGTGTGATTGGTGAAAATTGATCTACACGCAGGAGTGACAAAGCGTGTGATTGGTGAAAAGTGAGCTACACGCAGGAGTGTCAAAGCGTGTGATTGGTGAAAAAGGATCCACACGCAGAAGTGACAAAGCGTGTGATTGGTGAACATGGGCCAAGCACGTACACGCCGTAAGTGACGCTGTACGTGTGGGCCTGTATATAAGGTAGTGTTGAACACCATTTCCTTGTACGTGCTTTTCGTGGAGAGCGAGTGGGTGAATTCTGTACTTCTTGTCGTTTCACACGCGATTTACTTCACGGCGTTTCCAGTTCGTACTCCCTGTTACCTCTGACAGCTTTTTCTCTTTTTCCTCTTGTACTGGTTTACCTGGGCCTGTTCCCTCAAACAGTGTCCCCTTCTACTGTTGTCCTGTCTCCTCAGACAGCGTACACATCTTCTTTTGGCGGGGGTGTTGCCAACCAAACGCGCTCATTTTTCACGCTCTTTTACCTGGCAGACGGTGAGTCACGCACGTATCTAACTTCTGTGCTTGCCCCGTGTGTAGCCTACCCCTTCAGAGGTCATTCTAGGCTGCGTGTGACACGCATACGTTCATTGTGTTACTGGATGCCACAGCGTAGTGCAGGGTTTTCCATCAGCACACGTGGTCTAGGAGGGGTATTGTGCACGTTCCTTAACTTTTCTGGGGTGCCTGTGCGTTGCGTGACCCGTCATCTTTCCCCAGGGGTGTCATATAGCCTTGCCACTGCACTAGGGTACGAATACCATCTGGTACCCAACCCCTTTGACACCCAATTGCCCAGGACAATTGTGCACACCGACTCCCATACGCACAATAACATCAGTGCCATGGTTGGGAGGCGTGCAAGCCGTAAGGGTGGCAAAGGTGGCCGAGCCACACGTGGTGGCCGTGGAGGATCCACTAGGGGACGTGGTTGTGACTTGCAGGGTGCCCCTGTCCCCCCCAGTCTGGAGGACCAGTCAGGGACACCCATGCCCCCCCCCCCCAGTTGAGGGTCATGTGGCTGATACCAACCCTGATCAGCCCTTGTTGGACCAGCCCATTGTGGCAGCAGACCTGTCCGAGGGTGATCCCATCGCTGACATCCAGGTCAGCAGGTCCACTGCACGTGCACCAGTGCACATTGGTGTCATCAGGGCACGCGCATCTATGCCAGATAGGTCATCTGCTGGCCCCCGTATCCAGGGTGTGGCTCCATCCACCCCACCTCTCATACACCCTGCCAAGACTGTGTCGGTCCTAGTTCATGCACCTCAGATCAGGCCTGACCCCATCCCACTACCCCCAATGCCTGCACCTACTCCCATGCTGAGTGTGCAATCCCACACACCCAGTACTGAGTCCACCACGGCTCCTGCCCCTAGTGTCCACAGCGGCGTAGGACACTCTGGATCCCCACCCCCTTCCAAGCGCAAGAGGAAGAGTGCACGTCCGGCACAGGCTGATGCCCCAGGCACGGCTGCACAGTCCGGCCCATCAAGGAAGCCAAGCTTCACAGACGCCGAACTGAATGCACTTGTTCAGTATGTGTCAGATCATGATAGGGAAATGGTCATCGTTGCAGGGTCCAAGACCACACATGCCAGACGCCAGGCACACTGGCAGACCATTGCTGACAGAATAAGTGCCCTTGGAGTAGTGAGGCGCACAGCTAGTGATTGCCAGAAGCGCTGGAATGACCTTAAGCGCAGGGCAAAGGATAAGCTGGCCTCAAGTCATGCCGCAACCTTGGTGACTGGAGGTGGGTCCCCAGCACAGGAAATAGAACTCACACCACACGAGTCCGTAGCTGGATCCTACGTCACCGAGGGACAACTCCAAGGTGTGGGAGATCTCCCTGATTACGAGGCATCATCCGGTGAGTGCACATGCATGTGTGTATTATCCATGTGCATGGTGTGTGTGTGAAGCATTCATGTTGGGTGCCTGTCAAGGGGGTGTGTGGCAGAGTTGATAGTGGCACCCATGTGCCTCATCCAGTATGTTCAGTGCAACACCATCTGCCCACAGCACTATCCCTACTGGCAACAGTGCACATATGGGCCGACACCATGGAAGTTGCCCTTGAATTGTCATTTTGTCACTACATTGTTGCTCATACTCCCCTGTCTATTCATCTGATGTCTTACATACCATTCCTATACTTTCCCCCAGCCATTCAAGTTTCATCTTCACATGCCTGACATGCAATGATACCACATGCTAATGCGTCCTCTGTATATAAATGCCAACCAACATGCTGTCATACTGTGGATGTTGCCTTGACATCCACCTCCTACCTGTGGGCTTTGGTACCGTCTGGTTTCGAGCCCCATTCCCTCACACTCCATGCTGCTCTTCATGGTCTATCTTCCATGACTTCTACAGTTCAGACCATCGTGCCCTACTCACGACACCTGCTTGCCAAAAGTCAAATGACGGCACCCTGCCCTCCAATGCGACCCACCCTATTGCTGACCAGTGCATCTGAGCCTACTCAAAGCTAACTCTCACTGACATCTGCTCATACATGCCTTTGCCTGTCCCATAGACCCTTCACATGGTCCCTGTCCTCTCTCCTTGCTCCTCTTCCACCATCAATGGTGGGACCCGTTGGGGTGTACTCCTGGCCTCCTTCCAATCCTCAGAGGCCACTATTGATGTGCATGGTAATGGGAGCGTCTCAGTCCAAGGCCCTTAGGCCAACCTCAATCTCCTTGAGAAATGCTACCCACATCTCATCAACTTCCTTACCTCTCCTGCTGTCCCCCCTCCTCTCTCCTCATCAATCCTGCACTGCCTCCCTGCACCCTCCCATGAACCTTCTCCGCCTCCCACTCCAACTCCTACACATGCTGCACCTCTGATCTCTAGCACTCCCCGTAAGTCCTACAAGGCTGTCAACCTCCTCCACAATTACACTCCTTTCACTGCGGCTGCATCAGGCATTCCTCCGATATCTGTCACTTACATGAGGTTATGCACCTTGACATCCTTGGTCTCATGGAAACATGTCTGACGGCCAGCTCTGTCTGCATCCTTCACACACTCCTACCTGATGTTCAGGAGACCCTCTCCTTGGCCCGCCACTACTGTGCAGGGGGGGTGTGCCCTTGGCTTCCCTGAGGGTATTCCTGCCACTGTCACTCCTACTTAGACCTACTCCACTCTGGAATGGCTTGTGTGACGTCTCTCTCCACCACACCTTGACATTCACAAACTGTGCGTACTGTGTCTGGGAAAACTGGTCAAATGTACTACTTCCTTTCTGAGTGTCCTCACCTCTCCTCCTCACTCATGTCCCCAGACACAGAAATCCTCTTCCTTGGTGCTGTACGCATCCACCTGCATGCTTGTTGACGCCCCCACGTGACCTTTCTGTGACCTCAGCAACTCCCTCTCACCCTCTAGACTCCCGTCTGTCCCTACTCATTCTGCAGGGCACACTCTTGATGCTCTGATCTCATCTGACTTTCCCCTCTCCGTCCATCTCTGCACTCCTCTCTCCTGGAGTGATCACATTCTCCTATCCTCCCAGCTCACCCTCACCACCCCACAGGCAAAGCCACCCTCACCACTGTCACACACCTTCTTGGTATTCCGACCCATGAAGTGTGTGTCAGTCGAGGCTCATGCTGCCAAAATCTCCCCCCCATCCAGCTCCCCCTTAGGCTCACTCCCATCCTGACAGGGCCCACTCCATGCTCCACTCCATGTCAGGTACACTGGATGTCTTTGCCACGGTCATGACCACCTGTCTGAAGCCCCATGCCAATGCAGAGTCCTGGCATGACTCGGATCTTGTGAACCCAAACCACAGGTGCCGGGTGGCAGAGAGGGAATGTCCTGCATCATGGCCATCCTCTGGCAAACTGGCCTGCCACATGCTCCAAAGGCAATAGCGCCTCACCCTTTTCACCAAGATGAGATCCCCAATCCAAGGGCACATATCTGCGGCATGTGACAACTCTGCAGGACACATAGAAATCTGCAAGGACCTTGCCGAGCCAGATGCAGTGTGTACCTCCCCTGTCCCCTCCGAGCCCACAGCACTGCATGATTGTCTCTGTACCCCTATAGGCCACCCCCCCACCACTTGTCTGCGCCTAACACCATCTGCCCTTGACGTCAAGTCCTACTTACCTTGTACAGCACTTCCAGCCGCCACTTCCCCTTGCACTTCATTGTGCCACCCACCCCTGCACTTGCGTGACATGAATGAGACCAGCACCAGTAGGATTGTTGACTGGCATCCCCTTCTGCCCCACCACCCCTCAGTGCTCCGCTGTACCTTCATACATTTCTGGACCGGTGCTTCACGAATGCAATATGAATCCTTTACAGGTGATGGGGAGGTGGAATCACATTGTTTACTGCATTTTGTTGATGTAGACAAGGCACTGTGCATCGTGGCCAATTTGGACTAGCAGATCCATGTACAACATGTTTACTTATTGATGTGACGATGCAATGTCAGGACCAGAGTGGTTGAAATCCAAAAAAGTAGCCCTCCTCTCCCTCTTCACTTGGTGGCTATGTCACATGCCATGTGTGTGATGGCATGTGCCTTTGACATGGCAATCACCGGCCAATGTGTGATGGCAGTGCTAGGCAGCATGGTGAGCAGGCGTTGCTCTCCAATCTGTACATTGTATGCCCTGAGCCTCCCCTACAGACCCAGTGATGGTGAATGCATAGGAGGTCTCCCAGTCATGTGGGACATGTGTCGTAGAACTACTGCCTCTGTTGTTCATCAGCCCTTGTTGCATGCCATGGTGCTAATGCCTGTTTCCATTTTTCTCTTTCATGTCTTTGCAGGGGACGAAGCACTTGTTGATGCTGGGGATGTGGTGGTTGAGCCGTCCCAGGAGGGCAACCCGGGCCGACCTACCACAAGTGAGGGACGTGGTGTGTTTGTGGGTGAAAACCCACAAGTGCTGCAGGTCGTGCTGTCGAGGGGTGTCTCTGGGGGTTCCTCCCCCGAGCAGTATTCAGGTGTAGACTCGGAGGATGACACCTATGTGCAGTCGCAGGTGAGTGTTCTTGGGAGAGAATCTCCTCTGTCCGACCCACCTGCAGCCGGGCCATTGCCCTCAATGGGGATGTCAGTGTCGGCAGATCAGCCTCCGGTGGTTACGGATGCAGGGCCACACCACCCAATCTCTGATCCTGTTCCTGGGGCTGCAGATCAGAGAGGGAATGCAGTCCTGCAGCCTGAGGCCTTGCCGGCACAGCAAGGCGCAGTCCGCCTTGCCCCAGGCAGGTGTGGTGCCCGTCAACGTGGTGGCCGTATGCCACCTGGCAATACCGTTTGGGAGCAATCCATCTACGGTATGGCCACCCAACAGGCAGCATCATCCGAGATGATTGCACAGGCCATGGATAGGGTGGCCACTTCCATTGTCCCCCCAGAAAGGCTGATGGAGCGACTGGAGCAGGCTACAGAGTCCATCTGCCAGGCACACAGGGAGGATATGTTGGCGTCCAACATGGACAGGCGGGCGGCACTGGCGACTCTGCGGGAATCACTTTCCATGGAGTCCCAGCGCCACAGGGAAGGCCTGAGGGAAGAACTCCGTCACCTCAGGTCGACCCTGTTAGAGCTTGAGGCTTCATCCCATAGAAGGACAGAGGAGCAGCTGGAGCGTCTGACACGGACGCTCTCGGCCGAGATGCAGGCAACTCGTGCGGAGGTCAGGTCATCCCGGGAGTTACTGCATGGGGACCTCCGCATGATTATAACCCAGAACCAGAACTACCAGACCCGCCTGCTTGCAGCCATGGAGGAGCAAACTCGTGCTTTGCGTGGGCTGCCTCCCATTGTCACACCATCTTCTGAGGCAGCTCCCCCACCTCCAGAGTCAGCTGCAGGGTCTGGCCAGAGCCATAGCGACTCATCTCCCACAACAGAGTAGCCGTGTGGGCCACGAGCCTATGGGGTGTTTTAGTTTCCCATGATCCACACAGGTGGATTGTGGCGTGCATCCTGTCCTCGGACCTCATAGGTGGCCCCCCCCCCCCGCCGGCCCTTTCATGGCCATTTTTTCTCAATTTTCTTTTTTCTTTTCCAAGAGTGTTGCCTTGTGTGGGTACCTGGGCATACACTGTATTGTGGCTGGGCACATGCAGGCTTGTCCTGAGTTTGGTTTAGATGCTTGGGTAGCAGACATCCACACCCCTCCTGCTTCCCTTTCCATGGGCTTGCAAAGGGTGTGCCCAAGTGACAGCAAATTACACGGTGACATTGGACTCCCATGAGCTGTTGGCCAGTCCATAGTCAATACTGTGTAGACATTCATAGTGTACATTGTTGTTGCACCTAACTATGCATGATGGTTTGATATGTGCCTCTACTTACATATGTTGCTCATGTTTTGCAGGTATTTCACACAGTTCTTCACACGGGCATACTCTCTGGAGTCAGACTACATGTCGGTAGATGTGCACTGACACTTTTGCGTGGCACCATCACTGTACATCTGGACGGTGAGGACATACCAGCAGAATCAGGTAATGAGACTACCATTGATTACATGCATTGTGTCTTGTTTGGGTGGGCTTCAGGGTGGGTTGGTGTGTAATTTGATTGAAATTACTCTTACACAGGTGTGTAGCAGTGGCTCCAGCGCGGTTAGCTGTTCAAGTGCGGCTATGTTCCATTTGGGGCACTGCTATTTGTGACACCGGTGTCATGTTGTGATGGCCAGTTTGTTTGCTCTCACATACCATGACATGGTGTCCTCAGTGGCGGGACTGTGAAGGGGATGGGTGACATGGCAATGTTGTCATGTAGTGAATTGCCTGTGGCAATGCATATTTGATTGATGGAGTTGTGTCTTCTCGTTGTGATGCATTGCTGGTGTATGTGTAGGTAGGGGTGCACACATAGTGACACTTCCATGTTAACAATCTCAGGCTGATGTGTATCTGACAGTTTATTGTCGAGTAATTTAGTGACATTGTCAGGTAGTGTCATCATTGATTGTCAGATGGTATGTGCCAGAGCAGTGTGCACTAGCCAGCACTGTGATTCCTAGGTGAAGAAGTTGGCCACCAGTTGCGTACGGGCTGCCACCCCCCGTGCCCTTTCCCCTCCCATGCGCAGCGGGCGTGCATGTGGTTGTGGATGTGGGGGCACCACCATGTCCACGGGCAGGCCCCGGCGTGTTGCAACGTTGTGCAGGACACATGCTGCCACTATGATCCTGCACACTATTCGGGGAGCATATAACAGCTGCCCGCCAGAACGGTCAAGGGAGCGAAAGCGTAACTTCAGCACTCCGAATGTGCGCTCCACTATGCCCCGTGTTGCAATGTGGGCTGTGTTGTACCTTACCTCGGGTGGCGTGGTGGGGTTCCGGATTGGGGTCATCATGTGGGGGCTGATAGGGTAGGCACTGTCCCCTGCGGAGGTGGTGATGGGTATCATTAGTGGTGTTGTGTCATGACCCAGTATCTGACATGCATGCATGTGCAGTGGCATTCATGCTCACCAAGCAGCCATGTATCTCCATGCTGGCCAGCCTCCAGGTCCCGGCATAGTGTAGACATTCTGTAGATGAAGCTGTCGTGGGTGGACCCGGGATAGTTGGCATATACTGATGTGATTATTCCCTTGGCATTGCATACAACTTGCACGTTGATGGAATGCCAGTGCTTGCGGTTTCTATAGATGTGCTCTGTTGCCCTGGGTGGACGTAGAGCCACATGTGTGCAGTCAATTGCACCAAGCACTTTGGGGAATTGAGCCACACCATAGAATTCCTGGATGCACGTCCGCCTTTCTGCATGAGTCCTGGGGAGATATATGTGCCTGCGGACTGATGGCCGTGCAGTGATGATGTTCAAGACCTGGTGTAGGCAGCGTGACTGCGTGGCCTGTGACACACCACCCACTATGGCACTTGTCCGCTGAAAGGATCCAGTGGCCAAGAAGTGCAGTACATTCAGGACCTTCTGCAGGGGGCTGAGTGCTTGGGAGCACAGGGTGGGTGATGTGAGGTCATCCTCCCACTCACTGACCAGGTCCAGTATGATGTGTGCTGGAAACCTGTACCTCCCATACACCTGGTCATCAGGCATCCCGAATAGACTGGTTCTGGGTGTGAATATTCTGGCCCTGACTCTCCTCCTCCTCCTCCTTTGGTAGCCCACTGCCACTGCTGCTAGGAACGGTATGTTGATCCTGGCATCTGGCTTGTTTATTGATAAGTGCGCAAATTAATGCCTTGTGCGTGTTCTAGGCGAGCGTGTGACCCTCGCACCCCTGGAATCTAGTTCCCACTCCAATAGCGTGTGGAAATTCCCACGCAGCAGGCATACAGGTGCGCTGACGTACTTGCGTGTGTAAGTGC
Organism: Ambystoma mexicanum; assembly: GCF_040938575.1. Lineage (NCBI taxonomy): Eukaryota > Metazoa > Chordata > Amphibia > Caudata > Ambystomatidae > Ambystoma > Ambystoma mexicanum. The sequence goes on along the minus strand of NC_090935.1, from coordinate 804,204,555 downwards.
CCGCGCACCCCTGTAATACACGTACATAGGCCAATCGCGTGTACGCGCACTTTTGGCCAATTACACGCGATGTAATACACGTACATAGGCCAATCGCGTGTACGCGCACTTTTGGCCAATTACACGCGATGTAATACACGTACATTGGCCAATCGCGTGTACGCGCACTTTTGGCCAATTACACGCGATGACACTCTGACGTGCAGTATTTCCACGTGTGCTCCGTCATCACGTGCTGAGTGGGGAACGCCCGTGCGGATCACGTCAGACGCGCTTACGCGGTGAGGGACTCTGGTCCAATAGAATCGCGTATGCGTGCTGATGCACTTACGCGCTAAGGCCCTTTCCTCGGATTTCACGCTGACGTGCAGGAATTTCACGTGCCAAATCACTCCGTATCAAGCTGGCCACCCGAAAACACACGGAACACCACGCTCCTGCCCAGAAGGCCGAGTTACTGCCCCCCCAGTGCCCTGAGCAGCCTCCCACGTGCTATCTGCTGCTGCCTGCCTGCCTGCCTGCCTGCCTGCTGCCACCGTGCCCTGCCATTTGGTGCCTGCACATCAGCCATCTGCAGGGGTCCAGTTGCTGTGTCCACCCCTGCTGGAACTGAAGACTCCCAACTGGGATTACATCGCTCCACAGCCCAGCCCCAGGACCCAGTTGCCCACCCACACCTGCCTCTGGGGTTGCCATGTCGGGCACTTCGACATCTGGCACCAGTGGCAACCCCAGGCCAGAGGGGCAGAGGGGCACCAGCTTCACTGCCACCGAAGTTGGTGTCCTGGTGGAGCATGTCCTGGGGCAGTATGATGCCCTCTTTGGATCGTCCCGCGCCAGCAAGGAAGGACGGGAGAGGATCTGGGCCGACTGTGTGGTTGCCATCAACGCGGAGGGGGTGGCAACCCGCAACGTCCAGAAGATCAAGAAGCGCTGGGAGGACTTGAGGTCCAGGACCCTTGTGAAGGCCCGGCGCCTCGTGGAGGGGGGCCGGGGCCGCATGAGTTCCATCCAGAAGAGGGTCCTGGAACGCGTACGCCCAGCGCTCCACGCCCAGGTCCTTGAGAGGGAGACCCGTCTGGAGTTGAGCGGTAAGTGTGCAAGCATTACTGTGTGAGACAGGGCATGTTGCGGTGTGCTGGTTCTATGATACTTGCCTGTATGTGTGCCATGGGCCATGTATGCATGTATGTGTGCAGGGACATCATGGTAATGCATGTGCGACCAGTGATGTGTGACCCACATGGTTGTTGCATGTGTTGAAATGTGGCATGGGGAGCCCTATGCAGATTTAGGACATGAGAGCATGCCAGTCTCTGTACCTGGACATGGATGGGGGTGAAGGATGGGTGCTGATGCCAGGTACATATATGGTAGCCATGTCTGTGTGCCTGACCTGCGTGTCTGTGACTTGTGCATGCCATGGATGCATGACACATGTGTGTGACAATGCACAGATTCTGTGACGCACCCAACTAACCCTTGTTTCGCCTGTGTTCGTTGTGTTTGGGGCCAGATGGATGTGACTGAGGTGAAGTGTGTGCATGTGATATGCATGAGCCATGATGCATGTGAGTCACATATCATTGAATGTTTCAAGAGTCAATTGGACATGCATGGAAATGTGCATGGCATGCACCATGCCTGTTACTGTGTGTGTTTTGCCTGGACTGACCCATGTGTTGTGGAGGGACATGATGGAAGTGTACTTTGACAGGGGTGCTCATCTGCTATTGCTTCCTGTCTAGGGGACCATTTTACAGTAGCCTGATGCTTGTGTCCTTTGTCTCCCTCTACGCAGCGGCTAGTGAAGAAGAGGGCGGAGACGGCGCTGTGGAGCAAGGCGGCGGGGATGCCCCCACGGCTGCAGCGGAAGGGGTGGGTGAGCCCCCACAGGGGCCTGCTACGGCGGGAGACGGTGAGGAGCCATCCAGGTTGGTGGTTTGCACAGAGGAGGAGGAGGCCGACACTGGTGCACACATGGGGCCTGGTGGGAGCATCCCTGCTGGTGCAAGTGGTGCAGTCCAGGGCCAGGGGCAGGAGGCAGCACAGGTCACCGTGGAGGGGCCTGTGCATGTCGCTGTCCCTGACCCTGTGAGTGCACCACCATGCACCAGCAGGGATGCCCCGTCCCAGGCCCGTCCGCAGGTAGTGGGGATGTCCATGTCAACTGACTCCCCTCCACCTGCGGCCGTGGGAACCCCTGGCCGCGTGGAGCAGGTCCTGATTGGGGTCGCGATGCGCACGGCTGTGATTCGTGATGACGTGCGTGCTTCCCGGGAGGAGCACGCACGTCATCACGAAGTGCACCGTGCCGACGTGGCCCAATTGGGATCGGCCATGTTCGGGGGGTTCCTGCATGTGTTGGCCAATCTGACGGCCCTCTCCTCCTCTGTGCAGGCTATCCAACGGTCGTTCTCCTTGCCGTCTTCCGGCCCAGATGCCACCATGGCCCCCTGTGGACCTGCCCCGACCAATGCAGCCAGCTCGGTGGGGATCCCATCCCTGCCACAGTTGGGAGTCGGAGGTCCAGCAGGGGTGGACGACACAGCAAGTGGACCCCAGCAGATGGAAGATGTGCCGGCATCATCGGGCAGGGCACGTGCACGACGGCGTCGGTGGTTACCATCAGCCTGGATGCCGTCGTGCTGGCAGAGGCAGTGGCGTCGGAGGCAGCAGCGGGCTCGACGTGGGAGGCATCATGGCTCAGGGCCATCAAGATCAGAGGGGCAGGCATCGGCCGGAGGGCAGGGCAACCCTGGCATGGCGGTGTGTTCCGTGTGGGAGGAGTTTGGCCAGCGGATAGGTGCGGAGCGGCAGCGGGCGGAAGAGGAGCGGCTCGCCATGGCCAGGGCGGAGATCTCCATGCATCGGGCATTGAGGCGGGCTGAGTGCCTCGAGGAGGCTCGCAGGGATTTTGGTGAGCACATGGGGTTGTCCCTGCGAGACCTCGGGGCCAGGACAGAGTCCCGCCTCCAGGACATTGACATGGAGTTCGAGGATGCCCTGGCCAGCATCACCAAGTGAGCCGCAGGACTAGCCCGCTGCCTTTGTATATAGTTTTGTAGTTAGTTAGTGCTAGGTTTCCTTTATTTATTTTTATTATTTTGGACCGCTCGGACAATGGCCACTTTTTTGTACATATTTATTTTATTAGTTAGTATTAGGTTTCATTTGTGCTGTTGGGCTCATGGACCCTGGAACATTCCTGTATATATTGATCTATTTTGGGAGATACATTTTTTAAATTTTTTATTGTTTACACCATGACGTAATGGTTTTTCTTTGATTTCCTACTACATGGTTTTGCTTTGGACAAATTATATTGATTTTTTCATCCTTTGTTTTTTGGTTTATCATTTTTGTTCTCGGACATGGACCTTTTATTTACTTTGCCACATAGTTGTAAGTTTTATTGGTTTACTTGATTTGTGTTTTTAATACATTTTTATATTATCTTACACTTGTGTTATTTTCTCTTTGGTTTCTTACATGTCATGATATGGGTTTTGACATTCACTTGCACCCATTGTGTATGTGTGTGTGACAGACATGTGTTCTTTTGCATACTTGCCTTTGGGGTTGTGTCATGTGATTGCATTCACTATGTGGGTGCATGCAATCCTTGCCTGGGTGTTTGTGCTGGGTATGCTGGCCATTACTGCCATGATTGTGTATCGTCAGGACCTGGGGCCAGGGGGAAATGGGTGGGGGCCTGCTGGCAGGTTCCCCACAGTGCTGGGGGTGGTGGGAGACATGGGTTGGACATGGGTGGGGGCCTGCTGGCAGGTTCCCCACAGTGCTGGGGGTGGGGGGGGTGGGAGACATGGGTTGGACATGGGTGGGGGCCTGCTGGCAGGTTCCCCACAGTGCTGGGGGTGGTGGGAGACATGGGTGGGGGCCTGGTGGAGGGTGTCCCTGGTGGATGGGGGGTGGGGGTGGTGGGAGACATGGGTTGGACATGGGTGGGGGCCTGCTGGCAGGTTCCCCACAGTGCTGGGGGTGGGGGTGGTGGGAGACATGGGTTGGACATGGGTGGGGGCCTGCTGGCAGGTTCCCCACAGTGCTGGGGGTGGGGGTGGTGGGAGACATGGGTTGGACATGGGTGGGGGCCTGCTGGCAGGTTCCCCACAGTGCTGGGGGTGGGGGGGGTGGGAGACATGGGTTGGACATGGGTGGGGGCCTGCTGGCAGGTTCCCCACAGTGCTGGGGGTGGGGGTGGTGGGAGACATGGGTTGGACATGGGTGGGGGCCTGCTGGCAGGTTCCCCACAGTGCTGGGGGTGGTGGGAGACATGGGTGGGGGCCTGGTGGAGGGTGTCCCTGGTGGATGGGGGGTGGGGGTGGTGGGAGACATGGGTGGGGGCCTGGTGGAGGGTGTCCCTGGTGGATGGGGGGTGGGGGTGGTGGGAGACATGAGCAGGTGTGCAGGGTAGTTCCCTGTGGTGTGTGCTGCCTGCAGGGGCCGTGGAGGGTGTACAGGTAATGCCTGGGAGCACACAGCCATATCGCGTGTGGAACTTCCCGCGCACCCCTGAAATCCACGTACCCGGCCTTATCGCGTGTGGGACTTCCCGCGCACCCCTGCAATCCACGTACCCGGCCATATCGCGTGTGGAACTTCCCGCGCACCCCTGAAATCCACGTACACGGCCATATCGCGTGTGGAACTTCCCGCGCACCCCTGAAATCCACGTACCCGGCCATATCGCGTGTGGAACTTCCCGCGCACCCCTGAAATCCACGTACACGGCCATATCGCGTGTGGACCTTCCCGCGCACCCCTGAAATCCACGTACCCGGCCATATCGCGTGTGGAACTTCCCGCGCACCCCTGCAATCCACGTACCCGGCCATATCGCGTGTGGAACTTCCCGCGCACCCCTGAAATCCACGTACCCGGCCATATCGCGTGTGGAACTCCCCGCGCACCCCTGAAATCCACGTACCCGGCCATATCGCGTGTGGAACTTCCCGCGCACCCCTGAAATCCACGTACCCGGCCATATCGCGTGTGGAACTTCCCGCGCACCCCTGCAATCCACGTACCCGGCCATATCGCGTGTGGAACTTCCCACGCACCCCTGAAATCCACGTACCCGGCCATATCGCGTGTGGAACTTCCCGCGCACCCCTGTAATCCACGTACCCGGCCATATCGCGTGTGGAACTTCCCGCGCACCCCTGAAATCCACGTACCCGGCCATATCGCGTGTGGAACTTCCCGCGCACCCCTGCAATCCACGTACCCGGCCATATCGCGTGTGGAACTTCCCGCGCACCCCTGCAATCCACGTACCCGGCCATATCGCGTGTGGAACTTCCCGCGCACCCCTGAAATCCACGTACACGGCCATATCGCGTGTGGAACTTCCCGCGCACCCCTGAAATCCACGTACCCGGCCATATCGCGTGTGGAACTTCCCGCGCACCCCTGAAATCCACGTACACGGCCATATCGCGTGTGGACCTTCCCGCGCACCCCTGAAATCCACGTACCCGGCCATATCGCGTGTGGAACTTCCCGCGCACCCCTGCAATCCACGTACCCGGCCATATCGCGTGTGGAACTTCCCGCGCACCCCTGAAATCCACGTACCCGGCCATATCGCGTGTGGAACTCCCCGCGCACCCCTGAAATCCACGTACCCGGCCATATCGCGTGTGGAACTTCCCGCGCACCCCTGAAATCCACGTACCCGGCCATATCGCGTGTGGAACTTCCCGCGCACCCCTGCAATCCACGTACCCGGCCATATCGCGTGTGGAACTTCCCACGCACCCCTGAAATCCACGTACCCGGCCATATCGCGTGTGGAACTTCCCGCGCACCCCTGTAATCCACGTACCCGGCCATATCGCGTGTGGAACTTCCCGCGCACCCCTGAAATCCACGTACCCGGCCATATCGCGTGTGGAACTTCCCGCGCACCCCTGCAATCCACGTACCCGGCCATATCGCGTGTGGAACTTCCCGCGCACCCCTGAAATCCACGTACACGGCCATATCGCGTGTGGAACTTCCCGCGCACCCCTGAAATCCACGTACCCGGCCATATCGCGTGTGGAACTTCCCGCGAACCCCTGAAATCCACGCACCCGGCCATATCGCGTGTGGAACTTCCCGCGCACCCCTGAAATCCACGTACCCGGCCATGTCGCGTGTGGAACTTCCCGCGCACCCCTGTAATCCACGTACCCGGCCATATCGCGTGTGGAACTTCCCGCGCACCCCTGAAATCCACGTACCCGGCCATATCGCGTGTGGAACTTCCCGCGCACCCCTGTAATCCACGTACCCGGCCATATCGCGTGTGGAACTTCCCGCGCACCCCTGAAATCCACGTACACGGCCATATCGCGTGTGGAACTTCCCGCGCACCCCTGAAATCCACGTACCCGGCCATATCGCGTGTGGAACTTCCCGCGCACCCCTGAAATCCACGTACCCAGCCATATCGCGTGTGGAACTTCCCGCGCACCCCTGTAATCCACGTACCCGGCCATATCGCGTGTGGAACTTCCCGCGCACCCCTGAAATCCACGTACCCGGCCATATCGCGTGTGGAACTTCCCGCGCACCCCTGCAATCCACGTACCCGGCCATATCGCGTGTGGAACTTCCCGCGCACCCCTGCAATCCACGTACCCGGCCATATCGCGTGTGGAACTTCCCGCGCACCCCTGCAATCCACGTACCCGGCCATATCGCGTGTGGAACTTCCCGCGCACCCCTGCAATCCACGTACCCGGCCATATCGCGTGTGGAACTTCCCGCGCACCCCTGCAATCCACGTACCCGGCCATATCGCGTGTGGAACTTCCCGCGCACCCCTGAAATCCACGTACACGGCCATATCGCGTGTGGAACTTCCCGCGCACCCCTGAAATCCACGTACCCGGCCATATCGCGTGTGGAACTTCCCGCGCACCCCTGAAATCCACGTACCCGGCCATATCGCGTGTGGAACTTCCCGCGCACCCCTGCAATCCACGTACCCGGCCATATCGCGTGTGGAACTTCCCGCCCACCCCTGCAATCCACGTACCCGGCCATATCGCGTGTGGAACTTCCCGCGCACCCCTGAAATCCACGTACACGGCCATATCGCGTGTGGAACTTCCCGCGCACCCCTGAAATCCACGTACCCGGCCATATCGCGTGTGGAACTTCCCGCGCACCCCTGAAATCCACGTACCCGGCCATATCGCGTGTGGAACTTCCCGCGCACCCCTGAAATCCACGTACCCGGCCATATCGCGTGTGGAACTTCCCGCGCACCCCTGTAATCCACGTACCCGGCCATATCGCGTGTGGAACTTCCCGCGCACCCCGGTATGCACGCACACATTTATTTTTTCTCTCAGCGCGTGTCTGTGTTTGTGGGTACCCCTTTGTACGTCATTTGTCCTGGAGGGCCACAGTATTGGACATTGATCATGTCTGTATATAGGTGCTATTTGTTGGCGCACCTTTTAGCGCACATTTCTAGCAGGCGCAGAGACGCTACCGCCTGCTTTCTTGTGGCGGTCGTGTTTGTGCCTGTTTGTGCCTGTGCGCTGCTTTGAGCGTGCGCTTTTTTGCCCTATTCTATTCCATGAATACGTGTTGTATGCGAGCGTGTGGGTGTTCCGCGCACTTGCCTCCTATACTTTCCCGTGCCGCCCACATTCTTCCCCATTCCGAGTGTTGTGCCCCATTTTATTCCCCATTCCGAGTGTCCCGCCCTGTGTTCCGCCTACTTTAGAGCTGTGCGCTGCGCTCGGAGTGATAGCGCAGTGGCCGTGGCGCACGACGTTGGTTGACCTGTGCGCCGGCCTGCGCCGCGCGCTTTTTCGGCGCACGTCCTCTGCTTTTCTTGCGCACGGACTTCCATGAATCGACGTGCGCTGGTTTCCCTGCGCTTTTCGCTAATTTTCGGCGCAGCGCACGTATTGGCCCCTCTGCGCCGGGATTTTCGGCGCACATTTATTCCATGAATCGGCCTGTAAATAAATTGGGTTGCTACTCCATCACAAACATTGTAATTTTCTCTGGAAAGAAGTGGTGGCTCTGAAAAGAGCCTTTGGGTGGTGTTTGTAAGTCAAAAATTGTAAATGCTTAACATCTACTTCAAAATCGTTGTTGTAATTCCAAAAAAGGTCGCAATGCATTTTGTACATTTCTCAGAAAAATCTGATTGCCAGCATAAGTAAGATGGACTCCATCTCTGCAAAAAATGTATGTACTACAAAACATAATATTTTCATTGTGAAAAGAAGACATGCCAAAATCTCTTAGAAAGGCACAAACAGCCTTATTAACATTGCGCCTTGCTTTTTCCATTTGTGGACCAAATGAAGAAGAACAAAGCCACATTTGTTTCTGCGCAATCCGTGAAAATATCACTTGAGAATTAGGAAACATGTCGATAACCTTCCTAAGTCCTTCTTTCATAGCAAATTGCAAAAAAATTCCAGTCACATGTACTAAACTGTTCCCTCCACAATGAATTACAATTATGTCTGGATGTTGCTCTGTCTCCAAAGTAGCACAGAGAGGTAGCAAGTCCAACCACTTCATTCCACGTACTCCATGCCAGTGTACTTCCACATGTGGGAATCCAAGATCTACAGCTACTCCACAGCTTTCTGCATGCACCTTCAACCAATGTATCCACGAATCTCCTAAAATCCAAACAATCTGTTTTCTGAAACACACATCCATAGCTATCTTTTGTTCTCTCAGCAAAAAGAGTATCTGAGAAAATCTCTCCTGGCACAACACACCCACCAAACTTTCCTGACCAATCCCTTTCAGTGCTTATTCTCATTTGCATGACTTCTGAACCCAAAAATCCCCGGATGTAACTCCCGATGTCCGCGAACTACCGCCATGTCCGCGGACATATCGTAACATGAACAGCCCTTCTACCATTTCCACTACACTCTCTCTGCCATTCCCTCATTGGATGTACCTCAAAAATCACATGACCATGCACCAATCACATTCAAGACCTCTACATCTAACTGCATCATCATAGATCAACACTGCAAATGTACTCTGAATCTCTCTGAGTACAAGTGTCATATCATTGGCAAGCACCATCTACCAGAAATACTGTACGAATCTTCAAGATTTCTACTTGCAGCTCCATGCATATCCATATGCATGAACACAAACTTCAGGTATGCATATTTTCTGTATAGTAGATGAACACATTTTCAAACAGACTTTTACCTTGTAAAATCTGTAAAATGAATTTACTGTACTTTTTTCAATTTCCTAAAATCAACTATCACTTATAAACCTT